>NW_024070207.1:121434130-121620190 GCF_014754425.2 Oryx dammah
AAAAAAAAAAAAAAAAAAAAGCAAGCTGTTGAAAAAAATCTCAAAGGTTCTGATAACTCCCATCTTTTTACAAAACTTTACAGATATGACTTTCTCATGTAGAACTGAGAGAAATAGTAAACTCTGTGTATCCACTAAAAATAAAATTTAAAAATGCAAAAAAAAAAAAATAAAAATAAAAATAATGCTTAAACTTTCTTGAAAAACAAAATAAAAAACTAAATAGTATCAAATAAAAAAAAAAAATAAAAAAAATAAAAGGCAAAATAAAGAGGTAATTTAGGGTGATATATGATTTTGTGAACTGTAAAATCACATCTTAACATAATTCAAAAGACTGATAGGCAGTATTTTTATTTGGAAAGAAAGGTGGTAAGGCACAGTGAAATGGTGTTTGAACTCTCACTTCTAAGTACACATAAGTCTTTCTTCTTGTTGAACTTCAGAGTTTTTCAAAAAAGATAAAAATATCCTTTTCAGCTAGCTAGTGCCTCTCAGCCCTTAAACTCTCTGCTGGTGGATAGTCACTCTTTATGAAAAGAAGAACAGATAAACAGTATTTCTCCAATGATGCTTTTCTCAGAAGAACATCGCAGTCTTAGGTGTTGGCTGAAAAGTTTGTTTGGGTTAATCTGTACTATCTTATGGAAAAATCTGAACAAACTTTATGGCTAACCCAGTATTTTCTCTTCTTACCTGAACCTGGAGATATGAAAAAAAAAAACAGATTTCTGATGACTAGTCATAATATAAAGTCAGTTGCTGGCAAAGCTGGAGGAAATAACATTGTCCCTCTGTTTCAGAAAAGTCACCACAGGACTATTTGAAATGGAGGTTTAATGCTTCATCCAGTTGACCTTTCTACCATTCTCAACAGAGACTGCAATTATCCACTGTATCAGTTCCTAACAGGTACTGAAGCCATTAGCTGGAGAGGGTGGAAACAGCTAACAATCAATCATGCAAACAGGGTCAACACATTAAGTGTGATCTGTCATGGACTTCATGAAACATCAACACTCTCCCCACTGTTGCTGCACATTGCCTTTACTTCAATAACTGCAAAGAGGAGGAACTGGATTACTTGTCATTTTATTACTAAGGTTCAAGGGATGCGGAGAAAGGAAACAGGCATAATGAAGCCACCATAGTTTTCAGGGCAGCAAAGACAGAGGGGATGAATCATAGAATTCACTTGTCCAGGAGCACTGGCTTGCCTTCTACCAATTCTACGATCTCTCTCACTACCGTTTTCTCCTTGAATGAGGGCTGATATTGCTGACACAACCATACGCTGCCTGCAAGAGAGGAACTTCAGCTTTAAGGACGCACAAAGGCTCAAAGTAAAGGAACGGAGAATGATATTCCATGTAAACAGAAACCAAAACAGAGCATGGTATTATACTCATATCAGACAAAATAGGCTGTAAGGCTAAAAAGGTAACAAAAAAGATCACTATAATGATAAACAGGATCAATTCATTGAGAAGACATAATAATCATAAACATATTGGGTTGGCCAAAAACCTCTCTCAGGTTTTTCCATACAATGTAATGGAAAAATCCAAGTGAACTTTTTGGCCAACCCAATATATGCACCCAATATCAGAGCACCGAAATACACTAAGCATATACTAAAGGATCTGAGGGGCTTCCCTGGTGGCTCAGTGGTAAAGAATCTGGCTGCCAATGCAGGAGACTCCGGTGCAATCACTGGGTTGGAAAGATACCCTGGAGAAGGAAATGGCAACCCACTCCAGTATTCTTGTCTGAGAAATCCCACGGACAGAGGAGTCTGGCGGGCTACAGTACATAGGGTCGTAAAACAGTTGGACACAACTTAGTGACTGAACAACAGATTTGAAGTGAGAAAAAGTTTGGTAGCCAAAGCAACAGTGAAGAGAATTTAAGGAAAGATTCTTGTTAAGTACTATGTTAAAGGGTTCACCCTGAACAAGTGTATAATCATACTGTTTATCTTTTCCCATCTGTACGGAGGCTCCAAAGACAGTCCTCAATGAACCACGCTTTTGGGGACTCATATAACTTTGTGGAGTCTTCTCCCACTGAATCTGGACTAGTTCTGTGATGTACTTTTGACCAGTTGAGTATTATGGAAGTGACACTGCATGACTTCCAGGCCTTGATTAGAAGAATCCCAGAAGCCCTGCAGTGTCCACAGGGGGGTCTTGGAACGTTCACTCTGTGAGAAGCCAGCTGTCAGAGAAGCTCCGCAACCCCACCATCACCACGTTGTGAGGAAGCTAGCCCTGTGGAGAAGCAGTGTTGGGAGAGGGAAACTGGCCTGGTCAGACACAGTGGTGCTGGCTGTCTAAGTCCACGTGACAACACAGGTGTGAAAGAGCCACCTTGGATAGCCAGTCCAAACAAGCCTTTATCCAGCTCCTGCTCCAGCAGTCGACTGAACTGAAGCCACAGGAGTGACAGCAGTGAGAACCATGTGAATGAGCCCCGTCAACCCACAGCAGCATGAGATAAACTATTTTCTTAAGCCATTTCATTTGTTGGGTGGTGACAGAAAACTGAAACATCAGCTGTCCATAAAGAGTCTGCAAACTATTTTTTTAAAAAAACAGCCAAAGGAGTCAAAGGGATTTGAAATTAAACATGGCTCCCTTATCAAGGAAGGTTCAGTATCCAATCTAATGACTCCACAGGATATCTGAAATGGACTCTTAAAAAAAAAATCTGTCCTACAAACATAAGCGGAAATGGGGAAAAGGAGGCTCTAATTGTTGGACGTGGGGATAGCACAATTGTAACATTAACTATGGGCTTTTGGAGACTGGGGTAGTGGGGAAAAGAACTAAAAACTCAGGGGAGAGGAAAAGATCCAATCAGAGTCTTGGACTAAAAATGCTTCACTACAAAAAAAGAATTTTGAAGGCACGATTGGTGTTACCTTGTGGGGAATGTATTTGAACTTGCTAGAGAAAGGATTAAAGCACATTATAATTTTAGGTTTAGAATTAATAGCTTACATACAATCAATGACTTGAATATAAGCCTAGGGAGAGACCAGAATTCTTTGAACAGTCCAATTCACATTTGACAGATTGCGTTAAAGGCTTAAGCTGTGTTTTTCTTCCAAAGAATATTAGGCTATTGGGTTAAAATCCATAGAAATGATGCAGTGATTATCAAAATTAACATTCTAATGAAACTGGATCATTTCAAGTCCTTTTCTTCAGTTGCATTTTTTAAACCTTTGCACTAAAATTTCAGGTTAGGCACTCTGACTTTGTAAACTGCTACTACCAACAGTTTTATTTGCATAATAATATTTGGTTTTGGTTTGACCTAAACTTTTTGTTCAATTAATTCATTTCCTTTTTTTTAATGAATAAATACTATCTTTGGCCTTTGAAGAATCTTTGATGGATGAAACTGGTACTTGCATTTAAGATTGAAAAAGGGCAGCAGGATCTCTTGAGATAAAAATTATTTTACACATCTACAGTGGCAACCCACTCTAGTACTTCTGCCTGGAAAATCCCATGGATGGAGGAACCTGGTAGGCTGCAGTCCATGGGGTCACACAGAGTCAGACACGACTGAAGTGACTTAGCAGCAGCAGTAGCAGCAGCAGCATAATATACTAAATGGTTCTCGCCTCATTCATTCCTTCAGTAAATATTGAGTATCTAGCAGAGGAGAGGCATTTGGGATATGGCAGGAGAGCATTTGGCAGTGTTGAGAGACATTTATGGTTGTCACAATGAGGGTGGCTGCTATTGGCATCTAGTGGACAGACACCAGGGAAGCTGTTAACATCCGACATTGCACAGGACAGCCACCTACAACAAAGAAATTTTGGCCCCAAACGTCAGTAGTGCTGAGACTGAGAAACCTTAGGCTACGTCCAATGTACCTCCACCCCTGCCCCCAGGAAAACTACTATCCTGGCACCGAACACAACAGAATAGTTTGATCGCCAGTGGGAACTTATCTTAATATAATCAAATAGCATAAATGATTTTCTTTTCTTCTTTCACTTGTGTTTAAGATACATCCAAGTTGTTCTGAATGCAGAGTTCCAAAGAATAGCAAGAAGAGATAAGAAAGCCTTCTTCAGCGATCAATGCAAAGAAATAGAGGAAAACAACAGAATGGGAAAGACTAGAGATCTCTTCAAGAAAATTAGATACCAAGGGAACATTTCATGCAAAGATGGGCTTGATAAAGGACAGAAATGGTATGGACCTAACAGAAGCAGAAGATATTAAGAAGAGGTGGCAAGAATACACGGAAGAACTGTACAAAAAACATCTTTACGACCCAGATAATCACGATGATGTGATCACTCATCTAGAGCCAGACATCTTGGAATGTGAAGTCAAGTGGGCCTTAGAAAGCATTACTATGAACAAAGCTAGTAGAGGTGATGGGATTCCAGTGGAGCTGTTTCAAATCCTGAAAGATGATGCTGTGAAAGTGCTGCACTCAATATGCCAGCAAATTTGGAAAACTCAGCAGTGGCCACAGGACTGGAAAAGGTCAGTTTTCATTCCAATCCCAAAGAAAGGCAATGCCAAAGAATGCTCAAACTACCACACAATTGCACTCATCTCACATGCTAGTAAAGTAATGCTCAAAATTCTCCAAGCCAGGCTTTAGCAATACATGAACTGTGAACTCCCTGATGTTCAAGCTGGTTTTAGAAAAGGCAGAGGAACCAGAGATCAAATTGCCAACGTCCGCTGGATCATGGAAAAAGCAAGAGAGTTCCAGAAAAACATCTATTTCTGCTTTATTGACTATGCCAAAGCCTTTGACTGTGTGGATCACAAGAAACTGTGGAAAATTCTGAAAGAGATGGGAATACCAGACTACCTAACCTGCCTCTTGAGAAATCTGTATGCAGGTCAGGAAGCAACAGTTAGAACCAGACATGGAACAACAGACTGGTTCCAAATAGGAAAAGGAGTACATCAAGGCTGTATATTGTCACCCTGCTTATTTAACTTATATACAGAGTACATCATGAGAAAGGCTGGACTGGAAGAAACACAAGCTGGAATGAAGATTGCTGGGAGAAATATCAATAACCTCAGATATGCAAATGACACCACCCTTATGGCAGAAAGGGAAGAGGAACTAAAAAGCCTCTTGATGAAAGTGAAAGAGGAGAGTGAAAAAGTTGGCTTAAAGCTCAACATTCAGAAAACGAAGATCATGGCATCCGGTCCCATCACTTCATGGGAGATAGATGGGGAAACAGTGGAAACAGTGTCAGACTTTATTTTTTGGGGCTCCAAAATCACCGCAGATGGTGACTGCAGCTATGAAATTAAAAGACGCTTACTCTCTGGAAGAAAAGTTATGACCAACCTAGATGGTATATTCAAAAGCAGAGGCATTACTTTGCCGACTAAGGTCCGTCCAGTCAAGGCTATGGTTTTTCCTGTGGTCATGTATGGATGTGAGAGTTGGACTGTGAAGAAGGCTGAGCACCAAAGAATTGATGCTTTTGAACTGTGGTGGAGAAGACTCTTGGACTGCAAGGAGATCCAACCAGTACATTCTGAAGGAGATGAACCCTGAGATTTCCTTGGAAGGAATGATGCTGAAGCTGAAACGCCAGTAGTTTGGCCACCTCATGCGAAGAACTGACTCATTGGAAAAGACTCTGATGCTGGGAGGGATTGGGGGCAGGAGGAGAAGGGGACGACGGAGGATGAGATGGCTGGATGGCATCACGGACTCGATGGATGTGAGTCTGAGTGAACTCCGGGAGATGGTGATGGACAGGGAGGTCTGGCGTGCTGCGATTCATGGGGTCGCAAAGAGTCGGACACGACTGAGCGACTGAACTGAACTGAAGTTGTTCTGTGCCACTATGTGAATGTATCACAATTTCCTTATCCATTTTACCATTGAGGCATATTTGACTGATTTTCAATTGGAGGTCACAAAGAATAGTTTGTTATTAACAGTCTTGTGTATGTCTTTTGGTGAATATATGTAGGCATTATTGTTTGGTATATTCCTAGGAGTGGAACTGCCAGGTCATAGGGTATGCATGTGTTCAGGCCAAGACCTTGTTTTATGGAGCTACATCATTCTTTCCAGAGCTCGTGATATTCCTATGTCTTAAATTCTATTCTGATAGTTTTCCTTTACCTTGTTTCTTCTACTCTTCTAAGTGTGTGACCAAGCGCTTTCTATTCTGCTGACTCCTGGAACAAGCTGCCGTCCATCAATATATACATCAATATACATCTTACATCTATAAGAGCAGGGAGCTTGGACTAAATCACTAGTTTCCAAATTGTGCTCCATGCAACCCTTCTCCAACAGGGACACATGTCAGTGGAAAGAGCCCTGTATACCCCTGTGTTTCTTCAACTGGAACTCCTCCACTGATTTACGCATTGAGACTGTGGGTTAAAGTTCTATTGAAAAAAAAGGGTACTATTGCTAAAAGCAGTAGGAAAACCAATTGATAAAATGACTGCTATTGCTTCATCGAATTCCAGTATGCCTTCTTAACCTGCAAATCTAAATCCCATTTTGAGTTTCCACAAAGGTGTCCAGCATCCTCTGCTAATTTAAAATTCTTTTCCTCAATGAAAAGCACAAAGAACAAAGGTTTATTGGATTTTGTTGCTTTTCTATTCTTTATATTTTAAGAATGACAATAATATTACTTGCAATTTTATACTGCAATTGTAGAGCAATTCAGTAATAATCACGACACCCTAGGAGCTAGGTAATATTATTATCTTCATTTTACTGATAAGAAAATGAGGCTCAGAAAGGTTATAGCACTTTTAATGAAGTCAAATGTCTGGAAAGTGGTGTTTTCTTCCCTGACCCTAGAGTTTGGGCTTGGCCAAGGCCCGTCTTTGGCCAAAAGAAGAGGTACAGACTGACCAGAATGCCAGATCCCAGGTCAGAGCTTCCACTTCCAAAGGCCTTGTGTGTTCCTGCTTGCTTATTCACTCTTTCCATAAGCAGAAGCACACCACACTCTGGTCCGAAGAGGATGAGAGACTTGTGATGCAGACTTGCACCGAGCCTGCCTCTTCCAGGCAGGCCCACCCAAGACCAACGGAGCTACTTCAACAGTTTCCAGATGTGTGAGAAAGAAATGCTTATTTCTATCCACCAAACGACAGATATTGGATGATTCCACTTAGATGAAATATCTGGGATAGGCAGATTCATGCACACAAAAAGTACACTGAGCTGACCAGGGACTGAAAAGAGGGAAGAATGGTGAGTTCTTGCTCGGTGGGTCCAGAGTTTCTATTTGGGGTGATGAGAGTTTTGGAAATAAGTAGTAATGAAGGTTACAAAACATTGTGAAAGTAATGAATGCCTCTGAATTGTACACTTAAAAGTGGTGAACATGGCCAATTCTATGTTATATGTATTTTACCACAATAAAAGAGACATGTTTGTTGTTATTAGTCCCTGAGATCTTGTGGTTATTGGTTATGAAGCAATTACTGACTGATTGATACATCCTCTATCTAATTGTGTGGCAGGTGTCATGTGGAAAAGAATGAGAGTTTGATGGGACAATGAATATGAGTAAGAGAAGAAAGACTCACTGTCTGGTCTGCCAAATGAAATCTCTCCATGTTAAAAATAACTCGGGGTGTGGGCCATGGAAGGAACAGATTGCTGGGCCAATTAACAGAGACCATTTATCAGTGGCTTATGCCATCTCAGGGTCATTACCATGGATGCACTGCTGTCATGGGTTATGTGACATGACCAGAGGAATTCAGTAAGCTGGAAAGCACTTTGAAAACATTAAACAGTTTGAAGCCCATACACATTTGTAGCCTAAAAGAGACTAGAAAGAGACAGGTAGTGTCATATGCTGAGTTGAAGCTGTTAGAAAGCATAGTTCATATCCTGAGTTAATTCCTGAAGAAAAAAATCATATTCTTATGCAATTCAAGTCAATTAGGCTTGACAGCCACTTTCCATTTCCCTCTTAGTTCTCAAGACATTTATGTTTGATTCTGCTCTATCAGCGCTGACTTCACCTTCTGCTCAACAGTCCTGTAGAGCCCGCTCAGTACAGGAATTTAATATATTTTTTAAGCAAAAAAATGAAACAGAGGTCCAGGGATTGTCATGGAATATGTGGCACAATCACCAAATGGGAGATGGCAGCTGAAGCCTTTTTTATACATACACTGAGGGGTACGAGATTGTTCAAAAACGGAGGCAGTCGCCAAAAGTCTCAGCAGCAAGAGATGTGACTGCAAATGGAAATAATAATAATCATCATAATGGTAATAATCATAATAATAGGCTTGTTCAGAGGATTGTTGTGAGCAGAAATTATAGATGGGGGAACTGCTTTTCATATCTTGGAAGAAAGGTGTAATGTAAATTCCAGTTCTTTTTCTTTTTGTTATTTTTCTTTAAATACTGCCAAAAAAAAAAAAAAAGATCCAAGTGGGTGGATGAGAGCAGGATTGAGGGAGGAAGGGGAGAGAAAATAATTTAAAGAAGCAAGTGATGGAAGTACTACTTGGCCATTGCCTTGGCTTTAATAACCTTCATCCACCTAGCCACACAGCTATGTAGGTGGGGGGTGATTGTGGGATTCTATTCCCCCTTCTTGCTCCTAGCCAGGAAATAACTAGATTTTATGTTCATTTTTTAAAGAGCATTCACTCCTTCTTGTTGATGTGGCTATTGCCTTCACTTCCATCACTGTCCTCTGTGTTTTTAGCACTGACTGAGAATATTCCTCCCAGGGAACTGTACATGCCAGGTCCCAAGGGCGGACGCGGATACTGGGGCTCCAGGGCAGAGAGTCAGTGAGCAAAGGCAAGTATGTGCACCTGTTGTTTGGAACTCAGCATTTCAGAAGGCAAGGCTGAAAGGCAGCTTGTTGGACTCCATGGGGATGGCCAGCTTTGCCAAGTGAGATGGTAATGAGAAGCTTATGGCTTTCATGACAAACAGGACATGAATTGTTTTTCAAATTAATTCATTCAATAATAACCTATAAGTGGTGTGTTATAGTCCCCTACTATTATGCTGTTACTGTCAATTTCTCCTTTCATGGTTGTTAGCATTTAATAACCTATAATGGGAAAAAGCTTGAAAAAAAATATTTATATATGTAATTGAGTCACTTTGCTGTGCATCTGAAACTAACACAACATTGTAAATTAACTATCACTATCACTCGCATGCTTAATCATGTCTGACTCTTTGTGACACCATGGACTGTAGCCCAACAGGTTCTTCTGTCCATGGGATTCTTCAGACAAGAATAATGGAGTGGGTTGCCATTTCCTTCTCCAGGGGAGCTTCCTGACCCAGGGATCGAACCCATGTCTCCTGCATTGGCAGGAGGGTTCTTTATCACTGTGCCACTTTGGTTTAAAAAATGGTTTTAAAAAAAGTAAAAAAATGAATTCATTCAATAACCACATTTGGGGAAAATGACTTTTCTTTCATTAAGCAGTGGAATGCCTCCTGTCTCTTTTCTCCATGATCTACTTGGAAGCAATCTTGAACCATCTTACTGAGTCACACCATGTTCCTTCTCAAAATATGACAATTTCCAAAAGCATCTCAGATTCAAAGAAAGATTTTTATCCCAGTAGTGGATACCCCTGGTAGCTCTCCACTTACATTTCAGCTTTAAAGACCACTGGACTTGATTAAACAAATGTTTGACATTCCCATCCTATGCACTGATGACTGTTCTAAGCTATATGGATACACTAGTGAACAGAGAAAACAATCCCTGCCTGTCTGGGACTGTCATTCTCTGGAACTATCCAGGACTTGGGAATTTGAAAAGAGGATGCCTTAACTGGCTGGCAGTGGCCTGGGTGAGGCCTTCCACCTCTGGCCACCTGTTTTCTCATTCAGAAGATGCAGAAAAGGGACCAAACCTCAAACGACGAGTTTCTCCTAGAGACCCAAAACTATTTAGCCTTCCAGTGGATGAGTTCCTTATATTAATCAAGCTGTTTTGTTCAATATCATTCACCTAAAACTTCTTGTGACCTCATCAACAACAAGTGATACCCTACGTTCTTCCTTCAGGACACTTCCTAGGAATCACTCCTTTGAAGTCTTCCCAGATTACCTCATCTAGTTCCAGGCCTATTGGTGTCGATGGCAACCTGTCAACATCCATGGACAGCCCTGCAGGGGCAGGTGGGAGGAAAGACTCTGCTTTTCCCTAAAGAAAAGAGGGAACAAATTGGAAAAGAAGAGAAATAACTTGTTTGGCTCTGTGAAGCCACATGGCTTTTATCAGAAGGTTTCAATATGCATCGGAACGGGGATGGTCAGGACCTCTGTGGAGACAACAGTGGTCATTTATTTCACACCTACTGTATGCTTTGTTGTTGTCATTAAGTCACTGAGTCGTATCTGATTCTTTGCAATCCCATGGACTGCAGCATGCGAGGATTCCCTGTCCTTCAATATCTCCCGGAGTTTGCTCAAACTCATGTTTATTGAGTTGGTGATGCCATCCAACCATCTCTTCCTCTCTCATCCCCTTCTCTTCCTAACCTCAATCTTTCCCAGCATCAGGGTCTTTTCCGATGAGTTGGTTCTTCACATCAGATGGTCAAAGTATTGAAGTTTCAGCTTCAGCATCAGTCCTTCCAATGAATATTCATGGTTGATTTCCTCTAGGATTGACTGGTTTGATCTCCTTTCAGTCCAAGGGACTCTCAAGAGTCTTCTCCAGCACCACAGTTTGAAAGCACCAATTCATCAGTACTCAGTCTTCTTTATGGTCCAACTCTCACATCTGTACATGACTCCTGGAAAAACCATAGCTTTTACTATACAGAACTTTGTTGGCAAAATGATGTCTCTGCCTTTTAATACGCTGTCTAGGTTTGCACAGCTTTTCTTTCAAGGAGCAAGTGTCTTTTAATTTCATGGCTGCAGTCATTGTCCAGAGTGATTTTGGAGCCCAGGAAAATAAAATCTGTCACTGTTTCCACTTTTTTCCCTTCAGTTTTCCATGAAGTGCTGGGACGGGATGCCATGACCTTCAGTTTTTGAATGCTGAGTTTTAAGCCAGCTTTTTAACTCTCCTCTTTCACCCTCATTAAGAGGCTTTTTACTGTATGCTAGAAACTGTGTAAAGCAGTTTGCACCCAGTATTTCTCATGTACTCCTTCAAGTATGTTAGGGTTTGGGTGCTATTCTTCTCTGGAAATTAAAATACTTTTAGCCCAGGAGCCAGAAATAAAAGAAAAAAAAATACTCATTTACCAAAGTACATATACTCTTGCTGCAGGAAGAGGGTCCTTGGCTAGCATGACCCCAAGGCTGGATAAAGTAGGATAAGGGATGAGAGATACCTTGACCCACATGTCTTCATAAACACTTCTGCCTGCTATTGTTGTTAAGCTATTATTGTTTTTATTATTAATTCCAGTTTCCAGAGCCCCGAGGGAGAGCGTGTCAGAAGATACAGAGGAGAGTCTAGCCCAGTGATGGAGTTGGCTCATGTCACTGCAGTGGACAGAACTGCTCCCTGCCCATGCACGCTGTACATTCTTTGGGCTTCTGTCTGAGCTCATCGTTGCTGAGGCTCCGAGAATAACTCCTGCAGGAGAAGATAGGATGCTCTAAACTGCTGTCAGCCGTGAGTCTGGATAGCCTGGGAGTGTGGTATTTTGCAAAGCAGGTTTCTAAAGCAAGATCTTGACACCTGTCCAGGTCGGCAGCCTCCCAGGATAGAATTCAGTCTCCCAGGTCTCAGGCCTTGTCAAGTCATGTAACACTGTCTGCTGCCTGGGTGCATATCCTGATCAGCATTGGTCCACGAGGGAGATGGTAAGGCAAGATTGGAAACCATCTGAGTTCAAGTCATCAGAGCTATGTCAGCTTCCATTCATTATTTATCACTGACAGCACCAGTCCTCTGATGGACTGCTTGACCCTCATCCTTTCTAATCTTTAAAATCAATCTGCAAGGTAGATTTCATTATTTCCATTTTATATGTGAGAAAACAGGCTCTCTTTAAAGAGGTTAAGTATCTTGTCCAAGGCCACTCGGCTCATTCGAGGTCAAGTCAGGAATCCAACCCAGACTGCCTGTGTCAATGTTCTTTCCCTCTGTCCTTGGTAAAGTCATTATCAGTAATCAGAGTGTCCACATGCCCAAGTTTTGCCTTTCTCTGTTGGCTCATCTGAGCTTCCCAGAAAGGATACATGCTGTGTTCACCTTGACAGGCTGCAAAGCATGTTTCCATATTGTGTTTTTTAATCTCCATAATGCCAGTGACAGGTAAGTTTCACTTCCTCCATTTGGTAATCGACTAAACTGTGCAGCAGAAAGGCTAAGCAATTGGATCACGTCACCCAGAAGGGCAGGGCTGGACAGCTGTAAAGCAGAGAAATGCAGAATGGGGCAAGAGCAACTTTAACTTGTGGGAGATGGGAGGGCAGTTGACAGAGAGCCTCAGGGAAGGCAGCTTTGGAGCTGGGTCTTGATGGATGGGAAGGCTGACAAGGAAAGGGGTTCACAGGTGCACCAAAGGACCCAACAGTTCTGCAGGTAGGAATGCTTTGGGTCTGTTTAGGGAAGAGTGTATTTCTAAGCATAACTAGCACACCAGGTTGGGGTGGTGGTTCTTGAGGAAGAGAGAAGGTAGAAGGGATGCCTGGAAGAGCTGAGTGCAAGACCGTGTTGATGCAAGAAATCCTGGAGAGAACCACTCTAGAGTAGCAGAATCATTATAGAGGGAGAGGGTAGCATCAAATGCTAACAGCCAGCAGAAAGCATTCTGTGCACAGGAAACGAAGTGGAGTTACAGGTGAAAATTTAAATGTATGAGTACAATTTGTGTTTAGTGGGTGTCTTACAGCAAAGAAAGCTCTAAAATGCCTGTTGCTACTACAGGAATTTACGAAACCCATTCATTTTTTTCAGAAGGAGGCCAGGCACAGAATAAAGGTTTTGAAAACCAAGCAGCCAAACTGGGATCTCACTCATTCATAAATTCATTCACTTTTCTTTTCATTCAAACATATAGGTACCTGGGGCCATGCTACACTACAGGGAAATGAAGAACATATCAGGTTCCTTGTCCTCAAGAAGCCCACAGTCTAGACTGAAGAATTAGCATCACTGTAATGAAGGTGTCATGTAGAAGCATACATGGGAACATGGTGGTATGAAGGGGGAAAGGTCAACACTTCTCAGGGTTTATGTGAAGAAAGATACACTCGAGGAAGCATTTGCAAAGTAGGAGATGCTTCAACTGGTCTTCAGGGATGGAGGAGTTCACCAGGTGGGTAGGGAAATGAAGGAATTTTGGAGCTGTGGAAATAAGTCCAAAGGAACTAATGTAGGAGGGAAAATGGTCCACTTGGGGGCTGTGGAAAGGTGGGTATAAGGCCATAGCAGAGAACAGACAGGGAAAGAGGTTGACCAGGAGTGTGGGTGCAATCACAGAAGGTCTTCAAGCTATGTAAGTCATGTGCACTTGACCTCAGATGGCTGTGACCCTGAGGTGGGTGTTTTAAACTGGGACTGGTAAAATCAGTTTTATTTTGAAAAGTTCCCTGAGCCAACAGTGCAGGCAAATATTAAGGTTGTTGGGGAGAAGATGACTCAGTGATAAAGCCATGGTAATGCCTCAGAGAAGGTGGAATGATGGCTTAAATGGAGTATGTAAAAATGGTGATGAAGAGGAAGGGAGATACAAACATGATTTGGAGGAAACCCATGTCCAGAGGCTTACCACCTAGATGGTGTCTACGAATGAAAAGTTAAAAGGCCCAGATGGAATTAATGAAATGGAAACTACAAAAGAGGTTGTTCTGGTACCAGAAGTAGCTAGAGCTCTTGGGTATTGCTAGCAGTTAGTGATCATAGCCACTACCTTCCGATTCACGTGGATCAGAACTGGAAATATGAACTCTAATGTGATTGAACTTGTCCTTGAATATCAATAATCAAGCAAATGGTACTATGGAGAACAATACAAAGATTTCTTAAAGAACTGAAAACAGAAGTTGCCATATGATCCTACAATCCCACTCCTGGCACACATCCATAGAAACCTCTAATTTAAAAAGATACATGGACCCAATGTTCATAGCAGCACTATTCACAATAGCCAAGATATGGCAACAACCTACATGTCCATTGACAGAGAAATGGAGAAAGATGTGGTATGTACATACTATGGAATACTACTCAGCCATAAAAAAGAATGAAATAATGCTATATGCAGCAGCATGGATTGACCTAGAGATGATCATACTATGTGAAATAAGTCAGAGAAAGACAAATATCATGTGATATCACTTACATGTGGAATCTAAAAAAAATGATACAAATGAACTTCATTACAAAACAAAAATAGATTTAGAGACATAGAGAACAAACTTATGGTTACCAAACGTGAAAGCAGGGCAATAATTAGGAGTTTGGGATTAGCAGGCACACACTACAATATATAAACTAGACAAACAACAAAGACCTTATGTATAGTGCAGAGAACTATTAAATATATTCAATATCTTGTAATAACCTATAAGGGAACAGAATCCCCATTGACAAAGGAGCCTGGCAGGCTACATACAGTCCATGGGGTTGCAAAGAGTTGGACATGACTGAGCGACTAAGCACATACATGTGTGTATAACTGAATCACTTTGTTTTACACCTGAAACTAACACAGCATTGTAAATCAACTATATTTCAAATTTTTTTAAAAAGTCAACCAAGGAAAGATAAAAAAAGAAGACGATGGTAAGGGCTCTGAACTCTTGTTTCAGTTGATAACTTTTACATGCATGTTAGGGAAGGGGGAAACTGTAAAACAGAGAAATGTTTTTTCTAACCTCAGTAAGGAATAGAGATGATGCCACTAAAGAAGCTGTAATTCAAAGATGAGGGCTTCACATGGTGTTTCAGTGGTAAAGAATCTGGCTGCCAGTGCCGGGTTTGATCCCTGGGTTGAGAAGATCCTTGGAGAATGAAATGGCCACCAACTCCAGTATTCTTGCCTGGGAAATCCCACGGACAGAGGAGCCTAGTGGGCTACAGTCCATGTGGTCACAAATAAGTTGGACATGACTGAGCCCCTAAAATAATTCAATGATGGCACATCCAGTGACAGCCTGTAAACAACTACAGGACAAAATACACCCTCTTACCAGGAGGCAAAATCAGGTTGAGGAAGAATAGGTACATAGCTCAAGCTACCTGAAAACAACACCCCAAATCTTATGAAATCTAGCAATGTTCTAATCCTCTGAGAGCTGACAGATTGTCAGGGGATGACGATCATATTTTCACTGATGGAAAGAGGTTGTGGGATTTCTATTAAATTTTTGAAGTGTGCCTTCCATGTTTGAATTTAGCCTCAACCTATGAAAACGATTTACTGTAATCAATGGCTATAATTTTTCCATGACAAGGTGTAGAGAAATCCTGTTTTCCTGTCTATTGGGAAATACTGCTGTGAACATGAACTGGGACCGTACTAACCTTCCAACTGAATTCTGAGACCTTTCTGCTTTGTATTAATAGGTTTACAGGCTGTACTTGGACTGACTATATGAAGAAAGGATGTATTTCACTCACACAACCTCTCCAATTGCTACATGAAGAATCATAAAAAGATAACTTTTCAAAAGCAGGTATCCATTGGGGATAAGAACAAGAAAAAACAAGCAAATAGAAGTAGTGGAATAGCTTCCATGCTACAGAACCTAAGGTCATTTCTCTCTATTACATGTCCCCAAATAGTAACAGATCAGAGTTTGGGCAGTATCATTGTTGTTTCTTCTCTTTAGTTTCAAGGCTAGGTAGAACAGAGAGGGTATAGGCTGGTGATCTCCATTTTTAATCATTCTATATTTTCTATTCTTACCACCATATGGAGGCTTAATCTCATTCCAGAACCAGAGTTAATTAAAAAGAATGCAAATGAAAAACATATGCAACAATCTTTTAAAAATCTGAACAATTTTTTTGTGTTTCACACTAATTATGCTTGAGTTTCATTACTCTGCAAGGGGATCAATATTCAACTAGGCAAAACAGAAAAATGTCCCATAAAGTGGTGAGAAGATAAAAGGCAGAAACTGAGTTAAAGAGTGAGAGTTTTCAAAATTACTTGATGTCTAATACAAAACTACTATGTATAGGAAAACAGTATGAAACAAAATATAACAAGGCCTGAATGTTAGAAACACTGGTCAGTGATTAGCAGGAAATATAAAGTAGGTAGGAGACTAATGCTATGTGAAAATTATTTTGATAATATTATAAAGTCTAATTTTTCATATTTGATGAATAGTAGCAATGTTAAAAAAACAGAAAACACAATTATACAAACACACATTAGGAGTTCTTTTAAAAAATGCATTTTCTTTGCCCAAATGAGACCTTACTGGCTTCTCTGAAACTCAGGTAATGTATCATATAAATATGTCTTTAAACATATGCCCTGTAGAACTGTTAGCAAAAGTCTGAAAAACAGAACAGCTGAAGGAGTCAATTTGCATAGTTAATAATTCACTCTACATGCTTTGCCCTTATTCACATGTAGTTTTTCCACATAAATAGACTGTTCTTCAATTAACGAAAGGGAAATAAAAGTCCACCAAGTAGATCCCAGAAAATGATTAAACAGGAATGGTACTCTGAGCTTCGATTGGAAATGTGACTATCTGGTCATCCTTCATCTTCTGAGTTGTGCCAGATTCTAACCTGGGCTGGGTCTGCAGCTTGGGAGTGGCTGGGGCTTAAGATTCCACTCGGCTAGAGTGGAGTAGCAAGGCTACCAAGAGAGGCCTCTTGTTGCCCTCTCAGCTACCTAGATGAGAAGATGAGTCAGTTGTGGGAGATCTTGTTCAAGCTTGGGGCCCTCAGAGCTACTGCCATCCAGGCTATGGCTAAGCACAGTACTAGAATCTCCTGATGGTGAATAGTGACCTGAGAAATACTGGGGAGTGGGTCCCATGGGGATACTGGAGACAAAATACATTATGGTGACAACAAGAGCCCCATAACTATTTTGAATCCTATACTGTACATCCTCAACAAAGCTCTCTGTGTAGTGTATATGGTTAAACATTTAACTCACACCTGAAAGATTTTAATCAGTGCTTGAGATAGTAAGATAAAGCTCAAAATTAGCTCATTTTATGGATAATATAAATGATATATAAACTTTGTCAAATATAAAGAACAACGCTACACAATTACAGGCATATCTTTCTAAATCAGGTCACTTTGACCATTTCTCTGTGTCCCAATTACACAATTGCCCCAAATATTGGTGTGAAAGATTTATTGTTGGTGGTTTTTTTGTGAAAGGCACTCCTTCAATTGAGAGTTAAACCATTTTGTGACGATTCCTATGGTAGGCCATATTGCTTATGGTAACAGCATGATGATATGGTCTCCAGTGCAGAGTCCATAACTTACTAACAAAATTCTTAGCAACATAAACTTATTTACTGACTGAAATTATTTCCATCAACTCCAGCTGGCTCATCTCATTGACTGGCACCATTATCTACCTGGAGTTCAAGCTTGAAATTTTTGGAACTTACCATCCATTCCTCACTATCCATCAGTCTCCTCATCAAATACAACACCGAGTCCTACTAATTATTCCTCTATGACATACTTTGCTCTACTCCCAGGATGATCTGTGCCAGTCAGATGTTACTTCTCAGCTGGACTCTTCCATGAACTTCTAATGGCTTCTCTGTTTCCATTCTTCTCTCCTTATTCTATTCTCCATGAAGCAAACAGCCAGGTTGATAGTTTACAATGCAAGTTGGATGATTTTACTCGACTGTTTAAAGCCTCTCAAAGGTTCCCTCTTTTTCCTACAGTAGAATCTGGACTTTTATTCAAGGAATATATCAAGGGGTCAGCATATCTTTTTGGGAAAGGGTCAGACAGCCAACAGTTTAGGCTTTGTCGGACAGATCATCTCTTGTTACTATGCTCCTTTGCAGCTGTTGTACAGAAGTACCCATAAACAATATGTAAGCACACAACTGTGGCTATGTTCCAATAAAACCTGATTTACAAAAATGGGCAAGGGGCCAGATACACTTGCTTACTTACAGATAAGTAAATCAGAAAGAGAAAGACAAATACCATATGATAACACTTATATGGGGAATTTAAAAAATGATACAAATGAACTTATTTATGAAACAGACTCACAGACATAGAAATAAACTCCTTTCCCCAAGGGGAAAGGAGGGGAAGCGATAAATTAGGAGTTTAGGATTAACATATACACACTACTAATCACGATGGTGTGATCACTCACCTAGAGCCAGATATCCTGGAATGTGTAGTCAAGAGGGCCTTAGGAAGCATCACTACGAACAAAGCTAGTGGAGGTGATGTAATTCCAGTGGAGCTATTTCAAATCCTGAAAGATGATGCTGTGAAAGTGCTGCCCTCAATATGCCAACAAATTTGGAAAACTCAGCAGTGGCCACAGGACTGGAAAAGGTCAGTTTTCATTCCAATTCCAAAGAAAGGCAATGCCAAAGAATGCTCAAACTACCACACAATTGCACTCATCTCACATGATAGTAAAGTAATGCTCAAAATTCTCCAAGCCAGGCTTCAGCAATATGTGAACCATGAACTTCCAGATGTTCAAGCTGGTTTTAGAAAAGGCAGAGGAACCAGAGATCAAATTGCCAACATCCACTGGATCATTGAAAAGCAAGAGAGTTCCAGAAAAACATCTATTTCTGCTTGATTGACTATGCCAAAGCCTTTGACAGTGTGCATCACAAGAAACTGGAAAATTCTGAAAGAGATGGGAATACCAGACCACCTGACCTGCCTCTTGAGAAATCTGTATGCAGGTCAGGAAGCAACAGTTAGAACTGGACATGGAACAACAGACTGGTTCCAAATAGGGAAAGGAGTACATCAAGGCTGTATATTGCCACCTTGCTTATTTAACTTCTATGCAGAGTACATCATGAGAAACCCTGGGCTGGAGGAAGCACAAGCTGGAATCAAGATTGCCGGGAGAAATATCAAAAACCTCAGATATGCAGATGACACCACCCTTATGGCAGAAAGGGAAGAAGAACTAAAGAGCCTCTTGATGAAAGTGAAAGACGAAAGTGAAAAAGTTGGCTTAAAGCTCAACATTCAGAAAACGAAGATCATGGCATCTGGTCCCATCACTTCAAGGCAAATAGATGGGGAAACAGTGGAAACAGTTGCTGACTTTATTTTTCTGAGCTCCAAAATCACTGCGGATGGTGGCTGCAGCCATGAAATTAAAACACGCTTGCTCCTTGAAAGGAAAGTTATGACCAACCTAGACAGCATATTAAAAAGCAGAGACATTACTTTGCCAACAAAGGTCTGTCTAGTCAAGGTTTTTCCAGCGGTCATGTATGGATGTGAGAGTTGGACTATAAAGAAAGCTGAGCACTGAAGAATTGATGCTTTTGAACTGTGGTGTTGGAGAAGACTCTTGAGAGTCCCTTGGACTGCAAGGAGATCCAACCAGTCCATCCTAAAGGAGATCAGTCTTGGGTGTTCATTGGGAGGACTGATGTTGAAGCTGAAACTCCAATATTTTGGCCACCTGATGCGAAGAGCTGACTCACTTGAAAAGACCCTGATGCTGGGAAAGATTGAGGGCAGGAGGAGAAGGGGACGACAGAGGATGAGATGGTTGGATGGCATCACCAACTCGATGGACATGGGTTTGGGTGGACTCTGGGAGTTGGTGATGGACAGGGAGGCCTGGCGTGCTGCGGATCATGGGGTTGCAAAGACTCGGACATGGTTGAGTGACTGAACTGAACTTAATACACAAAATAGATAATCAACAAGGTCCTACTATAGAGCACAGGGAACTTTACTCAATATTCTGCAATAACCTATAAAGAAAAGAATCTGAAAAAGAGTACATATGGATAACTGAATCACTTTGTTATACACCAGAAACTAACACAACATGGTAAATCAACTATATTTTGACAAAAAAAAAAATTAAAACAAACAAAACAAGAAACAGGCAACAGGGTACAGTTGGTCCATGGGCCACAATTTGCCAATTCCTATTTTAGAAGATCATCCATCACCCCGTTCCTGTCTCCCTCTCTCATCTTTTCACACCACTTTCCCCGTTGCAGGCCAAGGATGACCACAGTGCTCTTGTTTCTCTTCTCCAAGCCCTATAAATTCCTTCTTCACCTGATTGACTTTTCCCATCCTCTTAGTCACAGCAAAAAATGTCACATTCTCATCATTCTCCACTACAGGGCCCTGCTCTTTTCCTTCATGTCAGTTCAGTCAGTTGAGTCGCTCAGTCATGTCCGACTCTTTGCGACCTCATGAATCGCAGCACGCCAGACCTCCCTGTCCATCACCATCTCCCGGAGTTCACTCAGACTCATGTCCATCGAGTCCGTGATGCCATCCAGCCATCTCATCCTCGGTTGTCCCCTGCTCCTCCTGCCCCCAATCCCTCCCAGCATCAGAGTCTTTTCCAATGAGTCAACTCTTCGCATGAGGTGGCCAAAGTACTGGAGCTTCAGCTTTAGCATCATTCCTTCCAAAGAAATCCCAGGGTTGATCTCCTTCAGAATGGACTGGTTGGATCTCCTTGCAGTCCAAGGGACTCTCAAGAGTCTTCTCCAACACCACAGTTCAAAAGCATCAATTCTTTGGCGCTCAGCCTTCTTCACAGTCCAACTCTCACATCCATACATGACCACAGGAAAAACCATAGCCTTGACTAGACGGACCTTAGTTGGCAAAGTAATGTCTCTGCTTTTGAATATACTATCTAGGTTGGTCATAACTTTTCTTCCAAGGAGTAAGCGTCTTTTAATTTCATGGCTGCAGTCACCATCTGCAGTGATTTTGGAGCCCCCCAAAATAAAGTCTGACACTGTCTCTACTGTTTCCCCATCTATTTCCCATGAAGTGATGGGACCGGATGCCATGATCTTCGTTTTCTGAATGTTGAGCTTTAGGCCAACTTTTTCGCTCTCCTCTTTCACTTTCATCAAGAGGCTTTTTAGTTCCTCTTTCCTTTCTGCCATAAGGGTGGTGTCATCTGATTATCTGAGGTTTTTGATATTTCTCCTGGAAATCTTGATTCCAGCGTGTGTTTCTTCCAGTCCAGCCTTTCTCATGATGTACTCTGCATACAAGTTAAATAAGCAAGGTGGCAATATACAGCCTTGATGTACTCCTTTCCCTATTTGGAACCAGTCTGTTGTTCCATGTCCAGTTCTAACTGTTGCTTCCTGACCTGCATACAGATTTCTCAAGAGGCAGGTCAGGTGGTCTGGTATGCCCATCTCTTTCAGAATTTTCCACAGTTTATTGTGATCCACACAGTCAAAGGCTTTGGCATAGTCAATAAAGCAGAAATAGATGTTTTTTTCTGGAACTCTCTTGCTTTTTTGATGATCCAGCGGATGTTGGCAATTTGATCTCTGGTTCCTCTGCCTTTTCTAAAACCAGCTTGAACATCAGGGAGTTCATGTATTGCTGAAGCCTGGCTTGGAGAATTTTAAGCATTACTTTACTATCATGTGAGATGAGTGCAATTGTGTGGTAGTTTGAGCATTCTTTGGCATTGCCTTTCTTTGGAATTGGAATGAAAACTGACCTTTTCCAGTCCTGTGGCCACTGCTGAGTTTCCCATGGAAAAGAAATGCAGAAAAGCAAAATGGCAGTCTGGGGAGGCCTTACAAATAGCTGTGAAAAGAAGAGAGGCGAAAAGCAAAGGAGAAAAGAAAAGATATAAGCATCTGAATGCAGAGTTCCAAAGAATAGCAAGAAGAGAGAGATAAGAAAGCCTTCTTCAGAGATCAATGCAAAGAAATAGAGGAAAAGAACAGAATGGGAAAGACTAGAGATCTCTTTAAGAAAATCAGAGATACCAAGGGAACATTTGATGGAAAGATGGGCTCGATAAAGGACAGAAATGGTATGGACCTAACAGAAGCAGAAGATATTAAGAAGAGGTGGCAAGAATACACAGAAGAACTGTACAAAAAAGATCTTCACGACCCAGATAATCATGATGATGTGATCACTAATCTAGAGCCAGATATCTTGGAATGTGAAGTCAAGTGGGCCTTAGAAAGCATCACTATGAACAAAGCTAGTGGAGGTGATGGAATTCCAGTTGAGCTGTTTCAAATCCTTCATGTCACGTAACATAATTTGCTATTGTTGCGTAACACGATTTGTTGTTATCTATGTGTTTTCTTGCTTCATCTCTTATTCTCCATCTTCCTCTCTAGACCATGTGCTTAAGGAGGGAATGGACCATGTTGCCACTCCGTAACAAGCACTTACTGCCCTGCCTAGCACACAGCGGGTGCCTAATAAACATTTCCTGAGTAAATATATTTTATCTCTTTGAGTCTTAACTTCCCCACCTCTATAATGGTAGCAACAATACTTGCCCTAGAAGATTGCTGTGTTGATTGAATATATGTGAAGCACCCAGGTAAGTTCCGAGGCCCAGACATCTCCCGTGCATTTGGTTCTCTCCTGTGTACAGCTTTTTAGAGACCAGATGATTTCCACCCATTTTATTTTTCAAACAACATTCTGGTGCTTGGTGGTCTATTAATCCAGTTAGAACATTCAAGCTACGTTAGCTGCATATTCATAATCTGAGTTAAAGATGAAAAAAACATAGTTTTCTTTTTATAGAAGAAAACTTTATAATTATTCAATCAATTCACTCTCAAGTCTTTTTTTCTAGAGATTGTCAGTGAACTGGAATGTTAGGTTAGAAACAAATGCTGGATTAGGTACAGGTGGTCTCTGATATTGGATTTGATAGGTTTCTAGAGAGCACAACAGAACGTGGACTTCTTATGTACCTTTGTCTGCTTAAGATGTCCTTGTATGGTCTAGGATGTGTTGATGGAAGCAGCAGGGATAAATCAAATGCAAGGACAGTGAAAGCACCAAGGTGATCAGTATACAGAGCACACACATTGATCCCAAGGGCTTTCACTCCTCTCATTCAGCACCTGGACTTGACTCTTTGTTGAAGAAATATCCTTACGCTACTGAGTCCACCATTGCCAGAGAGCATGGAGGGAGCACAGTGAGCTAAAAGCACCTGGAAATTTATATTCCCCAGGGGGCAGTCCCTACCAGGGAAGTCCGTGTGATGGAGGAGGAATACAAACATTCCTTCTTTTGGCCTCTGATGGGAAACCTATTAGGTGTGACCTAGGAGATATCCAGAACTCCCTGTGGAATGAACCAAACTTATCCACCTGGGACTTGCCATCTTTGGCTTACTTTTCTTTGACATTTCCTAATTTATTTTTCCTGGGAACTCTTTCCATTAGATCATTTGCACGTGAACCCTCATCTCAGGGTAAGCTTCTGTGAGCCCAACCCAAGACACTGAACAAGTGGTCAATGAAAAAAAACTGGTATTCATTCTATAATTGTCATTTCTATCCCCTGTCTTAATAGTCAAATTTTGGGTAAACTTCTTGTGGAAGGTATACACAGACAAGTCCAGCTTACTTGAAAAGTTTAACTAAATGCCATTCAACAATTTCTGGACAATAAAGAGTGGGAAAAGAAAGCTCAAAGTATTTGGAGCTTACAAGTAAATAAGAAACAGACCAGATTAAAACTAAAATCTCCTATGTCAGGGTCATGCTGGGAACATTTTCTATCAAAACATATTGAAATAACCATCATTAATAAGGATCATTCTTTTAAAAGAATGACTGGAAATGTTCTTTTAAACCAAAGAAATGCCAATCTGCATTAGTCTTACATAAAGATTTCTCTGAGCAAAGAGGTAATTACAGCCTGACAGGTGCCTAAAATAGCCTTGATTCTGTGTTTCTTTTTCAATCCAGAGGTGGGCAGATACCACCCTGGTGCCTCTCTGAATTACAGCTTATAAAACTTAGAAGAAAAAACCCCGAGATCTATTGAATTGTAATGTTGAGACTATACAATCCTTGTAATACCTTCTACTGCTGCCTCGTCTCCTCACTGTCCTTTAAGGAAACAAAGTGGAAGTTTTCTTCTCCAATGGTCATGATTCGATCATTTCTGATGTTGAAAACAGTGCTACACGATTTCTGTGTGGTCAGGTTCTCTTGGCATCCATGTTTGACTCTGGACTCTGCTAATTACTGGCTCTGGGAAAATACTCCATTCCTTGAGCCTCTAGAGCCTCACGTAGAGCATAAAGAAAACTTTTTCTGTTAATGCAGCATTCGGTGAAGGTGAAAGGTACCCTCTGCTGCTGCTAAGTAACTTCAGTCATTTCCGACTCTGTGCGACCCCATAGACAGCAGCCCACCAGGCTCCCCCGTCCCTGGGATTCTCCAGGCAAGAACACTGGAGTGGGTTGCTATTTCCTTCTCCAATGCAGGAAAGTGAAAAGTGAAAGTGAAGTCGCTCAGTCGTGTCCGACTCTTAGCGACCCCATGGACGGCAGCCCACCAGGCTCCTCCATCCATGGGATTTTCCGGGCAAGAGTACTGGAGTGGAGTGCCATCGCCTTCTCTGAAGGTACCCTCTATTCACATATTAATCATGGAAGATTCATATAGCATGAAAATAATACTGGCAGAGGCAATACCTTCTGTGGATCAAATATTTTCCATGTTACTTTACAGATACTTTTGCAGGAAGTCATTTTTTTTTAATCTAGGCTTTGATATCCACAAGTGTTACATTCTCAACCTTTGAATCTCATAGAGCAAATCACACATGTACCATAAAGAGTGGTCTGGTATTCACTTCTGAGAAAAATATAAGCCACTTAGTTGTCAACAGAGCATCTATGTTGTATTTTCCCACAATATAAGATTATTTGTGTGCTATGTCTGCTCAAAAATTACTCACATTTCAAAGTATTATATGACCATAAGAAATACTTTATGTTTATAAATACATTTTCTTTTTTCTAATAGAAAAAAGTTTTCTATTAAAACTTTTTGATAAAATTTACAGCTATTGGAGGCTGATGTCAAGTGGGTAAAATAAATATTGAGCAGCCTTGAGTTCTCCCATAAATGAAGAGAAAGTAATGAGGATGGCAAAGTCCAAAACCTAGGGACATCCCCAGCAAAACAAGGTGAGGAGATATCTTTATGAGCACCATCTAGGAGCTGGTGGAGATAAACCACCAAGGCAACTGTCTGGGAGTCTAATGGAGGGAAGGGGAAAAAGGAGCTCTGATAAGATACCCCAGAATGCCTACAGGTCCTCACAAGCAGTGGGAGATGAGCACCCAGGGGGAACAAGATGCGGGCATCCCTCATCAACAGAGTTGACAGGCATCAAGGCAGAGCAATCAGGCACAAGCATGTAATTCCCTGTATAACTGCCACTCTGACGCTGTAAGAGGGCCAGGCAGTAGCCACATTGGCTCCATTCTGACAGAGTGGATGTAGCACACTGATTCACAACAAATGGGGGACAAATTAGAAAGTTTATGAAGAACAGAGGTAGGTAGCTTCTGGCCTTAGAGGCATTAACATGAATTATGAGTATAAAGTGGCTTTCCTAGTGACTCGGTGGTAAACAACCCACCTACCAATGCAGGAGATGTGGGTTTGACCACTGGGTGGAGAAGATGCCCTGGAGGAGGAAATGGCAACGCACTCCAGTATTCTGGCCTGGGAAATCCCATGGACAGAGGAGCCTGGTAGTCCGCAGGCCACGGGGTCTCAAAGAGTTGGACATGACTTGGTGACTAAACAACAACAATAAATGAGTATAAAGGCATTACTTCAAGTCAAATGTCCAGGGAGTGAGCAAAATGGCAAAGAAAAAGTTACTTAGCTAATTTCAAATAATGTTCATAATAAGAAAGCAGGAGACAATAGCTAGAAAATTTTAAAGGTAAGTTAAGTGTGGGGGTAGGGGTAGACAAGGCTATTACACAAAGGCATTAGTCTAATGACAACCATTAGAACAAAAATATACATCTTCCTAATTATTACTTGTGTGAGTGTGTAGATGCAGTGATTGATAGGATATAGAGTTAAGTGAAGAGCAAAGTGAATAAAAGTGTCTTGTTTACTATCATTTCTAAGAATGGTGATAGATTACACTATATGCTCATATTAATGCAAGAATGAACCATAAAATGAAATTTTTAAAAAAGTGTTAAATAAGTGGAAGGAAGCAGCGAGGCGGGAAAGATAGAATTTACACATACTTCTCTGAATATACATTTTGTATATTTGACTTGGGAATCATGAAAATATATATAATTATAAAGCAAAGTTAAAGAAAATCCCTAAAAATTGATTGCAAAATTTAATAAAGTACCTGTGAAACCAGTGGGTGGCATGGTTATAGTTATACATAATTTAAAACAAAATCAAACAAAAGAGCCATCCCTAACAATTGTAAGTAAAATGAAATAATTGAATTTGCGAATCCAGTTGGAGGCAGAATGACACAGAGAGGAACAACCTCAAGTGATTTTAAAACAGTACTTTGAACATCCTTGTGGGATATGCCATAAAGACAAATAGAACTGCAATAAAAATATCTTACAATGTGTTTAGTAATTGGATTATTTGCACTAGTGCTGTTATGCTGAGACTGGTATGTGTAGAGTGGGATAAAGTGGAGAAATTATGATGAGAATTGGGACTCAGAGCCTGAGAAAAAGGAGACAAAGATTTAAGACAGATGAGGTTACATAATAGCTTTTGGTCCTGATTTTGAATCAGACATATCATTTTGGTATGAGCTCATGATGTATTTTATCTTGAAAAAGTTCACAAATGTCTTCATTCTGTCCTTATCAATAGCACACTAGTGCTCAGGTTACTAAATACAATTTCCAACTAGAAGGAATCCTGGCTCCTTGGAGAAATGATAGATCTCAGATGTGGAGTAACAAACAAACAAGCGGGATCGTGAGTATCTTCCCTTATCAGAGTCAGGGTACTAACAGAGACTATTAGGGTCCTGTAGGGAGGAGTCAATAGCTCTCTGTGAGAGGCTTTCACTTACCAAAGAGGAGACAAGCTGAGCTTCAAAAAGAATAATAATATCAATAGATTTAAATAGTCAAATATAATTAAATCCATGCATTCAGAAAGACACATAAAAACAAACATGGTTTGCGGGAATGCTGACGAAACAACTAATTATTTTTAAAACTGGTTTTGAAAAGTGGTAAATAAAGGGATGGAAGCAAGTGACTGTTCTTCCTTTCCTATGAAATATTCCTCAGGGTAACCAAATACTTTATAGAGTTATTCAGCTTATAACTGAAGAAGAAATGATGGAATTAGAGTATCACCTCTTTGTAATCATTCATGAATTGATAGCTCTTGGCAAGATTATTAACAACTGCTTACATCACAGAAAGATATTATCAGATACCATGGACGTTTAGACGATGAAAATACACAGCATCCTCCATAAGAGAGCAGATGAGATTCTTACAGGAAACAGGAGGGCAGAACACGTGACAGCAAAATTTGGGCTCTGGGAATCTCCACAGGATAGATAAGTCATTTCTTTAAATATACATAAATCATATCCAAAGACAATTCAAGAAAAAGAGATGGGAAGGAGAACTACCGATTAAAAGAGTCTTAAAAGACATACCAGCAAATCATAGTATATCGACTTTATATGGATCTTGATTCAAATATACCGTAATAAAGGTGTGGGGGAGAATGGATACATGTATATGTATGGCTGAGTCCCTTCACTGTTTACCTGAAACTATCACAACATTCTGAATCAGCTATACCATGACACAAAGTGTTTTTGGTGTTAAAAAATAAAAGTAAAAATACAGAAATAAACAAATAGTTGAGTAAACACACACACACACAAATATACTGCAATAAGAAATTACTTTATGAAGCCAAGGAAGATATTTGAGGACTGAATATCTGATTCAGAAAATACTGTTAATTTGTAAGGTATGATAATCCTATCGTGAATTTTATTTTTTATAAAGAATGCTGTTACTTAGAGATACATATTGAATTACTACAGATGAAATGATGCAATGTCTGGGGTTTGCTTCAATGTCATCAAACGGTAGGGAAGTGTCTTGGGTATGGATGATTGGCCATGGGCAACTGAGCCTGGGTGATGGGAACACTGATTGATGATGCTATTCTCTACACTTAGGATTTTGTTCAAACTTTTCATAAAATAATAATAAAGTAATAAATGTGTCCAAAACAATCTGCAGCCATGAGTGACTACTTGTAGTGGCAGTTTTTCCTTTGCAGGACCAACTTCCCCACTCTTCAGTTCAGTTCAGTTCAGTTCAGTTGCTCAGTCATGTCCGACTCTTTGCGACCCCATGAACCACAGCACGCCAGGCCTCCCTGTCCATCACCAACTCCCAGAGTCCACCCAAACCCATGTTCATTGTGTCGGTGATGCCATCCAACCAGCTCATCCTCTGTCATCCCCTTCTCCTCCAGCCCTCAATCTTTCCCAGCATCAGGGTCTTTTCAAATGAGTCAGCTATCTTTGGCATCAGGTGGCCAAAGTATTGGAATTTCAGCTTCAACATCAGTCCTTCCAATGAACACCCAGGACTGATGTCCTTTAGGATGAACTGGTTGGATCTCCTTGCAGTCCAAGGGACTCTCAAGAGTCTTCTCCAACACCACAGTTCAAAAGCATCAGTTCTTCAGTGCTCAGCTTTCTTTATAGTCCAACTCTCACATCCATACATGACCACTGGAAAAACCTTGACTAGACAGACCTTTGTTGGCAAAGTAATATCTCTGCTTTTTAATGTGCTGTCTAGGTTGGTCATAACTTTCCTTCCAAGGAGTAAGCGTGTTTTAATTTCATGGCTGCAATCACCATCTGCAGTGATTTTGGAGCCCAGAAAAATAAAGTCAGCCACTGTTTCCGCTGTTTCCCCATCTATTTGCCTTGAAGTGATGGGACCAGATGCCATGATCTTCGTTTTCTGAATGTTGAGCTTTAAGCCAACTTTTTCACTTTCGTCTTTCACTTTCATCAAGAGGCTCTTTAGTTCTTCTTCCCTTTCTGCCATAAGGGTGGTGTCATCTGCATATCTGAGGTTTTTGATATTTCTCCCGGCAATCTTGATTCCAGCTTATGCTTCCTCCAGCCCAGCGTTTCTCATGATGTACTCTGCATACAAGTTAAATAAGCAGGGTGACAATGTACAGCCTTGATGTACTCCTTTTCCTATCTGGAACCAGTCTGTTGTTCCATGTCCAGTTCTAACTGTTGCTTCCTGACCTGTATACAGGTTTCTCAAGAGGCAGGTCAGGTGGTCTGGTATGCCCATCTCTTTCAGAATTTTCCACAGTTTCTTGTGATCCACACAAAGACTTTGGCATAGTCAATAAAGCAGAAATAGATGTTTTTTCTGGAACTCTCTTGCTTTTTCGATGATCCAGTGGATGCTGGCAATTTGATCTCTGGTTCCTCTGCCTTTTCTAAAACCAGCTTGAACATCTGGAAGTTCACGGTTCACATATTGATGAAGCCTGGCTTGGAGAATTTTGAGCATTACCTTACTAGCATGTGAGATGAGTGCAATTGTGTGGTAGTTTGAGCATTCTTTGGCTCTTAGATAGTGATAATCCAGGTGGGGCTGATCCCATTTGCATCACATGACCTGAAACTGGCCCCCCTCCCCCTACCACCCAGCCAGAGCATAGTCCACTCCCTGGGTGATAATGACTTGTTTAGGAGTGGTGTGCCAACATACCTGGCCAGTGAAAGTCCTGTCTGGGAAGCATGGGTGGATTTAGTAGGCAGTGATGGTCTTTCATCCACTTGGCTCTTTAGGATAGTGGAATGCAAGTCTAGCTGAGCTATTTAAAATTCGAAACAATGATGTTAATTCTAAAAGATGATTTAACAAGTGCTGCAATACTGAAGCGACTTAGCAGCAGCAGCAGCAACCAATATGCCAGCAAAGTTGGAAAACTCAGCAGTGGCCATAGGACTGGAAAAGGTCGGTTTTCATTCTAATCCCAAAGAAGGGCAAAAGACCCTGATGCTGGGAAACATTGAAGGCAGGAGGACAAGGGGACAACAGAGGACGAGATGGTTGGATGGCATCACTAACTTGATGGACATAAGTTTTAGCAGGCTCTGGGAGTTGGTGATGGACAGGGAAGCCTGGTGTGCTGCAGTCCATGGGGTCACAAAGAGTTGGAAACGACTGAGCGACTGAACTGAACTAACTGAAAGAATGTTCAAACTACTGCACAACTGCACTCATTTCACATGCTAGCAAAGTCCTTCAAGCTATGCTTCAACAATACATCCACTGAGAACTTCCAGATTCACAAGCTGGATTTAGAAATGGCAGAGGAACCAGAGATCAAATTGCCAACATCTGTTGGATCATAGAAAAAGCAAGGGAATTCCTGAAAAACATCTGCTTCTGCTTCATTGACTAAGCTAAAGCCTTTGACTGTGTGGATCACAACAAACTATGGAAAATTCTTAAAGAGACAGGAATACCAGACCACATTACCTGTCTCCTGAGAAACCTGTATGCAGGTCAAGAAGCAACAGTTAGAACTGGACATGGAACAACAGACTGGTTGCACATCAGGAAAGGAGTACGTCAAGGCTGTATATTGTTACTCTGCAGAGCACATCATGCAAAATGCTGGGCTCGATGGGTTACAAGCTGGAATCAGGATTTCCAGGAGATTGCTGGTATCATCAGATATACAGATGATACCAATCAATTGGCAGAAAGCAAAGAGGACCTAAAGAACCTCTTGATGAGGATGAAAGAGGAGAGTGAAAAAGCTGGCTTAAAAATCAACATTAAAAAAATGGAGATCATGGCATCCAATCACATCACTTCATGGCAGATAGATGGGGGAAAAAGTGGAAACAGTGACAGATTTTATTTCCTTGGGCTCCAAAATCACTGTGGATGGTGACTGCAGCCATGACATTAAAAGACGCCCTTTGGAAGAAAAGCTATGACAAACCTAGACAGTGTAAAAAGAGAGACATCACTTTGCCAACAAAAGTCCATATAGTCAGAGCTATGGTTTTTCCAGTAGTCATGTATTCATGTGAGAGTTGGAACGTAAAGAAGACTAAGTGCTGAAGAACTGTTGCTTTTGAACTGTGGTGTTGGAGAAGACTTTTGAGAGTCCCTTGGACTGCAAGGAGATCTAACCAATCAATTATAAAGGAAATCAACCCTGAATATTCATTGGAAGGACTGATGCTGAAGCTGAAACTCCAATACTTCAGCCACCTGATGTGAAGAGCTGACTCATTAGAGAAGACCCTGATGCTGGGAAAGGTTGAGGGCAAGAGGAGAAGGGGACAACAGAGGATGAGATGGATGGATGGCATCATCGACTCTATGGACGTGAGTTTGAGCAGGAGATAGTATAAGACAGGGAGCCCTGGTGTGCTGCATTTCATCAAGTGGTGTGTTGTTGGACACGACTGAGTGACTGAACAATGCAAGTCTAGAGCTGAGGTAAGTAGTCTTACTGCTACTGGGATAGAGCTCTCCTGAGAAAGAAGCCAGGACAGGAAGTGGGAAGAGCTAAGAGATGGAGGGCAAAGGATTCCCTCTGCCACATCCTTTTGCGTTCCACCAGCCAGCAGATTCCCTTTTTTGTTTAAGCCAGATTGAATTCCATTTCAGCTTGGCCTGAAAAGCTCTTATTAATCACAGCTATGCTACTTTGAAGATATATACTGTATATTTGAGAGCTCAAAGAGAGGGACTTCACAGGGAAAGAAAACAAATTACAGGGGAAGGATACTTTTAAGGGCCTCCCACATATTTTATTACTTTGTCAAATAATGGAAACTGGTACCTCATAGTGTTTAAGAAACATAATACACACAGGAAATTAAAGGGTGAGAAATGTGTGCTGTATTTTTTTTTTAAATCTTCACACTTTTGGAAGCTTTCTCCAAACGTGGTAATTTTTATTATAAATCTCAAAAGAGGTTTCTTTTGTTATTGTGTTTAGCTATTCAGTTTTAAAATTACCAAGCTCTAAGTTACCCGAATACCCCAAAGTGCTCTATCAGAAAGAACATTCCAAATGTTATTTCCTGAATTCAGAGTGAGCTGATGCTGTTGATCGGGTTCAATGAAGAACAGCCTGTTCCACCTCTAATATCCTTGATTTAACATTAAATATAAATGAAAACACCCTAGGGTAGGGTGCTCGGAGCCTGTGATGAAAACTCATCTCTGACATGCTTCTTGTAAAAATCCAAGAATGTCAGCCCACAAAGCAATCCCATTTTATTAGACACACAGATGTAGACTATTTTGTTCACAAAAATACAAACAGAACAGCAGCAAGAAGCTAAAAGGGAAAGAAGGATGTTTAACAATGATAAGTTCTCACATGGGGGAAAAATAACAAATCTTTTGTTTTCAAGGTCTTTTATTATTTGACCTAGAATTGGTAACAAATTTCACCTTGGTTGTTTAGGCTGGAAATTCTCAGAATACAAAAAACCACAGATGTTGAAATAAATGTGAAATCCTATTTGGAATCATAACATATTACAATTGCTTCTGTCTAAATGGCAACATCTACACTTTGGGGGTCCTTTTTTTGTCTAACCGTATATATCACATGGAGATAATGTCTATGGTTTATCTTCTCAGTTGTTTTCAAATGGCTTTATTGACTGCTTTTTAATGTCTACTACATGGTGATATATAAATTTGGCACACTTAATAAAGACTGATTTAAAACATACAGAATACTAATAAGCAAAGGTGTTGCAATTAAGGCCAATTTGAGAGACATGAGCTCATATGTATGGATGTGGAATTGAAAAGTATTTCAGAGTGGACAAATGGCACTAAAGAAAGTCCCCGTTTTCCTTGCTCCTGCATATCATCCAACATTTAAAAAAAGACTAGGTGTTTACACTGCTGGTAAGAACATGCCATTTCTTTGTATTACTAAATAATGCATCTTTACTCTGAACTCCTGACTAGTTGGCTGGTGGGTAACACATTCTCAGTTATGTCTTGGAAGAGTCCCCCCCTCCTTGGCTGGGTCATGCAAGGGTCCTGGGGATGACAATCAGCTCTCAACATTCAGGAAAGATGCTTTAACAGCTGAATCCACACATCCACCACAGACTGGCTTGCTCAGTATCAAAGGGTCCCTTGGGCACTGAGTGGCAGCAAGGAGCGAGAGACCATGCACACCAAGGAAGCACTGAGCTGACTTCCTGGCTTCATCAAGTATTGCTCAATGGACCATGACCAAATCACAGCACTTTCCAGTTGAGTTCAGAGCCTTGCATTTAGTTGGCACTAATCCTGTTTCCTGAACTATGTGTGTGTGTGCTCCATCGTTCAGTTGTGTCTGACTCTGTGACCCCATGAATTGTAGCCCGCCAGGCTCCTCTGTCCAAGGAATTGTCCAGCAAGAATGCTGGAGTGGTTGTCATTTTCTCCTCCAGGGGATCTTCCCGACCCAGGGACTGAACCCGTGTCTCCTGCGTATACTGCATTGGCAGGCTGATTCTTGAACACTGAGCTACCTGAGAAGCCCTTAACTATCAATGAGTCCAATCACAGAAATGTGCCAGAATTTGTCTATGTGGCCCAGAAAAAGGCTTAATAAATGGTGGCTTCTTTCCTTTTGCTTTTTTAAAAAGATATTTCTGAACAAGTGCCTCTTTCAACAGCTTCTGTTTCCACGGGGAAAAAAAAATGGTAGCAAAGAGTGTCAGGGGAGTACAAAATCTCTCTGTATCTTACTTGTTCAAAGAATCCTTTTCTGCCTCAGATTTATGTCAGTACATTTTTATAGATCCTATTTATAACTAAAATCCACTATCTTACCATTCTGTTTATGAACATGGGGGTCTCTGCTACCACACCAGCTGGGTTCCCAGCAGGGAGAGGGTGGATGTTGATAATTGCTACCTCCCTGCTCCCTACTCCCTGCTCTGTTGCTTGGGAACAGGGACAGGACTTTCCTCATTACCTCCTTCCTCTCTTCCCAACCATCTCCTGGATATGGTGCCATCTTGGAACATTCCACCCACTGGAAGCAATCATCTGCAGGAATTTGAAATTTGCACCCTCTTGAGGAAAAGGTATGATGCACTGTCTATTGACCACAGGAAGCTCACGCTGGAAACATTTCATAATAATCATCTCCAATGGTCCACAATGGGGTGGGCATGTTCCCAGTGATGCGGGGAGCACCACCAGGATTTAGTGAATGAGGTCAGTTGTTAAATGTCCTTCCATTCAAAGACAGAGCTGTGCAATGAAACATGATCTCGGATGGAATGCCTATGGCTCTCTATCCCCACGTTTTGATGGGTGAGGTCTCTCAAGCCTATAGGCTAAATCGGTCGGCACTCTTGTTTGTGTAAATAACGTTTTATTGGAACACAGCCATGTATGTTTGTTTACATATTAATTGTGGCTGTTTATGTGCTAGATGGCAGAGTTGAGTTGTAGCAGAGACCATGGCCTGCAAAGCCTAAAATATCTACTGTCTGGTCCTTTGCAGAAAAAGTTTGCTGACCCCTGGTTTAGGTTATTCGTAACCTACTATCAACCTCAGGAGGGCACACGCCAAATATCCCTGCATCTTTCCACACCCCATCCCCCCATTTGACAAAACACTCTTGTTCCAGCTGGAATACACTGCATACCTCATCCCACCACTGCCCACCTGTGTGGTCTCCCAAGTCAAGTTCAACGCCAATCACTTCTGGGTTCTAGCACCTGCAGCATGAGCCCTAGCTACCTTTGAAAACTCTGAGGTTTGGGGCTTTTAAATTGCTCCCCCAAGAGGTGTTAAACCTGAAAGATGAGACTTCTACTCAGAGTCCTCTCTGCTTTTGATTGACTTCTGGGTTTGTGCTCCAATCCCCCAGAAGCAGCAATGACGGTATCTGACAGAGAACGGCAGGCGACAAGTGACAAAGTGCTCCCCTGTACATCACCTCCTTCGACCTTGAGGCAAAGCCTTCCAAGTGAAAATTCTAAGTGATGATGCTGATGGTAACCTGAACAAAGGCAAAAGGAACTCAAATTTATGAGGAGTGGGGTTTCTGATCTTACCCCACTAAGAGTTTTCAGTTCAGTTCAGTTGCACTGTCGTGTCTGACTCTTTGTGACCCCATGGACTGCACCATGCCAGACTTCCCTGTCCATCATCAACTCCCGGAGCTTACCAAAACTCATGTCCCTTGAGTCGGAGATGCCATCCAACCATCTCATCCTCTGTCATTCCCTTCTCTTCCTGCCTTCAATCTTGCCCAGCATCAGGGCCTTTTCCAGTCAGTCAGTTCTTCGAATCAGGTGGCCAAAGTATTGGAGTTTCAGCTTCAACATCAATCCTTCCAATGAATATTCAGGACTAATTTCCTTCAGGATTGACTGGTTTGATCTTGCAGTCTAAGGGACTCTCGAGAGTCTTCTCCAACACCACAGTTCAAAAGCATCAACCTTTGGCGTTCAGCTTTCTTTATGGTCCAACTCACATCCATACATGACTACTGGAGAAACCATAGCTTTGACTAGATGGATCTTTGTTGGCAAAATAATGTCTCTGCTTTTTAATATGCTGTCTAGGCTTGTCATAGTTTTTCTTCCAAGGAGCAAGCATCTTTTAATTTTGAGGCTGCTTTTAATTTCACCATCTGCAGTGATTTTGGAGCCCAAGAAAATAAAGTCTCTCACTGTTTACATTGTTTCCCCATCTATTTGCCATGAAGGGATGGGGCCAGATGCCATGATCTTAGTTTTTTGAATGGTAAGTTTTAAGCCAGCTTTTTCACTCTCTTCTCTCACTTTCATCAAGAGGCTCTTCAGTTCCTCTACTCTTTCTGCCATAAGGGTGGTGTCATCAGCATATTGGAGGTTATTGATATATCTCCTTGGAATTTTGATTCCAGCTTGTGTTTTATCCAGCTTAGCATTTCGCATGACATATTCTGCACATGAGTTAAATAAGCAGGGTGACCATATATAGCCTTGATGTATTCCTTTCCCAATTTGCAACCAGTGCATTTTTCCATGTCCCATTTTAACTGTTGCTTCTTGACCTGCATACAGGTTTCTCAGCAGGCAGGTAAGGTGGTGTGGTATTCCCATCTTGTTAAGAATTTTCCAAAGTTTGTTGTGGTCCACACAATCAAAGGCTTTAGCATAGTCAATGAAGCAGAAATAGATGTTTTTCTGGGATTCTCTTGCTTTTTCGATGATCCAATGGATGCTGGCAATTTGATCTCTGGTTCCTCTGCCTTTTCTAAATCCAGCTTTCAATGAGTAGCAGGACAATATTTTGAAATATTCACTGATGTCCACCTCCAAGCCCATTTCTTTACTCTGCATGGTCTGCTGTTTTGTCTTTTTCTATGGTCAGCCAGACAACATGCAATCATGACTACAGGACAAGACAACATACCTAGATAAATACCTAGATTTCAGGAGCTAAGGGTTAGGAAGGATATTCTATAAATGAGTGAAGTTCCTTCCTCTCCAGAATGGGGACTAGCGAGAGGCTGGGAGAGATGGGGAGTGTCTTGGGGAAAGCAGAAGAGCACCAACTTGTGGGTGCCTGGGAAAGGACAGGTGTGCTTCCCGTCGTTTGAGAAGCTGATTCTCTGGGAAGAATCACTTGGGAACCACCACATAGCCTTGTGAAGTTAGAGTACAGTGACCTATGTCTTCTTTCCTAGCAAGAACCTGGAAGGTGACAAGATCACAGAAGGAATTAGCCTTGAAATTATTCAGTGTCCCATTATGGCTCAGGAGGAGCAAGTGTACCCAAGATGACAGAGACATGGCTTTGGAAGGGTTTAAGGTGGTGAACAAGGGATAACAAGTAGCTCCCTGCCTATGTGAGGGATCAAAAGTGGACCAGATGGGCACAAAGATGTCTCAGTGAATTCTAGTGAGATCGATGATGAGGCCAAAAATAGGACACACACTTCACCTTTCCAACGCCTTCTCCCACTGCACCAAGCCCTGCAAATGTAGATTTTGCACCACAGCAAATGAGATGAATTGACCATGCCCTAGGATAAGGATTTGGAATAAAATTTAGATTATTACACATAACAGATAAATAACAATGCACATTTGAGGGTACGGCCTGAGATTCCTGCCAACCACAACCTCCACTGTGTTGCTTGTAATAACAGAATCTGGCCTTGAACACATGAGACCCTCTACTAAAATATCTAGGGAATTAGGTTTATAGCTTGATCTTGAGCATGTTCTGACCATAGGCTAACCAAGATAATTTTTTTTTCTTTTCAGCTACTTATACAAAGGGCATGGAAGAATTTATAAATTATTAGTTCTAAAGGATTAATAGAACATGGCATAAAGCCAATAATTATCTTTTTCCATTTTTGTTCTTAATTCAAGTAAAGTACTTGTTCTTACAAGGTAAGACATTCAGTAGTCTCAAACATAGGAGATCACTGAAAACATGCCCGAGCTTACATTTTTCTCTGTTTCTTCCATCTCCAACATTGATTTTCCATACATGAGTTGCTATTATAACCTTTATAAACTATGGACTCAAATCTCCTTTTCTACTTTATCCATATTAGAATGTTTCCCCACACTTTCCATCTTCTAGAATCCCAAACTTCTTTCTCCCCAGGCACTATAATTTGCAATTGTCAGAAAATGTGTACACTGCAAGTGTGTATTAGGTGAGACCACCATCTGTAACCTCAGCATACTGAGGGGCTGTTCCTTTGTGTTTTCACTGAAAGCGCTTGCTGGTTTTACTACAGGGAGGCTTTATTATGTCATACACCATCATGCATATTTTATGTGCGAAATGCTCAGTAGATGTTCATCGCTTTGTTATTTTACTACGCAGCACCAAGAGGCATCTAAGCCCAGCTGAAATTAGGAAGGTGACCTTCTGAATATATTCTTCCACAGACATAATGCTCTTGGAACATGATCTGATGAGGAGGGACTGACAAAAAGACAGATATTATTGTTAGGTGGGTCCCTTCTAAATGCTTCATTTCACTCTTATTAAGCTTACCAGGCTCCCACTGATCACAGCGAGCAGGTACTCCTGAGCTCTTCCTACAAAAATCAAGACAAGCATTGGGCCAACTGGTGATAGGAGACAGGCTATTTTGTCCAACCTAAAATTGGAGTGGAGGTGTCGATGGGGTGAAGGCACTAAAATCCAGATTTTAGAGCCCCTTTCCAGCTCTGTTGTTTGCTGGGTCCACTAAGAACCTAATGCACTAGATAGCTGGCTTGGTCCCTTTGAACTACCAGGGCTTAGTCATTTGTTCTAGCTTTCTACTACTCCCACTGCATGTCCCCTTCCTGGCCCTGAGCAATTGTCCAGGTTAAGCAAGTGCTTCAACCTCTCTAAGCCTCAGTTTCCACTGAGGGTAGAATAAATACCACGTGCCCATACGGCTGTTGTGAAGGCTACACAGGAGGACCGAGTTAAGAGCATTCACTTAGGAGCCAGACTTGGTTTCCCTCCACTGCTTACTAGCTGTGGCATCTTGGGCATATTTGTTAACTTTCCTGTATCTCAGTTTCCCCATCTGTGCATCCTGTGCATGCTAAGTGGCTTCAGTTGTGTCTGACTCTTTGCGACACCACGGACTTGTAGCCCATCAGGCCCCTCTGTCCATGGGATTCTCTAGGCAAGAATACCAGTGGGGGTTGCCATGCCCTTCTCCAGGGGATCTTTCTGACTCAGTGATTCTTTACCAGTTGAGCCACTAGGGAAGCCCAATAATACTGGAATGGGTAGCCTATCTCTTCTCCAGCAGATCTTCCCAACCCAGGAATCCAACTGGGGTCTCCTGCATTGCAGGCGGATTATTTACCAGCTGAGATACCAGGGAAGCACTGATAAGGGAGGGTGGAAGCAAATGTTGAGATTGTGATTCAGGACATTTATCTAGGCGATGGATATTTCCATGTCTGCCAGTTGAAAAGTGAGTGTCTCTCAGGAGGGTCTGAAGTTCCCAGAGACAAGCAGAAGATCCATTTTACAACTCCCTCTCTGTGTATAAACCTGCCCAGGCAGGACCAACAGCCACCCTCTACCACCATCACTACATTCCTGCGAATTCTTGTTCACCCCCATGGAACATTCCCACCCAATACCCAACACGATCCTTCCACTAAATAGAGTGCAATTACTTAGCAGTCTCCTCCGTGAGGGCAGAAGTCCTGTATTTATACACTACCAGCATTCTACATGACATTTGCTATCCCCTTAATGCTCAATAATTGTAAGCCCTATAAATTAATTAAAGAAATATAAAAAATGAATCTAATTGGATTGGCTAGCCTTGGGGGAATGGAACATGATTCCTAATGTTTATGAGCAATTATATGCCACAGTTTTTTAAAAATAAAAATTTGGAAACTGTTTTAAGTTAATTTGTCTAATTGTGAAAAGCCAAGGGAAATTACCCTTGGATACTTCTAAAGAGGAAAGATATGGTAACTTGCAAAGGGCATGAATTCTTCAAAGGTTTCCGTCTACCACCACTAGAAAGTATGAGTTAAAGTTAACAATTTAGAAAACTATGAAATGAACGGAATTCATCTAATTTCAGTTGCTGCAATTATAGTTCTTTTTGAGGATACATGAAAAAACCCAAATGCGGTTACTATAGCAGTAAATTGGTCTCCCAGAAACTCTTTCATTTTCTCAAGAAAAAAAATTCTACAATAGAGCAGCCAAATGATAAGAAAAATAATCCACAAAGAAACACAAATATATCTAGAAACAAAAAAATGATCCATGAGCAAAAGTGGCAATGGGGAAAAAAAAAAAAAAAGACCAAAATGAGACCAAACCATGTAGGCAAGTAAGTGGATGCCAATTTTTAAAGAGAGAATTTTACAGTGTTATTAAAAAGATGAGGGTTTTCCCAAATTTCCTCAATGGGTAAGAAAATGAGATATTTTATCAAACAGAAAGGGAATTCATCTTGTGTAAGATACAGACGTTAAAACATGTATCGGCTGAGAAGCCCAGTAAAAAAGAGATTCTTTTACAAGAGCTGGATTTTCAGTGGAGTATACATATGGCAGATAGAAGACTAAACTGGTGGAAAGACACATGAAAATTTTCTAATGGATGAACTTTTTCATTAGTGAGAAATGCACTATTTGAAAATTCTGGTTTAATGAGTTTGAAGGTATCTGCTACAATAACTACACAACTAGCTGCATCTCACCTCTGTGAATTGCACTGCCACTGTACTCAGATTTGTTTGATTAAAATAAAGTACCCTGTTTCTTTTATAAAGGTACATTTACTGCCCTGAGATTAAAAGGGAGTAAGTTTTAGGATGATGTGTTCACCCTCTCAGTACATCCAGGCCTATGTGTGTGTTTGTTTTAATTTTTTAAATGTATTTTATTTCTTTTTGGCTGTGCTGGGTCTTTGTTGCTGTGCAGGCTTTTGTCTAGTTTCGGTGAGCCAGGGCTCCTCTCTAGTTGTGGTGCTCGGGCCTCTCATTGCAGTGGCTTCTCCTGTTGCAGAGCACATTCACCTACTGAGGACTTCAGTAGTTGCAGCACCTGGGCTCAGTAGCTGTGGTGCACTGGCTTCATTGTTCTGTGGCATGCGGGATCTTCCCAGACCAGGAATCCAACCCATGTCTCCAGCATTGGCAGGTGGATTCTTTACCACTGAGCCACCAGGGAAGCCCCAGGCCTATGTGTTTTTATCACTAACAAAACCCTTTCAAATCTGACAATTCCCACATGTGGCTGATGTGGGGGCTTGTCTGTCTTTAGAGGTCCCAAATGAATAGATGTGATGTAAGCTCCCTGAAAGCTTGGCTTTGGCTCACCTGTCCCTGTAGATCGGGTGCCTAGCTCAGTGGCCTGCATCTAAAGTAGGTGCTATAAAAACGTATGATAAATTGGTGAAAAAAATGTATGTTTTCCTGAGGGATGGATTCATTTATCTCACATTGAAACTCACAGAATAGCTGTAGGAGGGCTTGAAGAAAACCATCTAAATTGTCGTTTGCGAAGAGTGCTGTTCAGAGCCCACTCCCTTTCAACACATCGTTAGTGGGCACCTCCTGCGGGCCTGGCATTGGACCTCGCTGTGGGGACACAGCAGAGGACAACACGGACAAGGTTGCTTTTCTCACGGAATTCGGGATCCAGGTCACCTGATTCAACAACATCAAGCATCACTGCTGAATCAAACTGTGTCCCTGTCATCCATCACTGAGACAGCAGCCAAAGGATGCTCAGACTGCATTCTAAAGTCAACTGCAAACAAACGAGATTTGCCAAAACTTTCTAAAAGGAGGCAATTGACTTTAGAATGTAGTCTGAGGCGATGCCGCTTCTTTCCTTCTCCTTCTAGAGTGGGGGAGAACCAAGGAGCTGTGAGAAGGGCCATGAGGCTGTGAGAGTTCACATCCCTCTGTCAGGGATGAAGTCAAGTGGACATCTTGAAATATAGCCAGTCTGCCTGGTACTGTACCCAAGAGGTGTTGCAGGAAAGCTAGTGCCAAGATGCTGCCCTCCTCTTCTGCCCCCAAGGAACCCACAGGTGAGTCTCACGGAAGAGCCAGCATGGGCACTTCAGGAACAACACAATGGGGGTGACAGCCAATGCTAATCAGAGGAGAAGCCACAGTTCACCCTGAAAGGACTTGAACTGTGACCTCAGCTCACCCTCGGCCATCTTAGGGATGTGGAAAGGGGCTGGGCTGAGATAATGGCAAGAGAATTTTATGTACCTGCTTAAAAAGCATGAGTGCTTTCCACATCAACCAATTTCAAACACCACACCCCATCATCAAGAATGTGGGAATCTTGCGGTAATCATAACCCCATCCTGAGTAAAATCCAACACATATATCATTTGGATTTTAATCTAAATTTGGCTTAACCAAAGAAAAGGTGATTGGTTACCTGAAAGTTTCCTAAAGCAGGGGTCAAACCTTTTCTGACAAGATCAGATAGTCAATATCTCCTTCCCTGTGGGCCCCAGATCACTCTGCAGGTACAGGGAGCAGACCTTCTTAGATCCTGATCTATCTAAATGAACGGGTGTGGCTGGTTTCCAAGAAAACGTTATTTATGGGCTCAGAAATTTGAATTTCAAATTATTTTTCTGTGGCACAAAATATTCTTTTATTTTTTGCCCAACTCTTTTAAAATGGTAAAAACCATTCTTAGCTCCTGGGCTGTCCAAAACAGGTGGCGGTTGGATTTGGATCGCAAGCTGTCGTCTGCTCTCCGCTCTTTTAATTGGTTCATCTATTCAACAACTCTTCACTGAGCTCCATTATATAAAAAGTGCGATACAGATGTTTGTTTACAGAGATGCCATTTTCTTTCACGATGCTTTAAACCAGAAGGGAAAAATCTTTTTCTGAAAAACAGAAAAAAATCTTTCTAAATGCCCTGAAAGGATGGCTAGAACACGATCGCACGCTTAGATGACTTTTTCTCCATCTCTGTCTTGCAGCAGGCGATTTAGTCACAGCGAACACAAACAGAGGTATTTTATTTCTTCTGTCATCCTCTGAGCACAGAAATCAATAGGACTGATCACAGGAGCGTGTGTTTAGGGGACAACATGAGGACCGTGCAACCTGTCATCAGCCCCACCACTCCAGGACGTGAGCCCACAGAAGGCTCAGAGCCTGCTGGCTGAGGTGTGTCCCCCCTGACACCCACATGCATCTCAAGAGAGAGTGGTTTCTAAACGGTCACATTCCAGCTCCCCCCAAGGGCTCTACATGGCGGCGGCACTCCTGACCCCTGCGTTCCTGGTCCCCAGGAAGAATGGCACCTGCCCTAGGGTGACCGACATGCACCTCAGTGCTGGCTCCCCAGGAGGACCCTCACGAGCCCAGGCACTTTGCCAGCCAGTTGGGAAGGCTCCACTCTGAGGCCAGCACTAAAGTAGGGTGACCAGACCAACCACCTCAGAAGGACCATCTCAGGATGTGGGCCCTTTGCTGCTAAAACTAGGATGGTTGGTTACCCTAAAAATAAGTGTCTATTTCTGTTTCTCTGTCTTCTCACCACTGTCCCAGTTCCTCCCAGAAGGTGTGACCAGATAGCACTTCAGGGTAAAGCAGAAGCTGAACTAAGCTTGGGAAAGAAAGTTTCTGCAGAAAACCCTAGAAATACATTTTTGCCTTTCTCAGGGTACAAATGTACCTTTCTGTTACGAGAGAGCATTGTTAGAAGATTCTTATCTCAGTTTATTTAAAGTGTCCTGAGAGCCTTCTGCTTCCATCTCGCCTCAGAAGATCGGTTTATAAAAGATGTCACACAAGCTCATCAGTATCCCTCGATGCTGGGCAGTATGAGGGGGTCCATTCATCTAACAGATACAGCTTCATTTGGAAAACTTCGCAAGACCCCTTTGCATTAGATTCACCATGGAAGTAGAACTCTCGTGGGCTTCAGAGAGGACTATTGACCATATTTTAACATCATATAAAATACATTTTCTGACACCCCTTTAAGAATATCACATAACATGATTTACATCTATGCTGAAACTAAACCAATAAACCAAGCACATTTTAAAAACTGTTCTACTTTTGACCTAATGATCCTGTTACCTTGGTTGATGATTTGAAAATTCAGTAATGAATCACTCAGTCAAGTACAAAAAATTAGTGAACTGCATGTTTCTGTATCCATGCGATTATGTTTAGAAAAGTATTCACCACTTAAATTGAACTCAGCAACGGCATGTTGATCTCCTTGATTATGGAATATCAATGTGTTAGTTATTTTGAAAGGAAACAAAAATGCAACACTTGGTTAGAGCAGTGGTAATAGGACTGTTTCATTCAGTGTCTGCAGCCCGAACGTTAACAGAACAGACAAGTAGGTGTCTGTTTACAAAGCCTGGTGATTTACGTTAGTGCTCAGTGTCAACAGCACTTTCAAGGTGACTGGGTCAGCTTGTATTTCTGCTCTGAAATGGCCCATGGGAAGCCCTCCCTCTGCAGAGTGAGGTCTCAATTGCACAGCCTCCTGATGGAGCCCAGGTGAGCGAGTCACTTACCTGACTAAGTCGATGACTCGCTCCCTTGGTGCGGCACTGACTGCCTCATCATTGATCATTACAATCTGATCTCCCGGGATCAACTTGCCTTCAGACGGGCCACCTGGAGACAAAGGAGAGTGAAGAGCAGGTGAGACGCCCAGTGGTCATCCATCCATGTGTAGCCTCTGCTCCTAGTCATGACTTCTTGTGAGCAATGGATGTTATCAGCAAAAACAAACCCCACCCACACATGGGTGTTCTCTTCAATATCCTTGCCAACATTAGATAGAACTGGGGAGGTGGGTGGGAACTTTGGGGAAGCGCCCGAGGCCCAGGGTGCACCTGGGCTGATGAAATCAGAAGCTCTGGAAGTGGGATTCAGGAATCAACATGGCTCTTAAACTTTCCAGGCAAGGTGGAGACTGGTAATGCTTCCCACACTTTAACAGGCATATGAGTCACATGCGAATGTGTTGACCTGCAGACTGACTGTGTAGGTGAGGAAGACAGCAGGGGGACAGGTGGCCTGTCCTACAAGGTCCTGGTGGCTGCTGAGGCTGCCGGCCAGCTGCCCACACTCTGAGTGTCAGGGCCCTTAGAAGAAGGTATTTCACCTGGCAGCTGAAGTTTCGACCACCTGAACACACCTGGATTTGAACACAGCTACATTTGCTTCCTCTGTACAACAGGGAGACGGCACACTGTGAGGGCCTGGAAGACAGCTGAACACGAGGGTGCCAGGAAGGACCTACGGGATTCAACTTTGTGTTATAGGTTTTGGGGAAGAGGGTTCAAGGAAGCAGGGCTTTGCTCTCAGCAACTGGGGGGAATTCTATTATGAGCATTTAATACATATTGCCTGACAAGTGGGAGGAAGGAAGCTGGCTTTGGTAAGAAGCCATGGTCCACCATGAAAGGCTGGGAGATGAGGGCATTGGGTTGTTTCTATGGTTTGGACTGTGTCGGGATGTTTGTGGTGGGGCTCACATGTGATTGCAGAGGATTTGTCATCCATCACAGCCTCTTTCAATTGTTTTTCCAAGGAGCAAGTAGAGAACAAGTATTTGTTGAGCATTTATTGTGTACTAGGAAACAGGCTAAGTGCTTTAACTAGTAACCTCACTGAATGCTATAATCCCTTCCATATAATGACATGACTGAGGTTTACACGAGGGAAAAGAATTGCCTGGAAGGGTTGGACTGGGTCTCAGCTTAGGTCTCTGAATGCTTCCGTGTTCAAGGTGACCAGTATCTCTTTTGAACTTCCTCCTCTAACTCAAAAACTGGTCACTGACAGGTCTCTTGACACATAAACTTAAAGACATAGCTGCATGAAGCACCCATTTGTGCTAAATAAAACCTGAAAGCAAATACTTTGATAATATGAATTGCCTTCACATGTCTAATGGAATTATCCCCTAAATACTGATCTGGTGCTATATGGTACTGGAATTTTAATTTTTTCCCAGAGGTCTATCTGGATAATAGGTGCAATTGAAAGGTTATTTTTCAAATGTTGTCAATTCATGTAGTGATTGAAATGGACACAACACTCAGAACATGAAACTCAAAGTAATTCAGCTGTTGTCTGCCCACCAGATATTTGGCATACATGTCTCTCAATCTGGAGGAGACATTTGTCTCCTTTCTGTGGAGTGAGATAGAGGGGAGAACCTTTATGTGGCCATGTATCAGTGATAGAAAATACTCATTTCCAGATGTGGGAACTGAGATTCAGTGTTTGCACACAGAAGGAATTCTGAAAGTCACTTGAGGCTTTTGATGATGACTGGATTATATATGAGCAAATCACTCAAATTCAAAGAAATGGTTAGAAGTCAAACGCTGTTCAAATACAGAAAAATCTCCCAAGTAACTGTTTGCAGAATGGATGTTAACTAATCTGATGAGAAAACCATATGCAGATGAACAAGACTTAGTCTTACATTTGACCTATGTTTTTTGATTACATGGAAATACTCTTTTCTTAAGCAAGAATTATAGGAGGAAGGAATATACAGTGCCTTCCATAACATGAAGTAGGGGAATACTTCAGAGGACTCTCATGCCCTTTACTCTGAAGGCTGGCTGATCTACTATAGAATAATCCGATCTTACTATTGGAATCACTTGACTTCAATAGTGTTATTTTATGAGAGATACGATTGGTAAAACTGCATTAATTCTTAAAAATGACTGCAAACAGTGCTCTTTGACTTTAGTTTTCGCTTTTTCTAATCTTCTCAAAATTGTCTTAAAGTAGGTAACAGTGTAGGAAGATTGAGGGCTACGCTTTAACAGGAAGTTTAGGTGTAAAGGAAGGGAAGAGGCTAAAGGAACAGTAAGTCAATACAAGAAAATGAAAAACCAAACCCGAATCTCCAGTTAGCACTAAGGAGGACATATACATTGGAGAATTCCACAGAAATGTTAAAGTGTCCCACTATGACAAAATTGCATATCCAATGGGACCCCTTTGAGGAAAAAAAATATAGTACTATATATAGTACTATATATATGTTTATATATGAATGATACATAATACATGCAAAAGTATAAACAGAATGGTCTTACTATATGAATGCTCTCCATGTACATGTTAATAATGGTTAACACTCAGTAGTTGGAACTCAGGTGATTTTTTAAAAACCTTTATGCTCTTACTACCTACATTTTTTTTAAGAAGAGCATATGGATTATTTCATTAATATAAAATACAAAAAATCTCTTTCATTTTGAGAATAAAATTCTCAAGTGCATCAAGTTCAAAAACTATAATCTATAGCTAATAAAATAAAAAGCTCAGCAGACAAAGTATGGAGCTGTGTGATGAAGCAGTGGTAGGAGTGAACAGGAAACTTACTCTTCTCTGCACAAGTCTAAAGAGGTTAACTGTATCTGCAGTCCTTGCCCTGGGGCATATTGTGTCAAAATGAGGAAAAATGAAATCCACTTTAATGATCTATACTAGCCCACTAGTTGGCTTTCATTCCCCCTAACTGACAGACTCAACTGGCCGAATATTTTATAGTTTAATGTTAACAGATATTAATCTGGCATCCTTGCAATGCATTTTGTTCCCTCCCTATGGTCCTCCTTATCCAAAGGATGTAGAGAAGTTACATCACACTGAAATGGAGGGGAGTTAACACGGAAGCTAAAAACAACCTAATAAGAGCAGAGGCAGGATTCAAGTCCATCAAACCCAGGCAGTCTGATGCCAGAGTCTGCACTCTTGACTACAGCATTTTCCTTTTGAACTCTGTTACTGATTTGAAAAATACTGGAGAAAAACAGCATAGAAGATACTTTTCCTTTTGTCTGAAAATAAATCCAGTATAAGTTCATTAAAATAAGCATATAAATACACATAATTAATAAATAATAGAAAGAGCATGGTTTCTGGCAAAGGCAAAGGCAGCCCACATCAGACAATGATACCACAGTCCATTATATTCAACTGTGTTGATAGTGGGACATCTCTACACTGAGAATGACTAAGACCAAGTACATTCATTACCTGATCCTATGATAGAATTTAAGAGATTTGCCACGCACGGCATCAGTTAGCATTTACAGTATAACAAGACATCCCCAAACTCAGTAGGGTTTCCTTTCATGCTTATGGGTCTTTAGAATGACTGTGGATTGGCTGATCAAGGGCAAAGTTAGCTGGGCAGTTGTGCTGTACACTGAAGGTAGTCTGTAACTTAGCTCTCAGCTGCAGGCTGGTTGCCTTACAGGTTCATCTAGGAGCTTAGGATGAAGGGGTAGCAGCCGCTTCAGGGAAACTTCTTACGTCTATGGCAGAAACCCAAGAAACGAGCTCAACTAGGCAAGCCCATTCCAAGCCTTTGTTTATGTCATCTTTATGTCATCATCTAATATGACACTAGCCAAAGTCAATCATCTGGTTCAACCCAACAGCTATGGGGTAGTGAAATATCATCTGCCTCTAGTGGGAAGAGAGGGGAGTACATTTTTGTAAAAGAATGCAACCACCCCCAAAGACCTAAATCCTAGAGAAACTTAACTATAACTTTCTGGTAAGAAGTTTGTCCAGAGCTGACTGAAAACAGCACAACACCTGCCTCTTAATACATGCATTCATACATTAAGAAGTGGATCATCTCCATGGTAACAAATGATGGATTGGTGTTTTGCTAAGTCTGGCAATATGATGGATTTGGAAGTTTAAAAGCTCATTTGCAGAGCCATTTTTGTACCTCTGCTGGTCTGGCTTTATCCAGGTGCTGGGAAAACTTAACTATACTTCACAGACTGAGACGGAACAGTATGGAACTTATGAAATGGAACAGTGGTCGTGCTGGCATGGAGTGGCAAAAGGTCCTGGAGACCAAGCAGCGGGGTTGGGTGCTTACCTGGTGTTACTGAGCGGACGACCACGGGCTTCTCACTCCCTGCCACGAAACCAAACCCCAGCACAGGGTCCCGCCTCATCTCCACCCTCCGTGGGGCTGGAGGGATGACTGGGCAGCTCTCCAGCCGAGGGTCATCAAATGAGATTGCTTGCGTCATGTGACTGTGGGCAAAGCACACACAAGAGGGACGAGGCATCAGTGTATGAGTTTCAGGTCACAGCACCTTCTCTAGCTGCAAAACTGTCTATTCTCTGTTGGGGAGAGAGCAGGGAAGATGTGGGAAGATGCACTGCCATGCTTCTTCCTTGAGCACCCCAGGCCCACATCTGCTTCAGGCCTTTGTACTGGCTATTGCTCACCCTGAAATCCTTGTCCTGCAGATATGTGTGTGGCCCACCCTCATCTCTCTCAAGTCTGTGCTTAAATGTGGAGCTTAAAGGGAATAGAGAAAAAGACAACTCTTTATCAAATTATAACTGATCTGCTGAGAAAGAATCTCAGAATATTCCAGACCTTTAGTGGGTAACACATATGGCTTCTGACTCCAGTGAAATTGAAATGATGGGGATCATTTGGGTGGCAATGGGTTATCCTGGTGTCAAATACAGTCCCCCTTTTCAAAGTTGAGGAATTAACTCTTGGTGTTTCTATTCCAGAAAAACATTCAAATGATTTAAATGTTTTTGTTAACACCTAAACTTTGGAAGGCTTATTGATAATCTAAACTTGAAATCTGTACAGCCTTCAAAAATTTTCAAAATGCTTCCATAAACAGCTCATTTGATCCAGAAAACAACCTTAAGCATGAAAGAACAGAGCAGGTATTATTATCTGCATTGTACAGGGAGGAAACTGAGAATGGTGGCTTATTGTCACTCAGGGCCCATGTGCCAGAGAGTCAGGTCGAAAATCAGCTCCTGTAAGTCTTCAGTCGTGCACATCATCCAAGGCAGACTTCACTGGAGAAGAGTTATTAGTGTGAACACTAGAAATCTCCTTAAATATGTAAGCCAAGATTATTTCAGTGACACAGACTTAATTCAATTTTTCTCTCTCTAATCTTCTTCAATAAGGGAAAGAAGATCATTTTAAAATACCTTGAAAAGATGCTACTCTACACACCATCTGGACAATGTATTGTTTAAATGTAATCAAGAAGGAAAGAGAAGGAGGAACACTGTGGTCCTTCAGTGTAATTCATAAGAGTTGAGAAAAATCAATGAAAATCCTCTTTTTGGCATATATCACTGGCTAGGAAAATAGAAGTTTAAAATCTCTTTGAAACAGAAAGGAAGGAAATGTCTTTTCAATCCAACAGTTGGTGATCTGGAACACCAGCAAAAAGAGAAGTGTTAGTCGCAAACGAACCCGTTGTGGGTCATGTGCTGACACTCATCTGTTACCCCCTTTCATCTTCACAAAGCCCACTGATAGAAGGAGTTGGACCCCACCACCTCCTCTTTGTAAATGCCCAAAGAGGAAGAGGAACTGGGCCAGGATCACACTCTTCTCAGGTGTAAAGCCAGGTGCCATTCACATCAGGTCTTCTGATTCTAAGCGTCATGTGCTCGACCAGCTACATCATTGGCAAGGACAGTGCAGAAGGAGAACGTGGGGCCCTCCTTCCACCAGGACTGAGAACTTCAGGGCAGTAGAAGGTGAAACCCGGTCCAGGGTCCTGTGTGACTGTAGCATCACATGCCCATGAGTCCGGCCTTGCTGGGTGCTATCTCCAATGTCTCACTGGAGTGGTGGCCTCCACAGCAGTACCTGAGGCAGATGGTCCCTTCCCTCCCTGGTGCCCACCCTGCACTCCACTGAGGCAGGGGCTGCTTCCCGCACCCCCTGGCTCACGGCCATGCCTAGCCACCAGGCTGGCCCGCTCTGGGGGCATCTGCTGCCTCCGACAGTAATCCTAGTTGATGGGCTCGTCTACTACCCTCTACCTGGTCACTGTGGTCTCTGCCGCCGGCAGGCCCTCCTCCACGGAGGGCTGGAGGTGGACATTGCTGGAGCACCTGGGTATTTCTTCAGACCCAGTCCCTTACTGGACTTGCACCTTTGTGCTCAGGATGTAGTGGCAGCAAGGCAGCCACCAGCTACAGCAGCCTCCTGCAGCCACTGGCTGGAGCCATAGTGGGCCCCTGGCCCAAGCAAGACTCCATGGGTGAGCAACAGGTCAACCAGTGACTGCTAGTGGCCCCCCTCAGCTATTGGTCGGTTCCACAGTAAGCTCCTCCACCAACTGAGGGAACAATCGTACTGTCAATCAGGGAACTTTAGTGGCCCCGCTCAGCTATCAGTTGGTTTCCACAGTAAGCGCCTCTCCCAAGTGAGGGAACAGTAGTAACTGTCAAGCAGGGGGCTTTAGTGGCTCGGCTCAGCCATTGGTCGGTGCCACAGTGGGCCCCACTCCCTCCTTCTGACATAAAAGGAGCCTGACTTATGACTGAGGGAAGGTGGTTTTTTGAGGTGCTCATATGCCATCTTCTCAGTCTGCCAGCTTTCAGATTAAAGTTATTCCTTGCTCCAATAACTCATCTCCTAGGCCAGAAACAGGCATGGCTGTTTGTGCCTGTGGGTGAGTGGGGTTACCGGGGGGGCGTGGCCACTGTGCTGTTCTCTTGTGTCCTCTGTAAGAGGGCTCCATCTCAGAGTGTAACAAGAGAGAAGAACAAACCCGACTCCATGTTGGATCTGTATTTTTAGCTCTAACCCTTGTGCCCTGTTGTCTCTGCTTAGTCAAGCCGCCTCTGCACCTTTGTAAAAGAACATTGCCTTGTTGAAGGTTTATAAGAACATTGTAACCAGACCTATGTAAGAAGAAAGAATACTGACACCAAGAAGTTTGTAACAACCAGCCACACCCCTATTCCCTTTAGTATAAAAGAATTCTAACTCAGGTAATATGGGACTTCTGGACACCAGTTCACCATCTTCTTGGTTTGCTAGCTTTCTCAATGAAGCTGCTATTCCTTGTCCCCAAAACTTGTCCCTTGATTTACTGGCCTGTTGTGTGGCGATCAGTTCGAGCTTGGGTTCAGTAACATGAGTGTGCTGTACTCTAGCTATTTTTCAAAATGCATCTCTTCTTTTATCCCCAGAAGGAAGAAAGGAAAAATGGAGAGGAAATCCACATTCTTTGGCCCTGAGCTCCGAGTTTGCAACAGAATCCACAAAAGACATATTCTAAATGATGAAGAGGTCGCAGAGGTGATGCAGCTTTCTAATAGTCATAGGAGCTGTGTTACAGAGAATCAAATTCTGGCTGGCATAACTCAGTTCCAAGTGTAGAGTGGGACTAGGGAAGATGAGTCCCCATGTTGCTGCCAGTACTGTGAGAAGCTTCCAGCAGTGGTGCCCAAACTTTACTGCATATTAGAATCATCTGGAGAGCATTAACAATCCCTAATGCCCAGGTTTCACCCCAGACTAACTATATGAGAATACCTAAGGGTGAAAGCCAGGATCACTTTTCAAAAAAGATTTCCCAGGGGATTCCAAAGTGTAGCAATGTTTAGGGATCATTCATCTGTGCAAGGAAGGGTATGTTCTAGTACCTTCCAGATAACAGGAAAAGGGGCCACAACTAATGTCCCTAACAACCTCCCATAGCATCCACTGCAAATGTAAGTTAAAATATTTACAGCATCTCTAGAAAGGTTATCTTCTTTCTACTTACATGATGAAGTAAGTCTCCGACTTTTAATTCATCATTCACTTAATAAGTACTACAATATTATTTTATTAATATCTGACATTTATTAAACACTAATTTCATGCTAAGCCTTTTCTCAAGATGCTTTCCATATGTTAGCTCATTTAATTCTCCAAAACAACCCTAAAATGCATTCATTTATTCATTTCGTTAACAAATGTTTATTGTACACCCACCAGCTTCTCAGTTCTGGGGACACAACAGGAATGAAAGCAGAATGAAAAATATGTTCACTGTAGTGGGCAGAGACAGGGAATAAACTAATGGATAAGACGTATGGCTTATCAGGTCATTATAAGCACTAAGGAGAAAAATGATGCAGGGAGGAAGGCTACAGAGCTGGTGGGTGAGGGTATTGCCAAGTTATACGAGGCATCAGAAAATGATTGGAGGAGGTACATTTCAGCAGTGCAAAGGTCCTAAGGACAAGTGAGAGCAGCCAGTGGTCGGGGGAGGTGGAGGCAGTGAGGGGAGTGGTAAAGAACTGATGAGTGGTCGAAGATGACACAGGTTCTAAGAAGAACTCTGTCTTTCATTCTGAGTAAAAGAGGAAGCGGTTGGAAGGTTCTGAATGGAGATGATGTGCCAAATACCATACTGAGAACAGACCGAGGGCACCCCGGTGAGCAGGGAGGGCATTTCAGGTCCCACTGCATCAGTCCTGACAAATTATCACGATGCCCTGGAACAGGGTGGGGGCAGATATGGCAAGACATCCTTGGACTTTTAAAATATTTGGAAGCCACTTTGACAGAGGAGGGTTGGGCTCCTACTTTGGAACGTTCTTCCTGCACACATAGGAGGGTCCCAGTGAGGATGGACCTATAAGCACGTTATCTAATGCAGGTCCTGAGTCCTGATGTACCTAAATTGCAGGAGACATTTACTCTTTAAGGAGCTACAGGAAACACACACATGCTCAGGTATAGGGCCAATAGGGGAACTGGTATGCTAGTCTGGGAATGAGCCTCTGGAACCAGACTCTCTGAGTTCAAATCCTGGCCCTACCACTATCTAGCAGCGTCATGTGGACAAAGGACTTCGTCATCCAGTACCTCAGTTTCCTTATCGAGGATAATAAAGGATAAGAAAGGTGAGAATAAAGGAAACAATCTCATCAGATCGCTGTGAAAATTAAATGAATGAACAAATGTCAAGCACTTTGCAAACTCTCTCACATGTGGGAAGCACTCAAAAAGCATCCACTGTTATTTTCATCTCTGGAGTGCAATGAACAGAAAGGCATAGATTTCAGACATTATGAACTCATTCAATCTTAAAATATGAAAACAAACTCAATGTTTCAACTGCCTATAGCCCAATGCTCAGTGAGATGCCTCATAAATCCTAAGTAAGCTCTGAGGCCTTCAATTTGAAGAATCGTATCAAATGCAATGACAGTAAACACAAATATACATCGACATGCATGAAGTAAAACAGTATCAGAATACAGAAGAAGAAAATCTAGGCTCCTCTAGCAACTGAATCAAGATTAGTAAGTTTTCCTCCTCTGTGTTTCAAAGACTGTTAAGTGACCTTGGAGTGAATGAGTGAGACTCAGGAGCAGGCCCTTTCATCCCACAGAGGATCTGCCCTCAGTCCCTAAAACTTCCCCACCCCAATAAAGTTTGAAACTTACAAGCAGGTGTGTATTTTGTGATTGCTGCCTGTTCTAGTATTTTCTCTTTCGTTTATTATTATTTTTAATTCTATTTGTTTTGCTTGCACTTAGTGGATAACCTTCCACTGTTATTATCATTTTCTTGCTAAACAGGTTATATTTTCAGAATACATTATCTATAAATAATCAACCCCTGTCTCTTTTCCAGTAAGAATGGATTCACACTAAAATGTTTCCCCATGAAACATCATTTTGCCCTTTGGGTTATGCAAGTATTTTTTGGCTCTCTCCCTGCAATAGTTTTTATAAAGATGCTTGAATTCTTTTATAATGAGCTGAAAAAGCAACATCTTTTTACCTGCTGAACATGCTTCAGTGAATTCTGATGCTGAGCCTTGAGGAATACAACTGATGAGCTACACAAACTTTCAGCCCCTGCCCCAATCTTCTCCAAAAAACACACGCAAATAAGCTAGACATCTCTGACCTAAAAATCCATAGTATATTAACTGAGATGGAAAATGTGTCCACTGTGATTAAATGAACAATCTTCCTGTCTTTGACAGATTCATTTCAAAAGGAATGATAGGAATTCTGCTGCCTAACTTCTCAAAACAAAAGGAAAGGGCTTTCTTTGAACTCAAGAAGCTTTTCTTCCACAGCAGAAATAAAAGACTGATACATCCAAAGTATCACAAAGAACTACTTTGACTAGTAAAATGTGCCCTGTAAGAAAACCCATTAATACAGTAATTTCAGTTTTCCATTCACTTATTAGAGCCAGTGAGGTCCTTTATTGGCATACGTGCTCAGCAGGAAGATCTTGGAAGAAGCAAAATTAAAAGCCATTACCTTTGGTGGGGAGTTAAAGAATATAGAAAGATGGCGGCAGGTGGGATCCCTAAGAAGTTAAGATTGGAATGAAAAGGAGTATAAATAAACACATGTGCCTCAGTTGTGATCGAGAAGGTCATTGTTCATGTTACCTTTCAGGGATGGGCAACTGTGATTCCATGAGAGTATTAAGCATCAACATATAATATTCCCATCTAGTATGGGGTGGAGACAGAGGCATTCCTGATTTGCCACTGGACGCCACAGTGCTTTTCAGGGCCTTCCCACTGGATGCATGACACACTTCTCCACCCCTTGACTCTGTTAACATCTCATTGCCCAAAGCATGTCACATGGTTGAGCCCAGAATGACAAACAAAACACACCTGTGTGGGTGGAAATGCGCTCTTGCTTTTCTCTTGTCACCATGAGAAGACATTCTCAAGGTCACTGTCTCCCCTTCAGCTTGGGCTCTGGAATGGACACATGTGGAACAGACCAGAAGTGGAACCTCAGTGAGGAGCCAAGTGAAACACAGCTGCCCCCCAGCCTAGATCAGCCAGCTGAATGAAGGGTAACAAATGATGATTATTTTATGACACCAACTTTGGGGGACGTTTGTTATGCACCAAAAGTTCACTCATACTATCTGTAGTTCATGTTTTCAGTAGTATTTAAAAACTCTGAAATACCACATTCAAAAAGGATTCTCTCTACCAACCCTATTCTCCATACCACTGATGGCTAAATATATTACATTTTACAAACATCACAGACACTTCCAAAGGAAACTTCTCCCCTCAATATCCCAGCTGACATGCAGGCACAGGCACTTCCTGCTCTGTTCTGCATGACTTGCTCATATCTCTGACTGGACTTGAGTAGTGGTAGCTCTGAAGCCAACATTCCAGAAGCCCTGTTGTGACCTGTGAGGGGCCCTAATAAGAAAGGCTCTGAGCAAAAGTGCTGAGCCAGACCAACTAGAGTTCCCCAGAATACGAATGTCAGTAGGAAGGAAAAAGAAAGCAGAAGTGTGAATTATTGAAGCTGATAGGTTACAACTCAGAGGGGATCATGAGGTAGATTAGACCCCCAGAATATGTCTCCAGTAAGTCAAAATTAGGATGATGTGTGTAAAATAACACACTGAAATGAATTTTTGCTTTCTTCTCATTGAGGTTTTTTTCTCTTCCATAACTAGTAAGGTAGACAGGCTTCATTCAGTCCCTTGCCTTAGGGAAGATGCATTTACAAGGGGCCCAGAGCAAAAGTTGACACCAGAAACCCTCTCTCTTGATTTGTTTCCTTAAAGTCTGAGCAATTTGGGTTCGGAGTCAAGGGCAGAGGACTGCTGTGAGGTGACAGAAAGTTCAGGAGAGTTAGCTTGGTGGTAAGTCTAGCAAAGCACCAAGATCCATAGGCTGAGCCTAAGAAATGTCAGAGTCAGTGAACTTCAGGGGACCATGAAGGCTTGGAATGCAGTATCTTAGGACTGAAGACCACAAAAAGGCCTGCTGGAATTTCTGCTCTGCAGAGATTTCAGGGACTTCTGAATATTCCACATGATTATATTTGAATTGCCAATTAGCAGAAATCTAATATGACAACACGCATGAGTTGAAGGATAAGATTTATACTGGCTATGTGAGTAAACAGCATCTTTGAGGGGAAGGTGAAAGGAGAATTGAAAGAGAAATGATGCCATTGGAGAGAAACCATACTGTGGAGTGATGTCAAGCTAGGAAATTCAGGAAGTATCGCTAATGATGGTCCTAAAACTTCTCTGAATCTGGAACTACCTCCTAGAGCTGCTTCTCATGAGGCTAGGAGGCTCTACCACTCTGCATTTCCATTCTCATACATCCATGGGATTCCATGTCTTTTAGGATATAATGTATTTTTATACTCGACTACCCCCACTTCCTTTATTTAAAAAAAAAAACCAAATCCAGACAAGCCTCTGTCTTCTGGAATGAAAGGAGCCCAGACAAATCCCACCCCTGGAGGTGAGTAAAATTTAATATAAACACAGATAACCAGACATGATGTGTTTCCAGGTCACAAAACACAGTGTCTCAGGCTTTTTGCCTTCATGAATATATATGCAGATTATGAGTTCAGAGGAACTTAACTTTCACTAATCAATTTCACAAGCCACTGTCAGTCAATTCCCACAACATGTCAGGAGTATTTAAAGATTTAGAACTGTTTAGTCAAGCTTGGAAACTTACACAGTACTTTAAAAGCCAAGAGAATCCAGAATCCTTACTTAAACTTGTTAGAGAATTTTAGGAGGGTTTGAAAAAAAAAATGGGTTTTTTCCTTAAAGGGTAGACAAAAGATGAAAAAAATCAATTCTTTCAAATTAATTTATAGATTTTATGCCATCAAATAAAGATAACTCAACAGTTCTTTTAAAGAATTCAACAAAGAGAATTCTAAATTTTATATGATAATATAAAAGACACTCTGAACAAGAAAAATACTCTGGCTGTAGAACCCTACAGGATCCTGAGACACTGGGACAAATAAAGATAAGTATAAAATGATGGAGTAGCAGCTTTGACTACTACAAAACAAAGGTTCCAGGGTAAATTTAAGGATAAATGCCTGTTTGAGAGAACTCAGTGCAAGCTTTGGCACCAAAGAAAGTGAAGTACTTTAACATGTCAACAATATGGTTGTTTTCAAACAAAACCATTAAGTGCAGTAGAGTGACTATGAAAATCTTTTGTCCTACTCAGGGGTAACTACCTGGTAACAGTGAACTAAAAGAGTTGTCTCTTCAGAGTAAAGGGGGTATTATAATAATGAATGAGAAAGTAGCTTATTTTTTAAAAGAAACTTGGATTGTGGTAAGAATATAGGGAAACAGATGTTTGCAAATGATTCTAGCATTATGTGCTTGTTTTACTGAAAATTATGCAAATATGTATCTATCAAGACAGCAGCCTTTAAAAACCTGAATATGAATTTTTCTAACCTGTTTAAAAAACCTCCAAATGAAGCATTTCAGTGGACTCATTTGTGAAAATATGATAAATGGCAACATCTTCCATTGTGAGAACAGCTGAAGGACATCAAGGAATACAGAAGCTTTCCAGCTGAATTTCAACAAAATCCCTTGCATGGATGGAAATGAAAAACAGTATTTCCTGATCTAATAAGCAAGCTGGTGAAACACTTTGTCCATTTGTCTCTTCTTATGTTTCTATAGTTCCCTCTTTTCTCCACTGACAGTGATTGAAACCAAGTAAAGAAATAGGCTGAACTTGTAGCCAAACCTTCAAAATTTATCCAATGAAGCGGTAAATCAAAATGCTCAAACACCCTGAATGACTTTGTTGTCATTTAAAATATTAAATACTTGTTAATGCAGTGGTAGTAGCAAAAATGATTACAAGTCATTAAAATGTGTATTTCATCTTCATCTCATTTTAACATCTATTCTTTATAGCCACATATATATTATATATATATAACATGAATACATGAATATATATTAAGGGGGTATGTGTTTAAAACTTTTTTACTAATAGGCATACAAAAGCTATAAATGTGGACATTTCTGTTCTGTATGATCTAGGGGGTTCCTGACTTATTGTGTGACTCTAAAAGGTGTTCTATATACTCGATGATCTGAGAGAATAGCACTGAAACATGTATATTCTCACATGTGAAACAGATAGCCAGTCCAGGTTTGATGCATGAGACAGGGTGCTCAGGACTGGTGCATTGGGATGACCCTGAGGGATGGGATGGGGAGGGAGGTGGGAGGGGGGTTCAGGATGGGGGACACATGTACACCCATGGCAGATTCATGTCAATGCATGGCAAAAACCACTACAATATTGTAAATAGCCTGAAATTAAAATAAATTAATTAATTTAAAAAAATAAAAGGTAAAAGGTGTTCTATATACTCAAACAGAATGGACAGAATCACTGATATCCCAAAGCTGCTCACAGCTCTCGAAAAGTCCGGCTCTTACATTCAGAAATATTCAGCAGCATTTTTAGAAACCGAAAAAGGAAGTTGGAATGCTGCTGATGGGAAATGGTGCCTTTCCACCCAGTTTATCTGATCCTATCCCAGGCACCAACATGAGACAGAGTGGCCCTGGGTTTGAGTGCCTAAGGCACAGACAAGTTGATGGTTCTGGCATGTGCTCTTGCTTTGGACTTCACTAGATTGAACCCTTTGGGGTTTGGAAATCTAACCATCCCAAATCGAAGATGTCATGGATATCTGTTCCGTACAGAGCATGAAGTATTGCGTGGCTGGGCAGACTTTTTCTTCTTGATAGATTACCTTTTTTTTTTTTCTATAGGAAAAAATATTTTTGAACAAAAGACTTGATAACAATGAGCTAAGCCTTTCTCAAACATGTTAAAATCATTACTTTAGGTCTGAGAGTTTGTCTCCATCAAACTGGATTCTACCCATATTTTAATGTAGTAGGTGGGGGGTGGTGAAGAAACAGGAGGGCCCCTTCCCAGCCCAAGGGGTGGCTGTATATCCTTGTGATCTATACATATTTGAAAATTTATTTTATAAGTTTGTACTTAGAAAGTGAAAACAATCCCATGGTTCTTTTAAATTCAAACTATAAAAATGTGTATAACAGAAACCCTGATCTAAGACAATATTTTAAAACATGAATTGATTTTAATAAAAGATATTTTTAGAGAGACGATTAGGCACACTTTATAAATTTCATTATTTTCTAATCTTTATACAAAGGGTTTCAAAAAGCGATTAAGTGGTAAGGGCTCACTTTGATGACTAAGAACTTATGATGGAAGTTAAAAGGCACTGGTAAGGAAATCACAGAATCAGAGGTTCAAGCCAACAGTCCTGTGTTAATTAAAAACTTGTGACCTCTTAATCTTTTCTTCATTAAAATAATCATTCCTACCTCCTACTTAGAGCATTTAGTTTTCTTAGACATAAAACTACATGACTGCTCAGGGTTACACATCTATTCTGTTCTGGGTTGGGTTTGTTTGCTCGTATTCCCCTTGTTCTAAGCCCCATTACAAGGAAACAGAACCTCAGCCTCACATCCCCTAGATCCACGCCTGGCTCCTTTTCTATGAGCTCTGTGTGTTGGGATCTTGCTCCTGTGGAAGGCAGTAGGTGGGTTGCTGCTCTCTGGCTTCCATTGGTTTCAACCAATGGAGGTGCCTGTAGGGGAAAGCAAAGAGGAGGACAAAGAGATCAGGGTATTTCACCCTCCTGTTCCCTCCTTGGTTTGGTCCAGGTCTGAAGTGACTTCAGCCACTTTGAATACTGTTCCTGTCATATCAGGCCCCTTGCACGGCTCCAAGATCATACCATGCTCCATGGCAGGCCTCTTGAGCCTAGTGATGATAACAGGTCCCAGCTGCTGCAACTCCCTGGGTGCCTCCATGACACTTGTTAGTTTCCTTATCTGAGCCCACATCCATCCATTTCCTGCCAGAGCCATGCATCAAGCCTCTCTCTTCCATGAAGCAACTTTGTAAGTCCCAGGAAACAAACTCTTTCTCTGGGACGGCACTAACAAGGAGTCTCCTTGTGCTGGCTTCAAGTGATCAATGTAATTCTAGCTGCTTTTTTGATTCTTAGCTGTGAGATGATAAACATCTCTGATGTGAGAGAAGCATTGAGATCAATTGTAGGGGATTCCCTGGTGGCTCAGATGGTAAAGAGTCTGCCTGCAATGCAGGAGACCCGGGTTCGATCCCTGGGTCGGGAAGATTCACCTGGAGAAGGAAATGGCAACCCATTCCAGTATTCATGCCTGGAAAATCCCATGGATGGAGGAGCCAAGCAGGCTACAGTCCATGGGGTCGCAAAGAGTTGGACACAACGGAGTGACTTCTATTTCTTTCACTTTCTTTGAGATCAATTATTCAACTGATATTTAATTATAAGATAGCATACGTGTATTTACACCAGTGGTTCTCAAAAACAAACAAAAACAAAAAACCTTCTAAAATTACTTATGAAATGAACATTCTTTCTGAATGAAACATATTTTCTGCATATAAACCTTTAAAGACAATGAAGACACTGAATTGATGTGCTGACCACTGTGGAATCCATTTGAATTTGCCTAATTTGACTGAGATGCAAGCTCTTTTTATCTTGAGGTATGCTCTCTTTGTCTCTCTGTCAAAGTGTTCTGAGTAAACTTTTATCTTTGGTCAATATTACATAGAGTCAAATTTGCAAGACAGAGAATATCACTGAATTTGAGAGCTGGATGATCCTGACTAATGTTTTTATATTTTAGAAGAGTTGATATGCTCATTTAAAGATTTCATCTACCATTTTCCTTCAAGTTGGCAGAAGGACTTTTCAAATTCAGTTAAAATCAATCTCTTTTGTTATTTATGGTGGATCAAATCTATCAACCATTTAGTCAACAACTATTTAACAGAAGCTTTCTATCTGACTGTGCCCAGGATATGGCTATGTTTCAGACCAACAAGCTTATATTACAGTGTAGGCATCATCATACTATAGTCCACGGGTTCCAAATGTGATTTCTGCCTGATTTAGTAAATAAAGTTTTATTGGAACACAGTCACACCCATTTATTTATGCATTGTAGCTGTTTCCATGCTATCATGGCAGACTTTAGTAGCTGTGACAGAGACTGGCCCACAAAATCTAAAATAACTACTATCTGGTCCTTTACAGAACAAAATTGCTAACACCTCTACCAATGAAAGGACTGAGACAATGAAAATCAAATAAATATGAACTATATCATGTACTGTCAGAGGCTGGTAGTTTTTATGAAGAAAAATACAGTAGGATAGAGAATGAAAGAGGGAGTGGATTGTTTCAACAAGATGGGAGTGGAGGCCTCTCTGAGGAGGCTATTTCTGAGATTTGAATGAAGTGGGGAACTAACCTTGGAAGGTATTAATGAGAAAAATATCCTAGGCAGAATAAATAGCTGCATAATGAGACCTTGAGAGAAGAGTCTCAAGGCCATTGTTTTAATCAAGCATTAATGCCTTTATTTAAGAAAGCTTTCATGAGCATCAGTTTACTATGAAGTTCTCCTTGGTTTTATGCTTTCAAAGAAATTCACAGCCATTAAAGAAATCCCAACCCTGTAAGAGGAGCCAGATAGATAAAGACTTGAGTATAACAGATTGCTGACTTCCCTGATGGCTCAGTGGCAAAGAATCCATCTGCCAGTGCAGGAGACCTGGGTTCAATCCATGGGTAGGGAAGGTCCCTGGAGGAGGGCATGGCAACCCACTCTAGTATTCTTGCCTGGGGAATCCCATGGACAGAAAAGCCAGGCAGGCTACAGTCCATAGGGTCGCAGAGTTGAACACGAATGAAGCGGCTTAGCATGCATGCATGCATAAGAGATTGCTAGAGGCAAATGTGATGGAAGGGTTCACTCCATACTTCAGGGGGACAGTTATTGAGGGTGGTCAGGGTACCTCAAGGGCAGTGAATGGGGACCAGGAAAGACTTCACACAGAAGATACCCATGAAGTGAGTCTATAGATATGAAGTGGTGACTACCAACAGGAATGGAATTATACTCCCATCCAAGGGAAGAGTAAGCAAAGCCATAGAGGCATAAAAGAAACTGGTGTTGGGACAGCTTAAGTGTTGCTTGTTGGATAATGGGGGAGAATGTTTAGGAGACAGCACAGTATCTAGGAGATAGGAGGTTACAGAGGAAAACTACAAGCCGTGTTAGAATGCTGCCCAGTATCAGCCAGACACCTTTACGTAATCAAGAGCATGTCCTTCCTGGAAAGGTCAGAGGCTCTAAAATCTGTCACACAATTAGGATCTGGTATGCAATGGGTTGAGGGAATAACAATCCTGAAATTCTCTCCATATTCTAAGAGACGAAAGTAGGAAATCTTAGAAAATAAGATAAACATAGTTCTTAAATATTAACTTGAACACACATCTTATTAATTTTATTAATGAATCAGAGTATTATTCATTTTGAAGGCTATAGTTCAAAGGACCACAAAATTTAAAAAGGACTCAGACTGAAACATTTTTCCAGTCATGTTTTCAGCCTTAGCAAATGAGATGCAATACATCAAGGATCTATTAGGGCTTGTATAAATTAATGTCCAAAATAGGTCCCACTAATTCAAGATCAAATTTATCCTTCAAGGACTCAGTTCTATTTGTCAATACCACCACAGAAAACCATTTCAACAATTAGTCTTTTATCAACATCCAGTTCATCTACTCAGAGAGATTTTTGTCATCATTAAAGACGATGAATTTAGCGCCTACAAAATGCTTATTGACTGTGTCTTGTGAATCTAATTGTAGGATCTAAAAGGGTAAAATGTTTGTCAGTTTCCTTAAAGCTGCAAAATCCCTACAGCTAGACTGGTAATCAATTACTTTAATTGAGTTCAATTCAATGTGTTTAAGAGATGACTTTTATGTTAATGACACTCCAGTGTCAGAGGCAATAACAGTCAAGTCACATCCTTGAGTTGATTGAGATGCTGATCAGAGCTGGTGGCTCTCAACCTTGCCTCACACCAACTCTGGATATGCATTACCCCCAAGACCACTCAATCTTAGATTGAGAGTTACCGCTGATTAAACATTTAAAGGATAGGTAATCTAGGCAGGTAGCCACATAATGAACACTCAGAATGATATGCATTGTTTGGCAATAATCAATATGAACCGTGTGAGATCTGGGCGAGTGTAAGTTAATGGGAATTGAATTTGAGAGAAGGCTATTGTGGTTTAGTCGCTAAGTCATGTCTGACTCTTGTGAACCCATGGACTGTAGCCTGCTAGGCTCCTTTGTCCATGGGATTCTCCAGGCAAGAATACTGGAGTGGGTTGCCATTTCCTAGAGAAGTTTATAGAATACTTCAAATACCACTAGAGGAACTTCTGGAGACTTCATTTGTACAGCCACATTAGAAAAAAGTTTAGCTGTAAGCCCAAGCTTTTTTATTCTCAGCCCTGACTTTGGAGCTACTGGGTAGGAACCAGGAGCACGGATCTTGAGATCGTGTTGATGGTCCTTCCATGACAGTTGGTGAGTGGCCCTGTGGTTTCAGGACTGCATTCCAGCTAGACTAGAGGTGCTAGTGAGCAAGCTCAACCCCATCCAGAAAACACTGGGAGGAAACCAGAGGATTTCATTGCTCAGAACCCATTCAAGCAAGGAAGGCCTTCCATTTCAGTAGGTAGAAGAGAAAAATCACTGAGAGTAAAATGATCAGTATCTTCCAAGGTAATGATTTTCCCACCACCTGACTCCATTTCAAAACAAAAATATTAAACTAAATAAAGAATGTGAAACAGCGTTATGATCAGGCTCAAGCTAATTCACTTCAGTTGTGTCTGACTCTATGCGTCCCCATGGACTGTAGCCTGCCAAGCTCCTCTATCCATGGGGTTCTCCAGGCAAGAATATTGAAGTGAGTTAGTTGCCTGTTCTCCTCCAGGGGATCCTTCCAACCCAGGGATCGAACCTGTACCTCTTGCACTAAAGGCATATTCTTTACCACCTGAGCCATCTTTCCATGATACCTACTTTGATGCTTAAAAATATTTCATTTTTTCAGACCCAACTTAGGTGATAACATAAATCATCCTTTAATTCTTTCCATTAGTTAGTCTAGTATTATTGAGGAATCTACATTTTTAAAAGGCATTCGAGGTGATTCTGGTACAGGGTTCAGGATTACATTTTGAAAAGCCCTGGCTCAGTGGGAGACATCCAGGGAGGGAGCTGAAGAGATGAAACAGGCAGTCAATCTCATATATCTTGTACTTTGCAGCCTCCTCTCGCTGGTGGGACTGTCAATCATCTTAATTCCCAGTGACTTTCTTGAGAATCTGAGTTCCCAGATGGAGAAACATTTATGGGAGGCAATAGCAATTCTTGATGACAAATAATTTGATGACTTGAATAAACATTTGACATTATGTGGGTATAAATGCAGACCTCTGTTGAGGGTTGGAAAGCAGACAGATTAAAGGCACTTGTTTTAAAACGCGTATGTTCCACTCTTGAGAACTGATGTACCATCGTTTGTGGACAAAGGAAACAGCTCTTCATTGCTTCATTTTAATTTCCGGTGTTGCTCGCACACAGACTGGTGGTACTGGGACTTGGGAACATTCCTACCCGAACATCTGGAGTGCAAGCCAAGTTTATTTTATGGACCTTTACTATGGCAATTTGCATTTCCCTTTGTCTCAGTAAGAGAATTTTAGGGAAAATTTTACTTCATTTTATATTGTTAGATTCACTGGAATAAGCTCAAAATAGCTCAAGCTTTCGGAGGCCATACATGCTTAATGGCGTATTGAAATTTTTAAAGAGCTCAATTATTTTCCAGAATAATTAACATGTGTCAGCAGTATCCATTTTATTAGATGCAGATTTCTTATGATCATAATTGATGTTTAACAAAATATGGAACATAGGCATTTTCAATGACATATATTTAGCAATTTTATACATGCCTAATTAACTTGTCACAATAGTATTCATTTAATTCAATTTAACTGAAAGCTACTTTCAACCTTTATTAGTGTGACACTTATTTTCTGGGCCACACAAGCCACAGGGGAAAGAAATCAAAGACCCAAGATAAAACTCTGGGAGATTTTGCCCCAATCCCTCCCTACTTTTAAAAAAGGACTTTAAAACTTTATGATCATCTCTCTTCCTCACAAGTGGTTTCCATTCTCTTCAATAATTTATTTACCTAAGTTTTAAGTCATAGTTTTAAAATCAGGCACCGTGCTAGGCTCTAAAGAAAAGAACCAGTATCACCATAGCAGCAGGTGCTGCTAACATGCACTGAACTTGCCAAACACTGTTCTCAATTATATTGAAATACATGTATTACTACATTTATTTTCACAACAAACTTTAGGTATTCTTATCAATCATAGTTGAGGACACTGAGGAACAGAGTGGTAACATTCAAGATATGAAAGTACTAGAAAATTAAAGACCATATTTAGAATCTTGGAGTACGAAGGGCATTTCTAAATAAAATGTGAAATCTAGAGGCTCCAAGGAAAAGACAAACAGGTTCCACTACACAGTAATTTAAAGAGGTGAAAACATAAATTTGTAAGACAACACACTGGAAGAAAACATTTGCAAGATATAGAAATATATATATAATATACATAAGAAATAAAGAGTTTGCACAGTTAAGAAAAAAAAAAGTAACCCAATTAAAAAAAATGGTGAAGTACATAATCAGTGTGTGTGTGTGCCTCCTTAGTCACATCTGACTCTTTGTGACCCCATGGGCTCCTCTATCCATGGGATTCTCCAGGCAAGGATGCTGGAGTGGGTTACCATTCCCCTCTCCAGGGGATCTTCCTGACCCAGGGATCAAACCCAGGTCTCGTGCACTGGCAGGTGGATTCTTTACCACTAAGCCACATGGGAAGCAAATGATCAGGCATATAACTAAAAATAATGATTTACCACTTATTTTCCCTTAAACTGTAAGGTGGTATACAACTGTTTCTGAAGGGTCATTGTAAGTTTTGAAAATTTCAATGCTTATGACATGTGTCTTAGCAATCTCATTTCTAAGCCTATATCTTACATAATAACTGGGTAGAGCTATGTACCCAAGGATATGGACTGCAGCATTGCATTAGGGAGAAAAAGAAGAAAGAAATATGGGAATAAAAGAGTTCTCTTGGAAACTAAATATATAATTTCATAGTTAATTCAACGGAATGCTTGAAGAATGAATTTTTTTTTAAATCACAGAAAGTTGAACAAAAAGACAAAGTGTTGACAACAGAAAAGAAAAACAATTGCAGATGATTAATTCAAAATATCCAATATACAATTGATAAGAATTCCTAAAGTAAGTGTCAACTCTTCTCAAAATGTTAAAAAAAATTCTAAAATAGAAAAAAAGGGGGAGAAAAGTAATTATCAAATAAATGAATCTCAATAGTTTCTAAGCTAAATGACCTGAGATTTTAGCCTGAGAGCCCTTAGCCTGACAATAAAATCACCTTCACACCTGGATGCATCACAATGAAACTTTAATACAGCAAGGATAAAGAAATTATCTTTAGCACCATAAAGAGAAAAGATACATTGAGGATAAAGGAATGAGAACCAGATCATTATCTGACTGCAGGACTAGAGGCTGGAAGGCAATGTAATTTGACTTAAATCTTCTGTGGGATAATCATTTTCAACTTAGGTTTCAATGTCAAGTGAGAACACAAAATAAAATATTTCCAGACATGCAAAGATATAGGAAGTTTACTTCCCACACATCTTTTTAAGCAAGTTATCTGAGGATGTGCTCCAACAAAATCAGGAGCGAGAAAGACCAAGAAAACCATGGCTCCTACCTGGGATAAGAAAAGTGAAAGTAAAAGTCACTCAGTCGTGTCTGACTCTTTGCAATCCTATGGACTGTGTATAATCCATGGAATTCTCCAGGCTAGAATGCTGGAGTGGTTAGACTTCCCCTTCTCCAGGGGATCTTCCCAAGTCGGGGATCGAACCCAGGCCTCCCACATTGTAGGCGGATTCTTTACCAACTGAGCTATCAGGGAAGCCCTTGGGACAAGATAAGCCCTCATGTCACAGACAGTTTTGCAGTGGCCTAGGAAGGCATCATGGAGGAGGGCATGGCAACCCACTCCAGTAGTCTTCCCTGGAGAATCCCATGGACAGAGGAACCTGTTGGGCTACAATCCATGGGAATCACAAAGAGTCAAACACGACTGAGTGACTAACACAACACAACAAGGAAGTAAAAAATCCAGATTAGAGCTGGAGGAGAAATTGAGGTGGGAGTTGCCTGAGAAGAGGGTGGTTTGAGAGATCTGGTTCTACTATTCAGAAGGACAAAGTATTTAAGGCAGGATAAGCAAAGGGGAAATGAAAAACAGAGACTGCTGGGGGAAAAAAAAAGTAAAATAGTGGCAATATAACATCAATAACTAGGTATACATTGAATAATTTTTTTTTAGTAATCAAAATTAAAACTCTTCATTGAGTTTTAAAGTTTAGTTTCAACCTATAGATAAAGGCCAATAGACTCAATAATTATTACAGGATAATTATACATGTTTCCATACATTGTATTATTAAAGAAAAAATATGGAAAACAAAAAAGAGGGTTAGGAGCAGGAAGCAAGAAGGGTGAATGAGTTATATTTTCAACATACTAAGTGAAAATTACTAGTATCAGAACATGCTGTTTTCAGTATAAAGAAAAAGAAATAAAAGTTTAATCAGTCAATTAAAACCACAAAGATAAGTGGAAGTCACAGACGTATACTGGAAGAGGTGTGGGAGGAGGTGGTGGATGGTGCAACCAATTCAGCTCTTATCTGGCAGAGTATGTGACAGTCAGTTTAGTTCAGTGGCTCAGTCCTGTCTGACTGTTTGCGACCCCATGGACTGCAGCACAGCAGGCTTCTCTGTCCATCACCAACTCCTGGAGCTTGCTCAAACTCATGTCCATCGAGTTGGTGATGCCATCCAGCCATCTCACCCTCTGTCGTCCCCTTCTCCTCCTGTCTTCAATCTTTCCCAGCATCAGGATCTTTTCTAATAATTTGGCTCTTTGCATCAGGTGGCCAGAGTATTAGAGCTTCAGCTTCAGCATCAGTCCTTCCAGTGAATAGTCAGGACTGATTTCCTTTAGGATGGACTGGTTTGATCTCCTTGCTGTCTAAGGGACTCTGAAGAGTTTTCTTCAAAGCATCAATTTTTTGGCACTCAGCTTTCTTTATGGTCCAACTCACATCCATACATGACTACACAGCTTTATCTAGATGGACCTTTGTTGGCAAAGTAATGTCCCTGCTTTCAATATGCTGTCTAGGTTTGTCATGGCTTTTCTTCCAAGGAGTAAGCGTCTTTTAATTTCATGGCTGCAGTCACCATCTGCAGTGATTTTGGAGCCCAAAAAACTAAAGTCTGACACTGTTTCCACTGTTTCCCCATCTATTTGCCATGAAGTGATGGGACCAGATGCCATGATCTTCATTTGTGTATGTTGAGTTTTAACCCAGCTTTTTCACTCTCCTCTTTCACTTCATCAAGCTCTTTTTCCTCTTCACTTTCTGCCATAAGGGTGGTGTCATCTGCATATCTGAGGTTATTGATATTCCTTCCGGCAATCTTGATTCCAGCTTGTGCTTCAAGTAACAGTAGACAAGGTCTAAAATTGGTAATACTAGAAATAACAGTTTAAGCATATTATTCAGATCAGGAATTGGAAGATTTTTTTCTGTAAAGGTCTACAGAGTAACTATTTTAGACTTTGCAGGTCATATGGTCTCCATCACAACTATTCAACTCTGCCATTGAACAGTCATAAAGAATTCACACAACTGTTTCAATAAAACTTTATTTATAAAAAAGGGCAGAGGGTCATATTTGACCTAAAGGCCATAATTTGCTGAGTCTAGATCTATATGGGAAATTGCCACATTTACAAAAACAAAAGACAGTAATTTTCCAAATTATCATTAGGGACACCTTACAGATTAACACTTAAATTTCCTTCTTCATTTAACATTTGGAAGGAATCCTTTCTCTTGCTGTTCAAAGGCAGGTGAAGAGCACAAATGGTCTACTACGATTAAACAATGGTAACTTTTTAAAAAACTGTTTATTTTGTATTGGGGCAGAGATGATTAACAGACAATGTTGTGAGAGCTTTTGGTGAACAGCAAAGGAACTCAGCCATACATATATAAGACAATGGTAACTTTCCCCCAGTACTTATTAAGAACAGTCAACAGATGAAATGAACTTAAAATCAAAGCTTTAATCCAGCATCTCTTCATGTAAATCACTGATAAATGCATCCTTTTGGCAACTTTAGAATTGAATACAACTGGATTCTGAACTCCTTGAAGACTGTGTAATATCTGTTTACTTTTAGTTTCTGCCACAGTAAGTAGTACAGAGTTGGTGTGCAAAGAATATTTGGAAAATATAAACTTAATATACCTGTTCAGTTATTTTATGTTTCATTTACCAATATTTCATGGAGTTTCACAAAGAACCTCACTGGTACCATGCCCCATTTGAAATTTCAGAACCGTGGTTTCAGGTTTAAACTTGATATAGTCAACTTGACTTTAACTAGTTAGATGAACAGAGAAGCTGTACATCCAGATTATGAATTAGGGCTAGAAACTTTTGCAAATGGGTGCTGGTGGTAAAGAACCCACCTGCCAATGCAAGAGACATAAGGCACATGGGTTCCATTCCTCAGTCGGGAAGATCCCTTGGAGTAGGAAATAGCAACCTACTCCAGTGGGCTACAGTCTATGGGTTCTCAAAGAGTCACACAGGACTGAAGTGACTTTGCACTTTTGCAAGGCTCCTTTCAGGCTTTAGAATTGCATGACAAGTAATGGGTCTTTTTCTACAGATATTTGAACAGCTATTAAAGATACGTTTAGGAAAAGAACCAAAATGCAATTGTTGATTACTGGCACTTTAAAAAAATATTACTTAGTTTTGGCTGTGCTGGGTCTTCATTGCTACGCATGCTTTTCTCTAGTTGTGGCAAGCTGGGGGTGCTCTCTGGTCGTGGCACGTGGGCTTCTCATTTCAGTGGCATCGCTTGTAGCAGAGCATGGACTCTAGGCATGCAGGTTTCATTACCTGTGGTATGTGGACTTAGTTGCTCCACGGCTTGTGGGATCTTCCTGGATTAGGGATAGAACTGGTGTCCCCTGCGTTGTCAGGTGGGCTGAACCACCAGGCAAGTCTGCTAATTGGCACTTTTAAAAGTTTGTGAGCATGTCTATGACCATGGAAGAGGCAACCATATTAAAGTTTCCCATTATTTTTCAGGACATTGCCTTCCTTCCAGAAATTTAAAAGAAAAAAGATTCTCACGGGAATTTAAACTGTCAGAAATGAATTGCTTGTTTGTATTCCCCCCAAAAAACATCAGATCAAAGTTAAAGCAAAGAAATAAACCTCTGTGGTTTCAGTTTCAATAAAGTCTCCTCTCCACACTGGAGCATAACCACAATTCATCATTTAATTATACATCGTCTCATATGATAATTATGCAAAGCAGACCTTCATTACATCTCAAATTGAGCCCTGAAAACTGTGGATTTGGTGTAAATAACTGGAAATCAATCTACCTTTCTTTTTCTGAAAAGTGTTGCCTTTGAAATGTTATGGCTATAAGTATTCTTTTATGAGCATTATAAAATCATGCACAATTAAGAAGCAAATTAAGCGTGAAAAGGCCACAACTCACTTTTGATAGCCATGTCTCAGAAAGGGTTTCATGGGTAAAAGTGTACAAAACTGGAGCTTGGGTAAGGAAAGGGTTTGAGCACCTGTTTTCAGATCATATCGAATTTTGGGGTTTCTAGGTAATAATAATTGCTAATACTTTTTTAATCTTACCTATGCTGCATGAAAAGATATTTCCTATGTGACTATGACTGAAAAACAGAATGTAGGCCTTTCTGTATTCAATTTCAGAAATATTGAAATCTGAGATTGTTCACATATCTGTGCTCTGTGTTCTCTCCCCACAGCGTTCTCCTTGAATTCAGAAAATTTGTGAAGGAGCGGTTGAGTGGACGGTGGCCTGATCTCTGGAAAGGTAACTGCACTGCCTGCTTTCATGAATATTATCATTAGACAATAAAAGGTTCAAATGAAAGACCCAGCTGGTGTCAGAAAACTGTTCTGTGTGCAGGGTTGGGAGGGTGGTGAGGGACCCCCGTATAGTGGAATGGGGTGCAGAATTGTACATTATGAATATCCTAAGTGTCACTAAGGGTAAATTTTAGGTTATGTGTATTTTATGACAATAAAAAAATGCATAGATATATTTCCTTTTGAGGGACTAATTTTCTCCCTGAATCTCACTCATTCCGTTCTAGGCTCCTATGGGGGGCACTGGTAAGGGAGGAAGGGCAGTATTAAAAAGGAATGAAATCTCCCTTGCAAAGCAAAAAGCATTCAATTTCCTGAACCACTATGCACAAGATCTTCCCTGAGGAAGGGAGTGGGAGAGGAAGGAGAGAGTAAGGTATCTCTGAAAAAAGAATCTGAAAGAAAAGAGGCTACAACGAGCATGGCCTGGTAATGGAAGGTTTTGCAATAACATTCAGGCAGGTTTGTGGTCTGATAAATCGTGTTTGTTATTCTGAGCCACAGACTCCTTACTGTGGAATTAGCTTTTTGTCCTTGTAGCTCTTTGTATCATTGAGCCAACAAGTGACAGCTGAAGTCTGTGCCTATAACGTCTGGTTAATAGTTTCAATAGCTCAATTAAAAAAGACTGGCCACTGATCTGGATCAAACTTACAGGCAACACTCAGCACTGAAGAATGTTCAACTCTGCAGTAAATACTAAGAGTATGCTAAGAGACCAAGATACAAATGTAAGATCCTAAAGAAGTCACTTTAGTTGAGAAGCCATAGGAAAAGGTCTCCTAGGCATTGGATCCATACTTCCTGGGTTTAATGACAGCAAAGACTAAGTTTTAAGTGAGGTTGAGACTGAAAATTAACTGCCTGGAACCAGCTGGTTGGCAGAGGTTCTAAGTGACTGGGCTTAGTTTCCAAGTGGATTTTTAGCTTTTTGAATATTTGGCCAAAATCAGTTCTCCAGTATTTCATCAACTCTTGGCTCTGGCAAACTGGAAGAGGAGAGTAGTCACAGCCTGCAGTGTGAGGGGGCTTGATGGCTTTTGTCTACAAAATCCATGAAATGTTAAAAATAAAATCTCAAAAGCATTGTTACATAATGATGAAGACATAGAGCTAAATATCAGCTGCCAGGTTGAACAGAGCATGCTCAGTCCAGTCCCCGACTCATGATCACTGCACCTGGGCTCTGTTGGGAGACCACAAGGATTTGGAAACAAGGCCAGAAAGAGGTTGCCCCTTAAGCGGGAACTACTCGAAACAATACAGAAAAGACCTGCTGAAGTAACTCTCTGTAGTAGATGGGTTTGAAATATATCCCCAATGATATTGCACTCTGCAGACTAATCCAATGACAAAAACTAAGATGGTTCTCAAGGGCTATCAAGGACCCAATTGCATTGTAACATGTAAAATTGGAATGGTGGTCTGAAGGGTGTTGAAATAAAGCAGGATGAAAAAAACAGATTTGGAGACTTCATTCAGCATTGTCAAAGAGACAGAAAAATTTTATCTGTGATACAGTTCTTGTTGTTTGGTGAGTAAGTCGTGTCTGACTCTTTGTAACCTCATGAACTGCAGCACACCAGGCTTCTTTGTCCTTCACTATCTCCCAGAGTTTGCTCAAACTCATGTTCATTGAATCAATGATGCCATCCAACCACCTCATCCTCTGTCGTCCCCTTCTCCTTCTGCCCTCAATCTTTCCCAGTATCAGGGTCTTTTCAAGTGAGTTGGTTCTTTGCATCAGGTGGCCAAAGTACTAGAGTTTCACCTTCAGCATCAGTCCTTCCAATGAGTATTAACGGTTGATTTCCTTGATCTCCTTGCTATCCAAGGGACTCTCAAGAGTCTTCTCTAGCATCACAATGCAAAAGCATCAATTCTTCAGCACTTAGCCTTCTTCATGGCCCAACTCTCACATCCGTACATGACTACGGGATAAAACATAGCTTTGACTATACAGACCTTTGTCAGCAAAGTGATGTCTCTGCTTTTGAATATGCTGTCTAGGTTTGTCAAAGCTTTCCTTCCAAGGAGCAAGTGTTTTTTTAATTTCATGGCTGCAGTCACCATCTGCAGTGATTTTGGAGCCCAAGAAAATCAAATCTGTCATTGATTCCACTTTTCCCCCTTCTATTTGCCATGAAGCGATGGGACTGATGCCATGATTTTTGTGTTTTGAATGCTGAGTTTTAAGCCAGCTTTTTCACTCTCCTCTTTCACCCTCATCAAGAGGCTCTTTAGTTCCTCTTTGCTTTCTGCCATTAGAGTGGTATCATTTGCATATCTGAGGCTGTTGATATCTCTCGTTAATCTTGATTCCAGCTTGTGATTCATCCAGCCCAGAATTTTGCATGATGTACTCTGCATACAAGTTAAATAAGTACAGTGACAATATACAGCCTTGACAGACTCTTTTCCCAATTTGGAACCAGTCTGTTGTTCCATGTCTGGTTCTAACTGTTGATTCTTGACCTATACACACTACTATAAAGTTAGATATATTTTCTTTCACTAGAGAAAAGTTTTACATGTTAGAGTGAGGGAGTTTTCATTGGGCACTTCTATACATAAGATAAAATATTTCCATGACTGTCCCATTTATTTTTTTGACTCGTGTCTATACTCTTTAAGCAGTTTTTTTTTCCCTCCTATCTATTACTTCAGTTTTCCTGGTACCTAGATGGAAGATGGAAATATTCATTTCTTGAAAAGTTACACTTTTCAGTGTGAATTAATAAATAATATCTGATTTTGCATCCTAAATTTTTTGTGCAACAAGGTGACATATGTATACAAAAAGACATATACATACATATGAATTCTCTGTGGGAGTGATATCACTTCCAAGAGGGTGAAAACTGGTTCTTAGGGGGAGGGGCACAAAAATCTTACTGTTTTTATATACAAAGCATCAATATACATGTAGTATATAAACTTATAAACAGTATAAGTATTCATGATATTAAAAAATCAAAAAACAGTGATATAAATGTACATACTATCTACATGTATGTATGTACTTCTGAATTTCTGAATAAATACTAGTTATAAACATATCTACAATTATATGATTGACAAATATATAGAGCTTTTATATCTCTAATTATTTTTATATCAGTTTGGATTTTGTGTGAGTTTGTCAGTTCAAATGATGATTATCTCACAAAGCTATGCCGCATCTTAGACCTGCTAATTACCCACTTCGCACAGTGGATAAAACCCAACAAGACAGTCACTAAGGTACATCCTGGGCAGATCTCAATGCAAGATCATCGCAGCAGCAACACCAAAGAGTGGACAGTCCTCACTCTCATCCAAATGGCTCTCCTATGTGGCACTGAGTTTAAATGACTAATAACTCCTTCTTCCTCGCCCATCCTAGCACACCCACCTCAGGGAAATTGGATGGTTTCAGGCTCTTCACACTCTCTCAAACCTTTGGCCACACAGCTCTCTTGTGGAAAGCCTCTGCCACCAACTTCATCTGAAGTAAAATCCTACAGATGATCAACACCCAACTCGAACAGAGGCTCTTCACCAAAGCCTTCCTAAGCCTCACTCTAAAAAGAAAGCATCCACTCTGCAAGCTCCTTGCTTTGTTTCTACTTCTCCCACCGTACTTGTCATATTTTGCTCATAGGCAGCTGTCTCAATAAAGGTGGTCAATTCTACTGAACTGTGAGTGAGTGAGTGACAGTCACTCAGTCATGCCCAACTCTTTGCGACCCCTTGGACCTAAGCCTGCCACACTCCTATGTCCAGGAAATTCTCTAGGCAAGTATGCTGGAATGGGTTGCCATTCCCTTCTCCAGAACATATTCCTGACCCAGGGATTGAATCCGGGTCTCCTGCACTGCAGGCATATTCTTTACTGTCTGAGTCACTAGGGAAGCCCCTAGCCTACTGAAGTGTAGTCCTCTCTAAAAAAGAAGAGTTTTTTTGCTGATTTATTCTAGAGATCCAGAGCACCAAAAACAATGTCTGGAATGAATAAACTGTTGTGGATTAAAACTAAAGGGTCATCTGCCCCCAGTAACTAATAAACACCTACTGAGCACCCACTATGTATGACACTTTTGCCTCTGTGGGAATAGAAGGATGATGACTAAGATGGGATTCGTTTTTTCAAGGGGTTTAGAGTTCAGTATTGTCTTAAGACAAGTCCATGGATTGACAATTTTTCAAGAACTAGAGGCTTAATGTGACAGCTATCAGGGAATTCAGGCCATCCTTGGGCCCTCAGAGACCTCTGGCCAGTCCAGGTGACAGACACAGCTCATTAAACTGGCCTCAGAGGGAATGCCCACTCCTACACATTTTCTTTCTGTAGACAGAAAGTGACTACAATGCAGCGAATTCTTCAAATTAAATGATCTTTTCCTTTTCAAGTTCCAAAGAAACTGCTGAAGCTGATTTCTAAAGTTTTAGACCCAACACTTGTAGCACTCAGTTGAAGACAGCCGAAGTATGGAAAGAGCTCCATCACAGGGCCCCATGGACACCATGGAGAAGGCACCCTCCATTCATTTCATCCTGCCCTGACCTACAACCTGCCTCCTATGACCTCGACAATGGATTTGTTTTGCTTGCTTGATTTCCCATAGAAGAGAGCCTGAGGGTGCTGTTGCACGAGAAGGGACTGACAGGTTTCTAGTTTGACAAATTTAGCCTGCAGGCCTTAAGCACCTGGGGATGTACTGTGGTATAAACCCAGACTCCCCGAAACAGACTACCTCCTGTATCCTCGCAGACCCTGACACACTTCAACTATCTGTATTAATGGGGCTCTGTTCAGAGCAAGAATCTCTTTTTACTTTTCTTCCTCAACTTAAGCATGATTAGTTAAATGTCTAGATTGAATTTCTTTTTGTTATTTTGGTTGCATTAAGAAAAAGAATCCATCCAAAATGAAGTCAAAGCCCTTATTTTCACTCTGAACTTGGCTATCAGTGAGAAAGGAGAAGTTCTATTTCTAGCAGGAAAGAGCATTGGTGACTAGAAGTGAGGGGTTTAGGGTCTCCTGCCATACATTAAATGAGATTTGAGAATATATCCAGGGCCACTCTTCCCTAGAAACAGACACAAAGTTGTGCCTATAAAGCATGGATGGGTACTATTTAGCTTTCTACTGCTGTCATGACAAACTGCCATAAATTTCAAAGCTTAAAACCACACAAACTTGTTTTATAGTTCTGGACGTCAGAAGTCTGAAATGAGTCTCACAGGCTAAAGTCAAAGGGCCAGCAGGGCTGGTTCCTTTCTGGAGTCTAGAGGACAATCTGTTTCCTTGTCTTTTCCAGCTTCTAGAAACTGCCTACATTCCTTGGCTTCTGGTCTCTTTCCATCTTCAAAGCCAGATATGGCTGGTCAAGCTGTCTTCCCATTGCATCACTCTGACACTAACCTTTCTGCTATCCCCTTACTTTGGTTGAACCAGGCTATTCTCCCCGTCTCCAGGTGAGCTCATTAGCACCCTCAATCCTGTCTGTAACCTAAATTTCCTTATGTCATTTTACATAAGATATTTGGGGGATTAAGGCAGGGACATCTTTGGATGGCTAACCAAATGTATCTTCCTGGGGAAAAGGGCTTATTCTCTGTCAACAGATTCCCAAAGAGGAAGTTAAGAACCACTGGATCCATGCTACAACATGTCCTGAAACTCTAACACAGCTTCAATCTATTCATGTTATTGACAAGCTCCAAGGTAAAGGATTTAAGGCGATCTACCTGGGTCTCAACTTTGTCCAAACTGAGTAATAAACAGGGGCACAACAGATATGAGGAATGGTTCTGAAAAAACACATCTTTACTGATAAAAATTAATTGATTCCTCTTCTTTTTTGGCCCATCAAGACAAAGTGTCTTAGATGGTTTTTACTAATGACACAACAAATGAGAAGAAGAAGAGGATAATTGACTTGCTAGATTCTTGAGAGGACTGAGAGCCAATTCTGATGATCCAGAACACTTTCACCATCCAAACAGCCATGCACAGTAATTAGGTTCTTGAGGAAGGACATCACTGGAGAGACCTCCTTAATATGTCATTTCCCGTAGGGAATGATGGATCTAGTTAGAAGGAGAGCCAGACAGCCAAGCTCTTGTGAAATGAGAGTTTCTTTATAACTCTTATGAGTTATTACAGAGTGAATACTGATACAAAAGCTGTCAGGAAGGGAAACTTATCTTGGTAGATTTTCCTGTTTAATGAGTACCATCAGGAGATACAAGAATGTCAGAAGAGAAGCCTAATTTTTAATGTGTAATTTTATTGGGTTGAAGATGTTAATGAATGCCAGTTAAGAGACTTCTAGCTGCCTTTCCATGTGTATTTGAAATGCTACTCTGTGCTGTAGGTTACTTTGAGTTTAGTCGGATCTTTCCAAGTTCCTGTGCACTCAACAGAATATTCTCATCTCTACCACTCCTATTGGTCTATGGCCAAACCACCCTGAATGTACCTGATCTCGTCTTCCACAGTACTTCTTAAACTGTTGGTCTTAGTACCCCTTCATATGTTTCAAAATTATTTGGGACCTCAAACAGGTTTTGTTGAGTTGGATAAATTAATCGATATCAAGTGTGTTAGAACTAAAAACTGAGACATTAAAAATACTTAATTCAGTACAATAATAATAAACCCATTATAGTGCAACATAAGCAACATATTTATAAAATATAACTATATTTTCCCAAACAAGAAAAATATGAAGAGAGTGATATTGCTTTCTATCTTCACACATCTCTTTATAATGTCTGATTTACAGAAGATGGTGGCTTTCTCATATCAGCTTCTACATTCAATCACTTGTGAGATCCAGAAAATGCCTTTGTATCCTTGTGACAAATGAGACTGAAAAGGGCTTCTAATGTTGTGGTATTACTACAGGAATAGTTTTGATATCACATACTCCATGATGGGACTTCAGCACTCCCTAGGGCTCCCACTTTGAGGACTGCTGCTCAGATACATTTTTCATCAGGGAATTACTACTATATGGTCCCTTGATAAATGAGAAACATATGGGCTGCAGGGAACACATTGGTCATAGCAAACACCCTCTTCCAGCTACACAAGAGAAGACTCTACATACACATGGACATCACCAGATGGTCAATACCGAAATCAGATTGATTATATTCTTTGCAGCTGAAGACGGAAAAGCTCTATAAGTCAGCAAACACAAGCCTAGGAGCTGACTGTGGCTCAGATCATGAACTCCTTATTGCCAATCAGACTTAAATTGAAGTTGGGGAAAATCACTAAACCATTCAAGTATGACCTAAAGCAAATCCCTTATACAGTGGAAGTGACAAATAGATTCAAGGGATTAGACCTGATAGAGTGCCTGAAGAACTATGGATGGAGGTTCGTGACATTGTACAGGAGGCAGTGATCAAGACCATCCCCACGAAGAAGAAATGCAAAAATGCAAACAGTTGTCTGAGGAGGCCTTACAAATGGCTAAGAAAAGATGAGAATCGAAAGATAAAGGAGAAAAGCAAAGATATACTCATTTGAATGCAGAGTTCCAAAGAATAGCAAGGAGAGATAAGCAACCCTTCCTAAGAGATCAATGCAAAGAAATAGAGGAAAACAATAGAATGGGATCATTCTATTGTATAGAGATCACTTCAAGAAAATCAGAGACACCAAGGGAACATTTCATGCAAAGATGGGAACAATAAAGGACAGAAATGGTATGGACCTAACAGAAGCAGAAGATATTAAGAAGAGGTGGCAAGAATACACAGAAGAACTGTACAAAAAAGATCTTAATGACCCAGATAACCACAATGGTGTCTGAAGGCAAGTGGGCCTTAGGAAGTACCACTATGAATAAAGTTAGTGGAGGTGATGGAATTCCAGCTGAGCTATTTCAAATCCTAAAAGATGATGCTGTGAAAGTGCTGAACTCAATATGCCAGCAAATTTGGAAAACTCAGGAGTGGCCACAGGACTGGAAAAGGTCAGTTTTCATTCCAATCCCAAAGAAAGGCAATGCCAAATAATGCTCAAACTACTGCACAATAGCACTCATCTCAAAAGCTAGCAAGGTAATGCTCAAAATTTTCCAAGCTAAGTTTCAACAGTATGTGAACCGTGAACTTCCAGATGTTCAAGCTGGACTTGGAAAAGACAGAGGAACCAGAGATCAAATTGTCAACATCCATGGGATCACAGAAAAAGCAGGACAATTCCATAAAAACATCTACTTCTGCTTCATTGACTATGCTAAAACCTTTGACTGTGTGGATCACAACAAACTGTGGAAAATTCTTCAAGAGATGGGAATACCAGACCACCTGACCTGCTTCTGGAGAAATCTGTAAGCAGGTCAAGAAGCAACGGTTAGAACCGGACATGGAACAACAGACTGGTTCCAAATTGTGAACGGAGTACACCAAGGCTGTATACGTCACCCTGCTTATTTAATTTATATGCAGAGTACCTCATGTAAAATATCAGGCTGGATGAAGCACAAGCTGGAATCAAGGGATTAGACCTGCCGGGAGAAATACCAATAACCTCTGATATGCAGATGACACCACCGTTATGGCAGAAAGTGAAGAGGAACTAAAGAGCCTCTTGATGAGGATGAAAGAGGAGAGTTAAAAAGTTGGCTTAGATCATGGCATCCGGTCCCATCAATTCATGGCAAATAGACAGGGAAACAATGGAAACAATGAGAGACTTTATTTTCTTGGGCTCCAAAATCACTGAAGATGGTGATTGCAGCCATGAAATTAAAAGACGCTTGCTCCTTGGAAGAAAAGCTATGAGAAACCTAGACAGCATATTAAAAAGCAGGGATAGCAGTTTACCAACAAAGATCCATATAATTAAAGCTATGGTTTTTCCAGTAGTCATGTATGGATGTGAGAGTTGGACCATAAAGCTGAGTGCCAAAGAAGTGATGTTTTTGAATTGTGGTGTTGGAGAAGACTCCTGAGAGTCACTTGGACTGCGAGGAGATCAAACCTGTCAATCCTAAAGGAAATCAGTCCTGAATATTGGAAGAGGAAGCTGAAGCTGAAGCTCCAATGCTTTGGCCACCTGATATGAAGAACTGCCTTGCTGGAAAAGCCCCTGATTTTGGAAAAGATTAAAGGCAGGAGGAAAAGGTGACCACAGAGGGTGAGATGGTTGGATGGCATCACTGACTCGATTGACATGAGTTTGAGCAAGCTCTGGATGTTGGTTGGTGATGGACAGGGAAGCCTGCTGTGCTGCAGTCCATGGGGTCGCATAGAGTTGGACACGACTGAACAACTGAACTAAAATGAACTGAATGGGCTGCAGAGGATGTGCACTGGGGCTGAAGTCAGAGAAAAAGAGCTTTATTCTACGATTTCAAAATATTATCACTTTAAATAAATTTACTTTAAAATAGTAAGACACAGAGATAGACTGGGGGCTCAGGCCTCTCAGTCAGTCTCCAATAGTACTGCCTGAGAAGAAGGACAGTCTTCTCCATGGGTCTGGTCTCCTTATTATGCATTTTGTTCTGAGAGTTTTCAAGCTTGAAAAGTTTTTAAGCAGTCAGTAACTAGTGAACTAGGAATAAAAGCTGATTTCATTTTTAGGTCCCGTTTAATAAGTAAAACAGAGAATGCATTATTATTCTTTCAAGGTACAAAGTCAAAGCACTTTATCAGTGTTGACTCTGGAAATTTCCTGGCTTTGCCATTCACTTGCATTCAATAACTAATTTCAAATGTTTTATTTTGTCCCACCTTGAATATCAGGTGCTTCAGTTTAGCTGGTCAGTCATATCCAACTCTTTACGACCCCATGGACTGTAGTACACCAGGCTTCCCTATCACCAACTCTCAGAGCTTGCTCAAACTCATATCCATTGAGTCAGTGATGCCATCTCACCATCTCATCCTCTGTTGTCCCCTTCTCCTCCTGTCTTCAATCTTTCCCAGCGTCAGGGTCATTTCCAATGTCAGTTCTTTGCATCAGGTGGCCAAAGTATTGAAGTTTCAGCTTTAGCATCAGTCCTATTCAGGACTGATTTCCTTTAGGGATTGACAGGTTTGATCTCCTTGCAGTCCAAGGGACTCTCAAAAGTCTTCTCCAGTACCACAGTTCAAAAGCATCCATTCTTCGGCGCTTCGGTTCACGTACTATTGAAGCCTGGCTTGGAGAATTTTGAGCACTGGTTTGCTAGCGTGTGAGATAAGTGCTATTGTGTGGTAGTTTGAACATTCTTTGGCATTGCCTTTCTTTGGGATTGGAATGAAAACTGACCTTTTCCCGTCCTGTGGCCACTCCTGAGTTTTTCAAATTTGCTGGCATATTGAGTGCAGCACTTTCATAGCATTGTCTTTTAGGATTTGAAATAGCTCAGCTGGAATTCCATCACCTCCACTAGCTTTGTTCATAGTGATGCTTCTGAAGGCCAACTTAACTTCGTATTCCAGGATGTCTGGCTCTAGGTGAGTGATCACACCATTGTGGTTATCTGGGTCATGAAGATCTTTTTTGTACAGTTCTTCTGTGTATTCTTTCCACCTCTTCTTAATATCTTCTGCTTCTGTTAGTTCCATACCATTTCTGTCCTTTATTGTGCCCATCTTTGCATGAAATATTCCCTTGGTATCTCTAATTTCCTTGAAGAGACCTCTAGTCTTTCCCATTCTATTGTTTTCCTCTATTTCCTTGCATGAATCACTTAGGAAGGTTTTCTTATCTCTCCTTGCTGAAAAGCCCTGTTCTAAAGAATGACTGAAATGTTTATATCTTAGTACATGGGCATATCTTTTCCTAAAGGCAGCAACTATTCTCAATGGGACTCTAATCACTTCTCCTTCAATCATATCTTTTAAGGAGTTTATAAAATCCTAACATGATTATCTTAATATGTTTATAATAAGATTTGAAAATGGTTGAGGGAATTATATGTTCAGATGAACATATGTCACTAACAAAGAAATCAAAGCTATCTGGGAGGCCATGGGTTAAGCCATGTTGTTCTTGCAAGAATCACCAGAGGTTTTAAGTCTAAAGCACACTGTAAACCTCCAGAAAAGGTCTGCAATGCATGGCATTTGGGGACCAGGAACTATGTTTTTTTAGGGAGACCTTTGGACAGGGCTACCTGAGGAACAAACCTGGAGAAATCGTGTCTTTTTAAGACAAAGCAAGTCATTTCAGAATTTCATGTATGTCAAGTGAAAATCCAATCAATCAGTGATTTTTTTCTTGCTATTTTCTTCAATTTATAAAATTGTGAATTTTTAAAAAAGAAATACAAGTAAAATCATATTTATTATATACCAATATTCACTGTCTACCACACAAAGTAACTCTTTTTAAGCAAAGTTTTGGTGACCTCATGATGAACAGATCATAGCTTTAAAGCTTCAAAATTTTCCATGAAGTGAACAACAGTAACTAGGCAATCCCTTTCCAAAGTCCTTCAAATCTAGGAAAATGTATCAAATCATGTCACTATAGACACAATCATTTAGATGGCAATGAGTCAGGAATAGAAGCTTCCAATGGAAAGGTAAGAAAGAGAAGGCCAAGGGCCTCTAATGGAGCACTTCAGAAAAGCCAGAACATGGCCTGATTATGGGCAATTACAAAGTGGAATTAAAATTTATCATCTATAATTATGGCACAGAATTGCTGTTCTGAGCTATAATCCCCAATCACTAAGACACAGTTCATCATGATAGAAATCCTGAAATGGCTCTTAGGAGGAAGGAGAAACAGGCTGAAAAGGAGAGAAGAAAGCCTACTCTCATTTAGTTCCCATTAAGTCAAAGATAGGTTCAATGTCATATAAATGCACTCCATACTCAGTGTGCAAAATGCCTAGAAATTTAAGGGGGGGGGACCTGTTGCCATAGCAACACCTATCAGCAACTAGCATAAATATGTTTTCTATGCAATTTAATAAAGATTTTCATGTTGTGATCATTTGTATAGTTTTCATTTAATTATTTCACAGGGCATTGCCTGGCTGAAGAGTAAATTATTCACTGTGGAAGAAGAGAGCTCAACAGTTCAATAAATTAAGGTCAGACTTAATGATTGGGTAGAGAATTTTGACCTCAAAGTGGAGGTTTGGATGTAGATTACTTGGAGACATGAAAAACACAAATGGCAATTATTTTATTTACTGAAAGCACAGTATTTCTGTTTTTTGTTCTGTGGTTCTGGGGAGAAAAAGTTGGAAGTAGGAACCTGTTTAGTATTTAGAGCTCAGAGAGAGGATTTGTGAGTTTTCAAAGAGATTACCAAGGGGATGTGCCCTAAGGGGCTGATGGGAAGGGCAGGGAGGCTTCTGGGGGAGGTGGAGTCCTGTTGACTCTTTGCGACCCCAGGGACTGTAGCCTACCAGGCTCTTCCATCCATGGGAGTTTCCAGGCAAGAGTACTGGAGTGGGGTGCCATTTCCCTCTCCAATGGGGAGAGGCCCTGGGTTAAAATCCTAGGGCAAGTGGCTTCACCTCCAGGCAACTCTTGGGAAATTTACATTTAATGCGTTACACTGACAAATCTCCAGCTCTTGCTACATTTCATTTCCTTCCATTTTCCAGGGCTCACTGTATTTATATTACCTTTTACTGGATGATAATTGCATTCAATAGCTAGCTTACATCCTGTATAAAACACTGGGTCAGGCTATAGATGACACAATTTTCAGTCCCTGCCTTCTAGGTGTTCAGTAGCTCCTCCTCTGTTGATGGTTCTACATTCCCATCTGTTTCCTAGGCCTCCCAGTTCACACATTCACCACACCCTCCAACTGCTCAATGCTGGGCTTCTGGAATGATCAAGATGATGAAGGAAACTTGAGTTTCAGAATTAGTGGGTTAAAGCGTCACTTCACCATTTTATTACATCTTTAATTTTTGAAATGTTTTAGTTTTGTAGAAAAGTTTCAAAGATAGCAGAGAGAGTTTCTGTTTACCCCTCATCCAGTTTAAAGTCAACAATGGTACATAAGCATGGACTATAGTTCAGACAGTATTTGGATTTCATCAGTTTTCCCATTAACATCCTCTTTCTGGTCAGGATGCCTTCATTTGTCATGTCTCTTTAGTCTCTTCTCATCTGTGAAAGTTTTCCAGTCTGCCTGTATTTTTCATGACCTTGATAGTTGTCAGGAGTACTGGTTGGGTATTTGATAGAATGTCTAAAATTGGGTTGCTCTGACATTTTCCTCATGAGGAGACTAGGTCATGGATTTGGGGAAAGAATGTCACTGAGGTGATGTGTCTCTCTTATTACAATAACCTTGATCACCTGGCCAAGGTGGTGCTTGTCAACTTTCTCTGCTGGAAAATTATTATTATTATTTTACTCCTTCACATACTCTATTCTTTGAGCTGACAAGGAAGAGGGGGTGCCACTAAGGTCTACACCTTAGACAGAAAAAGTATTTACATCAATTATTTGGAATTCTTCTGTAAGGAAGATTTGTCTCCTCTCTCCCACCAATTTATTTGTTAAATGATTCATTTTTACTATAGACTCATGTTTACTTGAGATTTACTTTGGGTTATAATACTATGTGACTGAATAAACAACACGGTCTTAACTGTATAGCACAGGATGGGAAACTATATTGAATGTCCTGATATATTATCCAATAATGGGAAAGAATATGAAAAATAATATATATATGTATAATGAGTCATTTTGCTGTACAGTAAAAATTAACAAAACATTGTCAATCAACTCTATGTCAGTAAAATTAAAACAAACAACTCAAAATAAAATTGATACTATATAATTATTTTATTGCTCAAATTTTCCAGGCTTGGCCAATGGGTGGTCTTTCTGATTGGCTGCTATGTCCCTTTAACTTTTCTTTTTTTGTTTTCTTTTAATATTTCCTTACTTTAGAGCATTACAGGATGCCATAGAATATTCTTTCCCTGTTCTAATCCCCAAATCAGCCATTTCACCAAGGAGCCTTGTGTCCTTTTATTGGAAAAAGGATAATTCTTTCCTTTTAAGAGGAGGCTTTTTATAGGAGTCATGTGCCTTAACCTGAAAGTTGATCTTACTTATTGATTCCAAGTAAAATGACTTATTGAATATAAAACTCACTATATTCTGTAAATACCTATTTAGTGAAACTGAGTACTAAATTGTGAAAGTGCAGGTTCAGGGACAAGCCTATTGGAAAAAAATGTTGTACTTCTACAGCATTAATTTGTTGTTGTTTAGTCCCTAAATTGTACCCGACTCTTTGCAACCCCATGGATTGTAGCCCACCAGGCTCCTCTGTCCATGAGATTTCCCAGGCAGGAATATTGGAGTGGGTTGCCATTTCCTTCTCCAGGGGATCTTCCCAGTCCAGGGACCAAACCCATGTCTCCTGCATTGGCAGGTGGGTTCTTTACCACTAAGCCACCAGGGAAGCCCATAGCCTGAATACTTAGAACTAAGTTAGTTCACACACAGAAACATACGGCAGAAGAATTCCTTTTTCTCAGATGGAATGAACTCTACCAACCCATGTTTCATCATTTGTCATTATTTTACCATAAGATAGAAAACTGAGCCATTAAGATTTCAAAAATCTATCATTCAACTAATCTCCATTTAAGAATGTTTGAAGCAGCACACTTACTCAAATTTGGAAAGTAAATCCCATGAAATGTGAAGCGTGATGCTCAGACAACACCGTATTAATATCTAACAAGCATCTTGAAGATACATCCTCACTAAAACTCAGTTCTTAGCCACATGCAACATTACTTAAAAATGTAGTTTGCAGCAGTGTTTCACAACCCACTTGTCGGGATACAGTGGGGTCAGAATTACTTGGCAAGTATTTCAGAGCAAAGAGCATTTAGGGGAAAGTGAAGTTCCCTGGGATTCCCACTTGACAGTTAAAGTTGTGTGTCAACAAGTAATGCCCCATGAACATTTTCATGTTTCTGCATGGTCTGCACTGGCATCTGGGTTAAAGGAGGCCAGAATTGCAACATTCAAGACTGAGGCCTTGGTAGTGATAGAGACTTCTGTCTCCCTGGAGCCATTTGTTTACATGTCAGTGTGCCAAGGTAGAGACCTTCCCCTCTCCTCCCCAGACAGGATTTGTTCCCATTTTAGAACAGTTTGATCCTCTCTTTCTCCAGAAGGTATGATTGATGTGTCAGAAGTTCCTATATAAACTCTGGGTTATAATTCTGGAGTTCTTCTCTTGTGATGTGAAGCCTGGATATACAGGTAGACATACGTGGCTTGCCCTGGTTTGCTCTGAAAAGAAGTGGGACTTTGGGAAAAGTTTCTCTGTAACCAGTCTGTCTCTAACCCAGAGGTCTGGTGTGTGTGTGTTTGTACACTTACATATATGTAACTTTGACAGGCTAATTTGTTAGACTGAGGCTAACATTTCAGACCTTTCACAGTTTCAGGCCTAACACGGCACCAATACTCCAAGGAAACCAGGGCTGTGTTTCCATAGGCACCCACTGGTGTGGTGATACCTGTTACTTTTGCCTGATATGTCTGTGCCCATAACGTGAATGTTGCTACAATATTGTGGATGTCACCCTGTTGAGAAACGCCAAACATACTAAGCTCCAAGGTTTTACGTGGGAAATGTCTTTCCTTTATGCTTTGCTTTGGGTCTCAGCAGGCAAGGGCAGTTCACAGGGTGTGTGTTTATGTGAATTTTCAACTCAATTTCCTGTGTTTCATTTTGTTTCCTCTAGCACCATCTGAAGAGAATGAAGGATTTAATCATAACACTTTATACATCTTTTGCACATTTTTTCCTCCCAAGGAGCTAAAATGACTTCACACTGAGTTCCTCAGAGATCAAGAAAGAAGTCTCAAAAACTGGCTTTTCACTGGACCAGAGCCGGGAGGAGCAGCTGCAGGAAACTGGGAAGTGGGGTCAGACCAGAGCCCGCAAGCCCCGACGGCTGGGGAAGCCCTGCGGCCACACCGGCGCTTAGGAAGCCGGGAGGCAATATATTATTAAAAAAGAAAGAAAGAAAGAAGTCTCTGAGGTAGTTACACTGCAAACATTTTCATAAGTGTTCAGATGAAGAAAATGGGGCCAGAGATATGTCTGCCTATGGCCAGTATGAGAAACCAGCAATATGGATCAATGTCCTGGATAGCACAGTGAAGAAATTTAAATATTTCATTTGAGTTAGTAAGAAGACAGAACTTAACATTTTCAAGTTACAGAAAGATTTAGTTTCCCAACCTCTCTGGGGAGTAACCAGTCCACTCTTCCCCAATACACAGGTTCATGTAAGCAGGAGGTAGGTTTTTAAGCCTAAATCACATACGTTAAACTAATGGAAAATGACACAAAGTTCTGTGAACAACTCTGCTTCACTTACTAAGACAGACTGAACTAGACATAGGTAGCATTTGATCAATGAATGGAGGACTGGAATCTGTAGACATGCGTTGGCTGAAATCTATCCCATAGGGGAAAAAAAAAAATCTCCCCAGTTTCCACATACCTACTAGGACTGCAGAAGTCTACTTATCCTCTAGCTTGATGGGTACTTAACATCTAATTGTCATAGAGTCAATGAAAGCTTTTAGTGAAAAAGACATTCACAGACCTATGATATTCTGTCTTGTTTTTTCTTTGCAAATATAATGTGACATTTAGTAAGTCCTCCTAGTTTCCCCTTAGGTCTGATTTGTAATGTGGATCATCCCAATATTCATCTTTCAAACACCACTTCCTCAGGTTCATAAAATGTGCTGTGAGAGAAAGCTGTGAGAGCCATGAAAGCACCACTCTTTTGCTCAAAAATTTATTCTTAACCTCAAACCAACCTGGTACCTACAGTCTTAATGGAGAGTGCATAAACCTGCAAAATAATATGCACAAGTCTATGCATGCATAGTCTAGGGAAAGGCATAGTCTAGGGACAGGTTCAGTACTGCCATCAGATTCTCCCAAAGGGTATTAGACCCCAATTAATCATTTGTGGTCTAAGGTAATTTTTTCTAACCTTAATTTCATTATCATCCCTAAGAAGCCCTTTAGACCTGTTTTCCTAATACACTTCCCCATACCCCATGAAATTTCAACATCAAAGATCTACCATGTATCTGTTTATGTACAATAGTTATTAGTGCTTTATATATAAAAAGAATAAAGCAAAATTTGTCCCCTGAGAAGCAATTTTTGTCCCACTCAGAGGTGACATCAGCCTCCACTGAGAATGCATTGTCTGCAAGGGTCACAACTAAATTGCTCACAACTCCAGCTCGAATCCTACCCAAGCTGGCAGTATGTCAGGGACATTGTCCTAGCCTCAAATCTACCCCCTCAACCATAAATTTCACTGGTCCATCAGTTGTATGAAGGTGATATTAGAGTCACTGACTCACTGTTCCTCAAGCTCTCTCAAGGCTTTTCTATCTCAGCAGCTTATTCAGAGCATTGTCAGCTTTGGCGTGGTGTTTTCCCCTTAGAACTCTCCTTTGCTTCCATGACACGGTTCATGCACATATATACTAGAAACATGGCATAATTTTTAAGACTTCAATCTTTGGGGTAGATGGTAGGTTTGCCTTGACCATGCCATGATGAGAAAACTCAATTTTGAGTAATGGTGATAACAATAATGTTTATTTAGTAAGTATCTATTAATTTTGCCAGAGACATTTCCCCTTGTCAGTTCTCTTTTGAGGAACAGCTAACCTCATCCCCTCATCCCATTTGAGATGACCCCAATAACCTGGCTCCTTTGGTAGAAGCAGGAATTACTTGAAAGTGAAAGTCACTCAGTCGTGTCTGACTCTTTGCAACCCCATAGACTATACAGTCCATGGAATTCTCCAGGCCAGAATATTGAAATGGGTAGCCTTTCCTTTCTCCAGGGGATCTTCCCAACCCAGGGATTGAACCCAGGTCTCCCACATTGCAGGCAGATTCTTTACCAGCTGAGCCACAAGTGAAGCCCAAGAATACTGGCATGGATAGCCTATCCCTTCTCCAGTGGATCTTCCTGACCCAGGAATCGAATTGGGGTCTCCTGCATTGCAGGCGGATTCTTTACCAACTGAGCTATGAGGGAAGCCCAGGACTTACTTAGGTCTGGCCAATGATCCTAATTCCATCAGGACTGGCTACCCAATTTGTGGGATGCAATGGAAAATGAAAATGCAGGACCCTTGTTTCAAAAATTAAGAATTTCAACACAATGACAGCAGAGAATTAAAAGCATGGGAGCATTCTAAGTGCACAGTTCCAGTGAGGCTGCTCAGATCACACAACCATGAAGCAAGCCCTCCATTTCATACTTCCAGCCACAATGAATGGTCCAGGCACAGACACAAAAGCAAAAGATGATTGTTAGGCTTATGCTTTGTGTGGGAAGGACAGCTAGAAAAGAGAAGCACTCTTTCTGCCAGTCCTAAAGCTTGTAAGAGGTAAGCCTGCCCTGCCTGAAAATGAAGCCAGCTCAGAGGAAAACATGCTGGCAAGAAAGAGCAGAAATGAGTGAATTTTGCTAACATTGTTGGAGCCTTTGGATCCATCTCTACCCCTGAATAATAGGCAAAATATCCTTCTTTGTTCTCAAACCAGTTTGACTTGGAGTTTCTGTCACTTGCAACCAAAAGTCTTAACTAACAAAATTAGGTTTCATGGTTGTTAGCAGGACAGTCTCTGGAACAGATAAATATTAACTATTATAATCACAAAGACCTTTTCTTCAAACTCCTCTAACACTTTGCTAACCTTATGCTCTTCATATGCATCGCAGGTTGCTTTATACTGTTAATTTATGTTTATGATAAATAGATTTTAAGCTTTTTGAGAACAAAAGTTATTTAAAAGAATTTTTTCATAGTATCTAGAAAAGGACATGATTGTATTAAAAATATCATGTGAACTGATTGATCATTTAGCACTTTGAAGGAAAATTAAATACAGATAAGTGTGTTTACAATATATAATATGACAGAGGTAGAAAATTCTCTGAGGTAAAATACAAGATTTTTGAAGCTTATAATTTATTATGACTTGTAGCTAAAGAAACTTTTCTAGGAATATACATCCAAGAGAAACGTGGGATTCAATGTGAAAGATGTTTTAACCTATTGACATATTTTTGAAAAAACATTTCAACTGTAAATAATATGTTAAATTTTTCAGTCATCAATTGATTGAATAAGTAGAAATATTTGAGGAGACATTTACACATTTGTATGTATTCATTTTCTCAAAGCCTGGGAAAAGTAAACATTGGTAAGTAATATTAACAATTTCCCTCTGACTGAGAAATTAGTGTTAAAGCTGTCAAAAAAGATGAGGAAAGATGCAAACACTAGGGAGAACTCCTACTCTCAGGTGCTGATAAGTGACAAAAAATATATACAGACCAATTATTGTTCAGATATGTGACATGCCAAGTTTATAAAGATAAAACAATAATCTACTGAGACTCACTGGACATAATCAACACTTGCAGCTAATGAAACTATTTACCATCAAATTTGTATTTTTTATTTTATTTTATTGATTGATTGGCAGCACTGTATGGCATTTGGGATCATAGTTCCCTGAACAGGGATGAAACCTGTGCCTCCTGCAGTGGAAGCATGGATTTTTAACTACTGGACTGGCAAGGAAGTCCCTCCAAATTTTTATTTTATTTTCTCATTTTGCTAGTAGCAAATTTCCAAAAGGTATACCATTGCTCTTTTGCATTTTTAAAGAAATGAACGATTCACTTTTCCCCCCCTTAAAGTCATTATGCAGAGTTCCAAAGAATAGCAAGAAGAGATAAGAAAGCCTTCTTCAGCGATCAATGCAAAGAAATAGAGGAAAACAACAGAATGGGAAAGACTAGAGATCTCTTCAAGAAAATTAGAGACACCAAGGGAACATTTCATGCAAAGATGGGCTCGATAAAGGACAGAAATGGTATGGACCTAACAGAAGCAGAAGATATTAAGAAGAGGTGGCAAGAATACACAGAAGAACTGTACAAAAAAGATCTTCACGAGCCAGATAATCATGATGATCTGATCACTCATCTAGAGCCAGACATCTTGGAATGTGAAGTCAAGTGGGCCTTAGAAAGCATTACTACGAACAAAGCTAGTGGAGGTGATGGAATTCCAGTGGAGCTGTTTCAAATCCTGAAAGATGATGCTGTGAAAGTGCTGCCCTCAATATGCCAACAAATTTGGAAAACTCAGCAGTGGCCACAGGACTGGAAAAGGTCCGTTTTCATTCCAATCCCAAAGAAAGGCAATGCCAAAGAATGCTCAAACTACAGCACAATTGCACTCATCTCACATGCTAGTAAAGTAATGCTCAAAATTCTCCAAGCCAGGCTTCAGCAATATGTGAACCGTGAACTCCCTGATGTTCAAGCTCTTTTTAGAAAAGGCAGAGAAATCAGAGATCAAATTGCCAACATCTGCTGGATCATGGAAAAAGCAAGAGAGTTCCAGAAAAACATCTATTTCTGCTTTATTGACTATGCCAAAGCCTTTGACTGTGTGGATCACAATAAACTGTGGAAAATTCTGAGAGAGATGGGAATGCCAGACCACCTGACCTGCCTCTTGAGAAATCTGTATGCAGGTCAGGAAGCAACAGTTAGAACTGGACATGCAACAACAGACTGGTTCCAAATAGGAAAAGGAGTACATCAAGGCTGTATATTGTCACCTTGCTTATTTAACTAATATGCAGAGTACATCATGAGAAATGCTGGGCTAGAAGAAACACAAGCTGGAATCAAGATTGCTGGGAGAAATATCAATAACCTCAGATATGCAGATGACACCACCCTTATGGCAGAAAGTGAAGAGGAACTAAAAAGCCTCTTGATGAAAGTGAAAGAGGAGTGTGAAAAAGTTGGCTTAAAGCTCAACATTCAGAAAACGAAGATCATGGCATCCAGTCCCATCACTTCATGGGAAATAGATGGGGAAACAGTGGAAACAGTGTCAGACTTTTTTTGGGGGCCTCCAAAATCACTGCAGATGGTGACTGCAGCCATGAAATTAAAAGACGCTTACTCCTTGGAAGAAAAATTATGACCAAATTAGATAGTATATTCAAAAGCAGAGACATTACTTTGCCGACTAAGGTCCATCTAGTCAAGGCTATGTTTTTTCCTGTGGTCATGTATGGATGTGAGAGTTGGACTCTGAAGAAGGCTGAGCACCGAAGAATTGATGCTTTTGAACTGTGGTATTGGAGAAGACTCTTGGGAGTCCCTTGGACTGCAAGGAGATCCAACCAGTCCATTCTAAAGATCAACCCTGGGATTTCTTTGGAAGGAATGATGCTAAAGCTGAAGCTCCAGTACTTTGGCCACCTCATGGGAAGAGTTGACTCATTGGAAAAGACTCTGATGCTGGGAGGGATTGGGGGCAGGAGGAGCAGGGGACGACTGAGGATGAGATGGCTGGATGGCATCACGGACTCGATGGACGTGAGTCTGAGTGAACTCCGGGAGATGGTGATGGACAGGGAGGTCTGGCGTGCTGCGATTCATAGGGTTGCAAAGAGTCGGACACGACTGAGCAACTGAACTGAACTGAACTGAGAGTCATTATGAAGTTCAAATTGTTTTAAAGCCTTGTCAATACACCTCCTCTAAAGTCCAACAGGTGACTACGGGTTTTTCTCTTTTTTTTGGTGGTGTGGGGGGGCCCTTCTAAATTTTCTCTTGCAGACTTCCTTTTTGTCTATCCAGGCTGTTCATTTTTGAATCCCCTGGGTTCACAACTCTGTGGTTATTGGCAATTATGAGAGAAATGAACTTCAGATAAGAAAACAGACATATATATTTGAATATAAGTTTTAACAAGGGAAAATACTAGTTATGAAATCATAGACTTTTATTTTCAAAGGGGAATATAAAAGTTGTTAATTGTGTATACTGTCTGATATTTCACTGTGAGAGTTAAATCAATATTTTCTTCAAATGATTTTGAAAAAAGAAAACTCAAAAAATTAAATAAAAAATATGTATATCACCTTTATTATTTTCCTTGATTTAATTATATATTTAGAATTGTTTTCAATTTCTATGACTATGAGGTTTTTTTATTAATATTGCATTTTATTTTTTAATTTAATAAACTTTGTCCAAAAGGGTGAAAAAGTATCAGGAACTATTACTAAATAATTTCTGCCATTTCTTAAACTCAATAAATCTGAATAAACTTCGTAATCACAAAGAATTTGCGAAAGAAAACTCGTACTTTCTTTCTCAAGTAAGTCTTGGCTTTCCTGGACTGAAACCAGGAAGGACATACTGAAAACAGACTAGATACTCTTATTCTTAAGAGAATAAAATCTAATTTGAAGACAGCAACTCTCTCTTCCCTAAATTTACAATTTAAAAGAATTATTCAACAGAGCAAGTCACAAGACCCTCACATCATACAAGTTTCTATAACTAAATGCTTGTTTGAGGAAGGTACATTCTTTCTTAAATAAAAGTTTCAGCAGACTTCAACACAGTATGCCTTAAAGACAAACTTATTTTGCCACTTTGTCAAGTCTCTCAATTCTTGTTAATTTTTCTCGATTAACTAATCCTCTCTAATAATTTTTTCTCTTCCTCCAATAGTTCTCTTTTGCTGTTGTTTTCTTAGACTCAGTAAGGATTTACTAGAAGGTATGGGCTTAATCTCTCTACAATGCAGGAGACCTGGTTTAGATTCCTGGGTCAGCAAAAACCCATGCAGAAGTGAATGTCAACCCACTCCAGTATTCTTGCCTACAGAATCCCATGATGGACAGAGAAACCTGGCAGGCTACAGTCCATGGGTCGCAAAGGGTTGAACATGAGTGAGCAACTAACACTTTCACTTCTAACTAACACAACTAACACAACAAAATGTTTATTATTGAGCCAATTAACCAATAAAAGATTTCTCAGCCAAATGAGGCAGGATAGTGGATGTGAAGCTCAAATAACCTTTCTGTGCTTAAGAATTATCTTGGATAATGGATAGGCCACTTTTGGCAGCTTCAAAATTGAAAATTCTGACATTTAACTGATTCCACCTGTTCAAATCTGGAGGGGAGTATAAATTCAAGCATAACACCTATAAAATAGTACCATGCCCTGACCTTCGCCTTTTTATTCTTGGAGGTTATTTTAATATTTTCCTTTGATGAATGAGCCCATTTAATCACTAAGGCTGCTATTTACTGAAAGACTGCTGTTGCTCAAACATTTCCATGCTTTTTCTCTGCTGTCTCCTCCTTTTAAGCAAAATGACTTTTGAAAAAAGTTGATATCTATTGTGCTATGGCAGACATCATTTAGTAAATACAGTTTACATTTTAAAGACAGAGCATTACCTGAGAATACATCTCAAATGAAAAGGATATAGTATTTGGTTTTCACTATAACCTTACAGTTGCACAGGCAGATAACATGCATTGCTAGTGCCTTGTTTACAAAATGGCAACTTCAGTCATCTAGATGTCTCTAGGTTGCTTTCTTTTCTTGTTCTTTTTATAAAATCAATGACTTGGAAAAGAGACAAAGAAGGACACTACATAATGATCAAAGGATCAATCCAAGAAGAAGATATAACAATTATAAATATATATGCACCCAACATAGGAGCACTGCAATATGTAAGACAAATGCTAACAAGTATGAAAGGGGTAATTAACAGTAACACAATAATAGCAGGAGACTTTAATACCCCAATCACACCTCTGGATAGATCAACTAAACAGAAAATTAACAAAGAAACACAAACTTTAAATGATACAATAGACCAGTTAGACCTAATTGATTTATCTATAGGACATTTCACCCCAAAACAATGAATTTCACCTTTTTCTCAAGTGCTCACGGAACCTTCTCCAGGATAGATCACATCCTGGGCCATAAATCTAGCCTTGGTAAATTCAAAAAAATTGAAATCATTCCAAGCATCTTTTCTGACCATAATGCATTAAGATTAGATCTCAGTTACAGGAGAAAAACTACTAAAAATTCCAACATATGGAGGCTGAACAACACGCTTCTGAATAACCAACAAATCACAGAAGAAATCAAAAAAGAAAACAAAATATGCATAGAAACGAATGAAAATGAAAACACAACAACCCAAAACCTGTGGGACACTATAAAAGCAGTGCTAAGGGGAAAGTTCAGAGCAATACAGGCATACCTCAAGAAACAAGAACAAAGTCAAATAAATAACCTAACTCTACACCTAAAGCAACTAGAAAAGGAAGAAATGGAGAACCCCAGGGTTAGTAGAAGGAAAGAAATCTTAAAAATTAGGGCAGAAATAAATGCAAAAGAAGCAAAAGAGACCATAGCAAAAATCAACAAAGCCAAAAGGTGGTTCTTTGAAAGGATAAATAAAATTGACAAACCATTAGCCAGACTCATCAAGAAACAAAGGGAGAAAAATCAAATCAATAAAATTAGAAATGAAAGTGGAGAGATCACAACAGACAACACAGAAATACAAAGGATCATAAGAGACTACTATCAGCAACTATATGCCAATAAAATGGACAATGTGGAAGAAATGGACAAATTCTTAGAAAAGTACAACTTTCCAAAACTGAACCAGGAAGAAATAGAAAATCTTAACAGACCCATCAGAAGCATGGAAATTGAAACTGTAATCAGAAATCTTCCAGCAAACAAAAGCCCAGGTCCAGATGGCTTCACAGCTGAATTCTACCAAAAATTTAAAGAGCTAACACCAATTCTACTCAAACTCTTCCAGAAAATTGCAGAGGAAGGTAAACTTCCAAACTCATTCCATGAGGCCACCATCACCCTAATACCAAAACCTGACAAAGATGCCTACAGAAAGAAAAGAAAGATGCCTACAAAGAAAACTACAGGCCAATATCACTGATGAACATAGATGCAAAAATCCTTAACAAAATTCTAGCAATCAGAATCCAACAACACATTAAAAATATCATACACCATGACCAAGTGGGCTTTATCCCAGGGATGCAAGGATTCTTCAATATCCTCAAATCAATGTAATTCACCACATTAACAAATTGAAAAATAAAAGCCATATGATTATCTCAATAGATGCAGAGAAAACCTTTGACAAAATTCAACATCCATTTGTGATAAAAACTCTCCAGAAAGCAGGAATAGAAGGAACATACCTCAACATAATAAAAGCTATATATGACAAACCCACAGCAAACATCCTCAATGGTGAAAAATTGAAAGCATGTCCCCTAAAGTCAGGAACAAGACAAGAGTTCCCACTTTCACTGCTACTATTCAACATAGTTCTGGGAGTTTTGGCCACAGCAATCAGAGCAGAAAAAGAAATAAAAGGAATCCAAATTGGAAAAGAAGAAGTAAAACTCTCACTGTTTCCAGATGACATGATCCTCTACCTAGAAAACCCTAAAGACTCTACCAGAAAATTACTAGAGCTAATCAATGAATATAGTAAAATTTCAGGATATAAAGTCAACACATAGAAATCCCTTGTATTCCTATACACTAATAATGAGAAAGTAGAAAAAGAAATTAAGGAAACAATTCCATTCACCATTGCAACGAAAATAATAAAATACTTAGGAAAACCAGTCCATTCTGAAGGAGATCAGCCCTGGGATTTCTTTGGAATGAATAATGCTAAAGCTGAAACTCCAGTACTTTGGCCACCTCATGCGAAGAGTTGACTCATTAGGAAAGACTCTGATGCTGGGAGGGATTGGGGGCAGGAGAAAAAGGGGACGACAGAGGATGAGATGGCTGGATGGCATCACTGACTCGATGGATGTGAGTCTGAGTGAACTCCGGGAGTTGGTGATGGACAGAGAGGCCTGGCGTGCTGCAATTCATGGGGTCGCAAAGAGTTGGACATGACTGAGCGACTGAACTGAACTGAACTGAAAGAAACTAAAGATGTATATGTAGAAAACTATAAAACACTGGTGAAAGAAATCAAAGAGGACACTACTAGATGGAGAAATATACCATGTTCATGGATCGGAAGAATCAATATAGTGTAAATGAGTATACTACCCAAAGCAATCTACAGATTCAATGCAATCCCTATCAAGCTACCAGCTGTATTTTTCACAGAGCTAGAACAAGTAATTTCACAATTTGTATGGAAATACAAAAAACCTCGAATAGCCAAAGCAATCTTGAGAAAGAAGAAAGGAACTGGAGGAATCAACCTGCCTGACTTCAGGCTCTACTACAAAGCCACAGTCATCAAGACAGTATGGTACTGGCACAAAGACAGAAATACAGATCAATGGAACAAAATAGAAAGCTCAGAGATAAATCCACACACCTATGGACACCTTATCTTCGACAATATACAATGGATTAAAGACAATCTCTTTAACAAGTGGTGCTGGGGAAACTGGTCAACCACTTGTAAAAGAATGAAACTAGAACACTTTCTAACACCATACACAAAAATAAACTCAAAATGGATTAAAGATCTAAACATAAGACCAGAACCTATAAAACCCCTAGAGGAGAACATAGGCAAAACACTCTCTGACATAAATCACAGCAGGATCCTCTATGACCCACCTCCCAGAATATTGGAAATAAAAGCAAAAATAAACAAAAACAAATGGGATCTAATTAAAATTAAAAGCTTCTGCACAACATAGGAAACTATAAGCAAGGTGAAAAGACAGCCTTCTGAATGGGAGAAAATAATAGCAAATGAAGCAACTGACAAACAACTAATCTCAAAAATATACAAGCAACTTATGCAGCTCAATTCCAGAAAAATAAACGACCCAATCAAAAAATGGGCCAAAGAACTAAACAGACATTTCTCCAAAGAAGACATACGGATGGCTAACAAACACATGAAAAGATGCTCAACATCACTCATTATCAGAGAAATGCAAATCAAAACCACAATGAGGTACCATTTCACAGCAATCAGAATGGCTGTGATCCAAAAGTTTACAAGCAGTAAATGCTGGAGAGGGTGTGGAGAAAAGGGAACCCTCTTACACTGTTGGTGGGAATGCAAACTAGTACAGCCACTATGGAGAACAGTGTGACGATTCCTTAAAAAACTGGAAATAGAACTGTCTTATGACCCAGCAATCCCACTGCTGGGCATACACACTGAAGAAAACAGAATTGAAAGAGACATGTGTACCCCAATGTTCATTGCAGCACTGTTTATAGTAGCCAGGACATGGAAGCAACCTAGATGTCCATCAGCAGATGAATGGATAAGAAAGCTGTGGTACATATACATAATGGAGTATTACTCAGCCATTAAAAAGAATACATTTGAATCAGTTCTAATGAGTTGGATGAAACTGGAGCCGATTATACAGAGTGAAGTAAGCCAGAAAGAAAAACACCAATACAGTATACTAATGCATATATATGGAATTTAGAAAGATGGTAACGATAACCCTGTATGCGAGACAGCAAAAGAGACACAGATGTATAGAACAGACTTTTTGACTCTGTGGGAGAGGGAGAGGGTGGGATGATTTGGGAGAATGGCATTGAAACATGTATAATATCATATAAGAAATGAATCGCCAGTCTAGGTTCAATGCAGGATACAAGATGCTTGGGGCTGGTGCTCTGGGATGACCCAGAGAGATGGTATGGGGAGGGAGGTGGGAGGGGGTTCAGGATTGGGAACATGTGTACACCTGTGGCAGACTCATGTTTATATATGGCAAAACCAATACAGTATTGTAAAGTAAAATAAAGTAAAATTAAAAAATAGAAAATAAATAAAATCAATGACTTGTTAGGCATGACTCTATCGGCTCTCAATTCCAGATAATATATCTTCAACTTTTTTTTAAAGGGGAAAGCATATGACAGTTTTGCATGAGCAATCAACCCTGTGAATATCAAATGAAAGACATACAGGTTCACTGTAGCCCATAAAGAGATGTACAATGGTAGCCGTTATGAACACACATGAATGGTTTAGTTGGTGACTTTGGGGAAAAATGTGCAAACCTTGACATACTGTTCATATCTAATTGCACAGGATGTAGTGGCAAGAGACTGGCATTTTGGAATCCTCCAGACATAGATAAAATTTTGTTTCTACCATATACTAATCGTATGACTTCAGCTGACTTCATCTCTTAGACTTGTTGTCTCATTCCTTTAAAAAAAGGGGTGCAGGCAAATGATGCCTAACCCAAAAGATGCTATTAAAATTAAATGAGTTCATGCTATGTTACAGAACTGGATCTGCAGAAGGCTCACTAAACTATTTACTACAATAACTATTACTAGACTTCCAAGTCTAGCCTACTTCTGAACAAGTAAAATCCCTGGTTCATGAGATAGAAAGCATTCAATTAATGAAACAAGGAGGCCATTAGTCCAAAGTGGTTCTAATGTCTTCGAGGCCACCTTAGGCAAACCAAAATCTAATCCTGTAAAGGCTTGAGCCATTTGGGGAAGTTTCACTCAGTTTTCCTGGGTATTTCCCATGTATACAGGAGCCCTGTGTATCACTAAACTTCCATTTGTTTTTTTCTTGTAAATCTCTTTTATTACAGGGGTCTCAGCCAAGGACCTTGAAGTGTACAGGGAAAATGATTTTTCCTTCCCTATGACAGGAATGCTTGTGAATATATCTGTTTTGTCTTAAGCCATACACAATATATTATTCCAATATATTTCAACTGGACTTTCTAAAATGGAGTGATATATTTTAATGAGTACATATTCAACCTGAAAAAACATATAATATTATAATGAAGTCTCTGGACATTCATAATACCATAAAACCCAATTTAACCCTAAAAGTAAAAGCAGCTCTTTTGTCCCTTTCTTGTTTGCCCATTTCTGTTCCTCTCTAACCTTAAAAGAACCCGATCACTAGGCAATTTAACCTAACTCCTGACTTATGCTCTCCAGAATATATACTATGCCTCACCTAACCTGTTGATTGTTTCACCAGATTAAAAGAAGAATGAAGAATTAAGTAAAGAATAACTAGCTCTCTACTCTCAACAGCCCCCTTAGCAATCCTGCAAGCAGATCACATGAGCAAGATAACAACTCAAGAGTCAGCCAGTCTGCACGAAATGGAGAAGGATACAGAACCCAACCTTCTGCCTCCATGATCACTGAGATTCTTCCCTTATCTCTTTACTCTCCTGGCCGAGGAGAATGTTGAGAATTGGTCTTGGGACATGAGTCTACCTTCTTGCCAGATAGCCAGGTTTTCTGATTAAAGCAACATTCTTTTCTATTGACACTTGCCTCTCGATTTATTGGCTTTTGAGCTATGAGCAGCGGAACATGAGTTCAGTGACAGAGGGAGAAAAAAGGAGATTTTAGTTGAGTGTGAGTGGACAGATAAACATAGTAGAAAAGATCCAAAGGGCCTTTGGATGCACCTTGCCCTCTATGATTCACCAGTTATGTGGAAGTAGAAGGTGGAGGTGAAGGCTCATTTACAGAATGAGAATATTATTATTTTTTGCCCCAAATCAAGAGTGATAACATACAACATTTAAAAGAAAGAGGAAAAGCAACAATAAGAACAGAGAGGAAGACGGTGAATATTTTGAATGGAGCTCTTGCCTTGTGACCAGAGAAGGCAATGGCACCCCACTCCAGTACTCTTGCCTGGAAAATCCCATGGACGGAGGAGCCTGGTAGGCTGCAGTCCATGGGGTCGCGAAGAGTCAGACACGATTGAGTGACTTCACTTTCACTTTTCACTTTCATGCATTGGAGAAGGAAATGGCAACCCACTCCAGTGTTCTTGCATGTAGAATCCCAGGGATGGCGGAGCCTGATGGGCTGCTGACTATGGCGTCACACAGAGTCGCACACGACTGAAACAACTTGGCAGCAGCAGCAGCTTGCCCTGTGAGAAAACAGCCCACAGAGACGAAGCAGAACATTCTTGTCAAGGAGTGGGGTGGGTTGTGACCCACAGCCACCCAGAGTGGGGGCCTCCTGACTTTCTTGATTGCCAAACCCAAGAACACAAGAAGAAATACATTTTATTTATTGACCAAGTATACGTGTATACATATATATTTATTTATAGTGAAAAAAAATTTTCCAAAGCAATATATATACTATGTGGAATGTAGCCTTTTTTTTCCTATTCTAATCTAGGTCATAGTTTTTTTTTTTAGGTCATAGTTTTAAAGGCTGGTTGTGACTTAATGAATTGATTTCATGACTCAGTAATAGATCATGGCTGCATGAGTGCATGTTAAGATGCTTCAGTCATGTCCAACTCTTTGTGACCCTATGGGCTGTAGCCCGCCAGGCTCCTCTGTCCATGGGATTCTTCAGGCAAGAATACTGGACTGGGTTGCCATGTCCTCCTCCAGGGGATCTTCCCGACCCAAGGATGAAACCTGCGTTTCCTGTGACTCTGGCACTGCAGGGGGATTCTTTACCACTGAGTCACTGAGGAAGCCCCAGATCATGGCTACTTTTTGAAAAAAAAGTGATGTCCCAGACAGCCTTTGGAAATCTTCCAAGGATATGCTCTTTAGCAGTGATGCTAGATAATGTTTGAATATGACAAAAGTCTGTATAAAACACTATATTACACATAGTTTTTTCTCTATCATATTTTTGATATAAAATTGTGACCTATTGAGGAAGAGGCTAAATAAGGTGGAGAGAATATAGAGAAAATATTTTCTTCTCTGTATACACCTGATTTTCTAGATATCATTTTGGAGCCAGGTAAAATTTTAAATATAGAACAAGATAAAATTTGAAAAGGAATGTTTATAAATAAAAGAAAAGTGAAACAAAAGAATCTAATTGTGAATTGAGTTCATGACATATGTGCAAAGGAAGGAAACATTTCAAGTAAATTTAAAGCATAGAAATTTGACTAAACTTCTCTAGTGTTCTCCTAGGAGAGAATAAAATGAAATATATATACATATATATTCACATAAATACATATGTGTATGAGATATATGTGAACTCCATATACTTATATATGAGGCAATATGTTAATATTAGAACATATGCACTACATTCATATATACTTGAAATCTCAAGGACAGAATATAAACATCTAGAGACACATACAGATATATATATATGTATATGTATCAGGAAGGAGATTTATGTGCATCAAAAATGACTAATGTTCTATGAGATGAGGAATATTATTAAATCAACTTTGAGATTCAAGGTCTCAAAGGGGAAAAAAAAGTGCTGTTTATATACAGAGAACAATTTTTTTACTACCTCATTTGCCTTAGAAAATTAATCCTCTTTAATAAATGAGTTGGAAAACTGCTTTCAAAGTTGAAGCTGCCAGTGCAGTACTATGGTTCTTAAACTTGACACATTATTCTGAAATATTCAATAGTACACCTTAGTGCATCAAAAATAAATCATTCCCTTCTTTTCTAGGGAAAGGTATCAGATATAATGCTCTTCTTCATTTTTTAATATTCATGAGCTTTTTATTCTTCAAAGAAGATGTACATCTTTGAGGCCATTAAACATCAGTTTTCGTGCAAGAATTTTTTTAAATACCTTGACTTGGTTATTTCCCATATGCAACACAGAACTCTACTCTAGAATGTTAAAAGAAAATATTGTCTATCAAATTGATAGGTTTTAACTATGGCTTTGAAAAACCTATGAATCTGAAGCCTCTGCTACATGCTTGCCACTGTCCAATATGCAGTTATAATTTGTTACTTCCCTGTTCAGTTCAGTTCAGTTCAGTCACTCAGTCGTGTCCAATTCTTTGCGACCCCATGAATCGCAGCACGCCAGGCCTCCCTGTCCATCACCAACTCCCGAAGTTCACTCAGATTCATGTTCATTGAGTTGATGATGCCATCCAGCCATCTCATCCTCTGTTGTCCCCTTCTCCTTCTGCCCCCAATCCCCCCCAGCATCAGAGTCTTTTCCAATGAGTCAACTCTTCTCATGAGGTGGCCAAAGTACTGGAGTTTCAGCTTTAGCATCATTCCTTCCAAAGAAATCCCACGGTTGATCTCCTTCAGAATGGACTGGTTGGATCTCCTTGCAGTCCAAGGGACTCTCAAGAGTCTTCTCCAACACCACAGTTCAAAAGCATCAATTCTTCGGCACTCAGCCTTCTTCACAGTCCAACTCTCACATCCATACATGACTACTGGAAAAACCATAGCCTTGACTAGACGGACCTTAGTTGGCAAAGTAATGTCTCTGCTTTTGAATATGTTAGAAAAGCATTTTTCCAAGGTCTGAAGTGTTTTATTTAAGGAAGACATAAATTCAATATCTGTTGATTCTAACTAAAATTGCCCCATCACATATGTAAATATTTAAGCTAGGAAAAACAAAATATCATAGATCTTCAGGTTAAGAGATATAAATCTCACTAATTAACATTATGTATAAGATACATTAGTTCCCTCAATGCTGTCCCACATCTATAAGTGTTTTATAGTAAGTAACGTATCAATGAGATATTAATGGGAACTTCTAAAATGAAGGCAGGAGGTTCTGTGGTTCAAAGAATTTGGAAAATGATGGGCTGAAGAGCATGAAAATGCTTTCTTTACTCAGAACATATCATGCATTTTGATTCTCTAAAAAAAAAAAAAAAACCAAGGCTCCTTTCACAGACTTTTTTCTTGGATCAATGTTCAGTAAAACATTTAGGATAATGCTGGTCTATTGGTGCCTGGATACTGCCAACAACAGGTAATTAGATTTGGCAGTGTGGTGCCCATTAAATCTTTTTGTAGCTCTGATTCAGAGCTTCCATTTTCTGAACTGGATGCAAAAGCTGGCAAATTTAGAGGAAAAAAACAAATCCATTTAGGAAGATACACTCTGGGATTTTGTATTAGAGATCTTACATAAAATATAAACTCATTTTAAAAATTAACCAAGAAAAGTTACATTAATATCAGAAATAGAAGAAAAATGAAAAGCATCTACAATTTGAGCCATCTAATTTTATGGGAAATCAGGAACAGTTAATATTGATATAAGAAATGGAGAATTTTTGAATGTGCATATTGTAGGAATCAGATTTGTGAAATATATCACATTTTTTTTTTCCGCTCAGAAAGGTGGAACTAGGCTGAGTTGCTAGTACTACTGAGTTGACCCAGGGGAGGAAAGCTCTGTGGGGACCTAACGTTATCCCCTGAACCCAACTGATGGAATCCTTAATTGTACTGGCTTTTGTGTCTAATAATCTGGGAAATCTTGTGTATATGGAAATTTTCAAAAGCTTATTTTGCTGGTTACAGTTCCATTCTTTTAATGCAGAACAGAAGATCCCTGAGGACACAGGAGAGAACAGGAAGTTTTCAAAAACAGCATGAGTTTTGAAAAAAAAAAAAAAAGAAAAATCAAAATCAACCTGCAACTTTGAAGGAACTAAAGTTGACCTCAGAAACATCTACTCTTTGGGGGGGGTGCTGTCCATGGTTCTGAGTTGTCTCCATGAAAAACTAATGGTGAAGAGTTAAGCTCCCTAGCTGTCAAGATCTTATTTGCTTTAAAACAAAAAACAAACAAAAAAATAACAAAACCCAGCCTCCTCTAACCTTCCCTGGTGGTTCAGATGGTAAAGAGTCTGCCTGCAATTCAGGAAACCTAGGTTCGATCCCTGGGTTGAGAAGATTCCCCTGGAGAAGGAAATAAAAACCTACTCCAGTATTCTTGTCTGGAAAAATCCCATGGACAGAGGAGCATGGTAGGCTACATACGGTCCACGGGGTCACAAAGAGTCGGACATGACTGAGTGACCTCACTTTCCGTCTTCTTTCTTTCCCCTGACCTGTGCCTGACCTGACCTGATTAAAACAACCATCTTCTGCAAGGCCCAACCACACAAGACCTAAGCTTGTCTACCATGACTTCAATTGTTGACTTCCACGCTGTAGACTAGTAGTCCAGTTCCTTATTGGTTTCCAGTGTATTACTTCTCATTCAGGCGGTACACAGAGAGGTGTAGAAAATTTTTAGGTACTCAACAGTGATTTAAACCTAGAAAATGTTCATTAAAATAGACATAGTGTAGTCAGAACCTCTGATTTTAGAATCTATTCATTAAAAGTCTATTTTTGTTTAGAATTCCTTCTATTTTTGAAAAATTAACTTATCCTGTGCCAACATACATAATTTTTAAAGTTGGCTTTGTTATTGCAAAAACCACACATGATCATTGCAGAAAGATAGAAAATATGGATTAAAAAACACTCATTTTCCTATAGCCTATTTTATATTTTTTAGAGTATCTTCCCAGTATTTTCTGTTTAAAAGTATATTGCATAAATTAGTGGAATCATACTTTCTTCTGTCATAGATATTTTGTCATAATTATTTTCTCATAAAATTTAAAACTCTTTAAAGGATAGTTTCAATGGTTGAAAACCAGCTTCTCACAGGTCTATCACACTAAAGGTTACTATAAAGTTGGATAGTAAGGTTGCTTTCAGTTTTCTCTACTGTTAAAAATATTCAAATAGTTTTATAAGTAAATCATTTTTACATTCATGATTATATAGAGAGGCTGCTGCTGCTGCTAAGTCACTTCAGTCATGTGCGACCCCATAGACGGCAGCCCACCAAGCTCCTCTGTCCCTGGGATTCTCCAGGCAAGAATACTGGAGTGGGTTGCCATTTCCTTCTCCATATAGAGAGGCTATATAAAATGAAATAGTACTACGAGGCCAAAGGGAATGAATTATTTATTTCTTTCAGTTTTAATATTTTGTATATTTTAGTCTATAGTATCAGAACAATAATTTTAGGCCACATAATTTTCAAAACCCTTGATAACTGGCTTACAAATAATAACTGTATGTAAGTGACCTCATTCAGTTTGATTAGCAATATACAAAATTTTATATTGCAAATATAAAAAATTTGGGGGGGTGCCAGATGAGAGTGGAAATACACAAAGCTCGGGTATTTCAGGTTATTTCATTAAGATAGTAATATTTTTGGTTGAGGCAAGTTACATCTGATATGAAATCTTAGTGTGTTACATTTCTGAGAGGATCCTGAGCAGAAGTGAAGGCGGGGGCAGGCAACATGGCCTCAGGCTGGAAGGTAGCAATCACTGTTGATGCTCCATCCAGGGTCCCTGGGCATTCACCCCACACACCTACAACTTTCTGCCTGAGGGCTTTTATTTAGGAAACTGGAGCACTTTGGCCAGAGAGCTTTACAAAAAGGTGTCAAAGTGCTCCCTCCCTGGAGTCATTCTTTAATCAATGACAAAAGCCCTGCCTGCCTGCCCTTGGTTGGATGGATAACTGTGAGGTTTGATCTGAACCCAAGGGAGTCATGTATTTGATAGGGCACCTTTAGCTACTTCCTTTCCCTCTTTGTGTGTGTGTGTGTGTGTGTGTTTATGTGTGTGACAGGGTAGATCTTTTTGATAACCTATCAGTTGAGTAAAGAGTTGAAGAAGACAACAGGATGAGCCTTATTTATATATTGATTTATTCTCCCACCCATTAGCATTTGAGTGATTCCCAGGTTTGTGCTATGGGAACACTATTCAAATACTTTCCTGCAGTCTTCTAGTACACCTGTATTCCTCTCATGCGTACATACCTCTTCTGCTAGATGGCAAGTTCCTTGATTATGGAAAAGCGATCCTACAGGCTGGGGAGGGAGACTCTAGTTAGGAATGGGTCCCAAGACTCCCTTGCTGTTGATACCTTCCACCCTTCCAGACTTCTGGATTCTGGACTTTCCTCCAGTCCCCCAGGAGGATGCTGTTGGCCTACCTGGAGCACTCATTCCTGACCTACCATTAGTGAACTATGGGAACTGCTGGCATTCTGGCCTCCACGTGTACACAAGCTAAGTCTCCAGGGCAAAGCCTTTGATGGAGTCCTGACCTCACTGGCCAGTGGGGGCTTACGACCAGGTGCTATCACAGGGGTCCTGAAATGGGGGACTGGGCTGGCTGGCATCCTCTGAATGGGAGAAACTGGACTTTGCAGCAGGAACCTTGGAGTTCTAGTACCAGGCCCAGCAGGGAGAGGAAGAAGAATTTGATCTTCCAAATGCCAACATGTATTGAGGATTTACAATAAGACAGACATTGGCTCTGACAGCTTTTTGCTCACTAAAGCAGATATCAACAAACTTCCAGAAAAGGGCCAGATTATAAGTATTTTAAGCTTTGTGGACCAAAGGGTCACAATCACTCAACTCTGTTATCCTGACCCAAAAAAGCTACAGACAATACATACACAAAAAGGTGTGGCCCTGCTCCCATTCAATTTTATTCATAGATGCTAGAATTTAAATTTCTTATCAAAATGTGATAAAATATTCTTCTTTACTCCCTCCCAATGCTTTAAAAGTGGTAAAACAGATCTTACCTTGCATGTTTTACAGTTAAAGGTGGTGGGATGTAGTGTGGGCCCCTGTACTGCTGTGATTCGGAGCATGGCTTCTGGAACCAGACAACCTGGGTTTGAGTGAGTTCTGCATTTGCAAGCGGTATGACATTGGGCGATGCACTTAACATTACTGGGGAAAGATCACTACTGTGGATGATTGTTGAGAGGGTGACTTGATCAGTGAAGTGCAAATAAAACACATATAATAAACATTATGAAGACTATGAAGCATTTATAATCATAGTCTTGGCATATTTACAGGTAAACCCCACCAAGATCACAAAGGTCAGGTACCAGTGTTTTAGTGGAGAACATGGTCAGTGGCAGGTCAAGCTTCAGCTGGCCCCAGCTCCACAGTATTTTCTAGGTGCACCCAACTGCCACTTCTGTCCCTGGGGTTATTCAGTTGCTAAGTCCTGTCCGACTCTTTGTGACCCCATGGACTACAACAGGCCAGGCTTCCCTGTCCTTCATCATCTCCCGGAGTTTGCTCAAACTCATGTCCATTGAGTGGGTGATGCCATCCAACCATCTCATCCTCTGTCACTCCATTCTCCTCCTGCCTTCAATCCTTCCCAGCATCAAATGAATCAGCTCTTCACATCAGGTGGCCAAAGGATTGGAGCTTCAACTTCAGCATCAGTCCTTCCAATGAGTATTCAGGATTTATTTCATTTTGAATTGACTGGCTGGCTCTCCTTACTGTCCAAGAGACTCTCAAGAGTCTTCTCCAGCACCACAATGCAAAAGCAACAATTTTTCAGTGCTCAGCCCTCTTTATGGTCCAACTCCCACATCCACACATGACTACTGGAAAAACCACAGCTTTGACTATATGGATCTTAGTCAGCCAAGTGATGTCTCTGCTTTTTAATAAGCTGTCTAGGTTTGTCATAGCTTTCTTTACAAGGAGGAACTGTCTTCTAATTTTCTGGCTGAAGCCAACGTCCACAGTGATTTTTGAAGCACAAGAAAGTCATATCTGTCACTGTTTCCATTGTTTCTCCATCTATTTGCCATGAAGTTATGGGACCAGATGCCATGATCTTAGTTTTTTTGAATGTTGAGTTTTACGCTAACTTTTTCACTCTCCTCTTTCATCCTCATCAAGAGGCTCTTTAGTTCCTCTTTGCTTTCTGGCATTAGAGTTGTATATCTGCATATCTGAGGTTGTTGATATTTCTCCTGACAATCTTGATTCCAGGTTGGGATTCATCAGCCCTGCATTTTGCATGGTATATTCTACATCGAAGTTAAATAAGCAGGGTGACAGTATACAGCCTCAACATACTCTGTTCCCAAATTTTGAACCAGTCTTTTGTTCCATGTTCTGTTCTAACTGTTGCTTCTTGATCTGCATACAGGTTTCTCAGGAGACAGCTAAGGTGGTCTGGTATTCCCATCTTTTAAAGAATTTTCTACAATTTATTGTGATCAGACAGTCAAAGGATTTAGTGTAACCAATGAAGCAGATGTTTCTGTGGAATTCCCTTGCTTTCTCCATGATCCAACCAATACTGACAATTCGGTCTCTGGTTCCTCTGCCTTTTCTAAATCAAGCTTGAACACCTGAAGTTCTTGATTCACATACTGCTGAAGCCTAGCTTGAAGGATTTTGAGCATTACCTTGCTAGCATATGAAATGACCACAATTGTAAGGTAGTTTGAACATTCTTTGGCATTGCTCTTCTTCGGGATTGGAATGAAAATTGACATTTTAGAGTCTTGTGGCCACTGCTGAGTTTTCCAAATTTGCTAGCATATTTAGTGCAGCACTTTAACAGCATCATCTTTTAGGATTTGAAATAGCTCAGATGGATTTCTATTACCTCCACTAGGTTTGTCTGTAGTAATGCTTCCTAAGGCCCGCTTGACTTCACATTCCAGGATGTCTGGCTCTAGGTGAGTGACCACACCAACATGGCTATCTGGCTCATTAAGACCTTTCTTGTATAGTTCTGTATATTCTTGCCACCTCTTCTTAATCTCTTTTGGTTCTGTTAGGTCCTTGCCGTTTCTGTCTTTCATTTTGCCCATCTTTACATGAAATGTCTCCTTGGTATCCCTAATTTTGTTGAAGAGATCTCTAGTCTTTCTCATTCTACTGTTTTCCTCTATTTCTTTGGCTGGTTCACTTATATCTTTCCCTTTCTCCTTTGCCTTTCACTTCTCTTCTTTTCTCAGCTATTTGTAAGGCCTACTCAGACAACCATTTTGCCTTCTTTCATTTCTTTTTCTTTGGGATGGCTTTGATCACTGCCTCCTGTACAATATTACAAACCTGTGTCCATAGTTCTTTAGGCACTGTGTTTACCAGATCTAATCTCTTGAAGCTATTTGTCAAGTCTACTGTATAATAACAAGGGATTTGATTTAGGTCATACATGAATGGCCTAGTGGTTTTCCCTACTTACTTCAATTTAATCATGAATTTTGCAATAAGAAGCTGATGATCTGAGCCACAGTCAGCTCCAAGTCTGGTAATTGAAATTAATGGATCATAATATACTGCTGCATGGGAGAAACATGAGGGAAAAATCCCTATATTCCCACCTACAGCTAAATTATATGGTAACCGAGTATATTTGTGCACTAGCCTGGAATTTTGCCACCACTTTTAATACCATTTCTATGGCAAAGCCAGGTTCAGTTTCTGGCTTACAAACCAATAATTGGGAAACATTCTAGTCATAAGAACAGGCTCTAATAGAGCTGCCTTGTGGGCTATTAAGAAAACAGGAATAAAAACAGTTGGGAAGAAATAAAATTCTCACAATTTGAGATACAATATATTTCATGAAATGATAAGTACTATACAGCTAAACTTCATTAGGAAACAATAAGTGAAAGCTTGGACAACTCTTTCATTGACATACTGAAACCGCAGCTCAAGAAGATGGCTTTAAATACCCCTTCCTTCACTCACCCCATTTCCAGCTGTGACTAGCAGTAGTTTTCAGCAGAAAAGCTAACTGTTGCACAATAAATATAAGTCAAATGGCTACGTGATAATTAGGGAAGCATTCATTCCTGTTTCTAAGATGTGCCCAGGGCTGGGTCTCAGGTTTAGTTTCACAAGTTTTCCTTAACATGTGGAGCCAAGTCAGAAAAAAATCACTTACATAAAGGGTTGGCCCAAGCACTGAAGTGCAAAACGATGACTCCAAGCTCCCTTGCCTTCTACCCTGCTGATCTCCTTGCAGTTTACCACTAAACATCATTATCATGTTCTTTCCAAACTAAGCCACACTATGGGAGGCTGCATCAAAGACTGCACATTAAAATAGCTCAAAGAATCCATCTCCCACCACCCCACCCTCCTCCCCAGCAGGGCAACTCATGCCACACAGTTCCCAAAGGAGTTAGGCCCATTTGAATTAATTTTGGACATCTCTGGGGTTTATCCTTTTTGAATGTTGTTCACTGCGACTGCCCTAGGGCACCCACTAGCCAGGAAGCCTATGATGTATCTTATACTTTGGTCCTGATGCCAGTTAGACAGAAACAAGAAATGCTCTTATTCTGCACCTGTTCCAGGGGGAATGGCTGAGTTTGAAGGAGCTAGGGAGAACATCTGCAGAATCAACAAAATTCTGTGATTTGGTGTCTTAATATAAGGAGCCAAATAAGTTGTGGTGACAGGCGAGACAGTCAGGTAAATTCAACCCGATCAGATTTAAATATCCAACAACAAAACATGGTAGGTCTTGAGACTATGAAAGAAGCAATATTTCACCAGCAATGTTAAAATTACACAGAAAGGGTATTTACACTTACATAGAAGCAAAACTATGTTAAATCTAGTTGTGTGATGAATGGATGGGGGGCAATTTGCAGCATTATTGAAGAAAGGATTAGTTACTGTACATAATTTGACTCCAGGGAGTTCGGCTCCAGGACCACACCCTAGGCACCAACAGTAGTAGCTTGGCATATAGCATTAGGTTCCTGAGAAGGACTTGGCTGAAACTGCTGGTTGTTTGAAACCTCCAGTAGGCTGAGAAGGCGACCCCCAGATTTCAAGGGATAAAAATAAATGACAGTGAGTTCATCTGGGATGTCTACTTCAAGTTTCAACACACAGTTGGAATCTTTGCTCTAAAGTCTTCTCAGTAACTGACACTGCATTAGCTTACTGACACTTGCTTGAGCATCTTTCAACCCTGAGAAACTTTAGAATTGAGAACAGAAATAACCAAGAGATTCAAAAGTACCATATTACTATTTCCTGGTTAAGGCATCTGAACAAATGTGGTACTGTCCTGTCTTGTTAAGAGTTAAGAGAATCTGGCTTGTTAAGTTGACAGTTGATTCCCAGATAAAGTATACAAGTGAATGATCAATTCAGTCTTTTTATTTATAATTTATATGCATATTTAAAATTTAAAAAACCCCTCTGTTTCACCATATTCATATATAAGTTTGGTTTATTAGCTTTGTAAGATTTATTTTGAACCCTGGAAGGTTTTCTTAATAAATTCACACAATGCACACACTTTAAGAGAAATTAGTATACATATATATACACATATAATACACATATATTATACACATACAAATTAAAGTCTTTACCTTTTTGAAGATATCTAAACACTAAAGTGCATACACTGAAACACTATTGTTTGAAGGCTGCTAAAACTGAGTGCTCAAATACTCTATATTCTACTTAGAAAATCAACTTAAAAGCCAGAGGGAAATTAGTTTGAAGTGTAAACTGTAAAGCATTGCATGAGAATTACTTAAACCAAACAACCCCTTGAAGAGGCTTTTCTGGGGGAAAAAAAGGTGCTCAGAGAGGTACAAAGACTTTATATCAATAACTGAAAGGGGATAGCAATCCTACTAGGTGACTCAGCCTGGACCAGGCACAGAACTAAATTTTCACACTGTGTGTCCCTTATCCTCATGAGTATACTTGCGTCTCTGAATCAGCATTCAACAAACTGTCTCTGTGAAAGGCCAGACAGTAAGTATTTTGGGCATTGTGGGGTGTATGGCCATGTTGTAACCCAAATCTGGCCACTACACTGCAAAGGCAGACACGGAGAATAGTAAACAAATGGGCGCGAGCGTGTTGCAAGAAAACTTTTATAGACAAAAACAAGCTCCCGGCTTGTTCCCTTAGGTCATAGTTTGCTGACTTCTGCTGCAAGTGAAGGGCAATTTTACCTATCTTATAGATGAGAAAACTGATTTCAAGTCTGAATGTATGTGCTCCCTAAATTTCATATGCTGAAATCCTAACCCCCAAGGTGATGGTATTAAGAGAGAGTATCTTTGGGAAGTGATTAGGTTAGGAGAGTAGAGTCCTCATGATTGGGATCTGTGCCCTTGTACTGATAAATGAGAACTTGGAGAGCTGACCCTCTTCTTCCGATCTGTGAGGACACTTAATACTGAACTTTCTAGCTTCTGGAACTGTGAGATTATACATTTCTATTGTTCAAGGCACTAAATCTCTGATACTTTTCACAGAAGCCCCATGTACTAAGACAAAGAAAAGGTAAATGATTTGGTCAAAGTCCTATAGGCAGTAAAGGTGGAATAGGCACGTGAACCTTGCCTGATTCCATGGTGTCATGTTGCCTTGGAGGGGTCAAGACTTCAATTTCCTGGGCTACAAACCAAATGATCTGAAATCCGATGACCTTTACTACCTCTTCCTCATACTGGAATTAAAAAAAAAAATTTTGTGCCATGGAACCCTTTTGACAGTCTAGCAAGGCTATGGAATCTCTCTAAGAACAGAGTTTTTAAAAACAAAATACACAGAATTACAAGGAAATTATTACACTAAAATATGGTTATCAAATGATATACTTAAGGCTATAGCAGGCTTCTCAGTTTCAACACTACTGAAATTTGGAAGTGAAACATTCTTTTTTGGGGGAGGGGCTGTCCTGTGCATTGAAGGACATTTAGTAGACATCAGTAGCAGGTCCCCTGCTAGTTGTGTTAAATGAAAATGGCTCCCTATACTGTCAAATGTGACCTGTGTCTGTTACAGACAATCACTGCCCTATTAACAGATGTGCTTCTTCATTAGCAGGTTCAATGAGGAGATATAGTGGAGGGTCTACAAAGCACCCAAACTTTGAAGCAGTGGTGAGCATCATGACATGTTGATAATAACAAAAACTCTAACATGACATCAGATATATTTGTGGTTTCTGTTGGTGACCAAATACCAGGCACTGAAATACTACTCCAGTCTGTTGTTTATATTCTTGAGTGAAGAAAATGCTCAGTGACAGTCAGAGGTCAATGAAAGTAAAAGCCTAATTCAACCTTACCTACCCCCACTCTGTGCCTCAGTGTAGGTTTATGGAGTCTGTGAACCATGAACCTCGTGTTGGGAACTTGTCTTCTGGTTAAGACATATAATGAAAATATGACATTAGTAAGTCAGCCTGTAGACAATTAATTTTAACAGATGATGAAGATCATTTAATTGAATGTACTATATTACAACAAACTTTTGACTCTGGTAGGGTAAGCAGGTTCCTCAAGGTCAGGCAGTTGCTTAGCAGAAGGCTCAGGATTTGGGCTGCTTTATTTTCAGCTAATCCATCATCCCCCAGCAACCCACACTGACTGCTTTTCTCATTTGTGTTTCTTACACACATTGCTGACCTCCTAAACACTACCAATTCTCAGATTCCAAATTCCTCCTCAAGAACTGGACTTGATCCCTGACCTATGAACCTTAATTGATTGTGGATATTTGAAGAGTTTAAGGAACACGAGACTAAAGATTAATTCTGAGGACTGTAAACAGAGCACTAAGCTGGGTGAAGGGAAGCAGAAGGGAGTGGGGAGGTCAGCTTTGACAGCTTCATTAGGGATCTGGAGTAGGGGAAAGACAGCAGGCTTGGATATACTCAAATATTATTATTGAGTTGGAGGAGCTAGAAGCATTAGAGAGGGGAAAGATAATAAAAAAATCACTCAGGGATGCCACAAACAAGGGCAGGAGGTAAATGAAATTCTGGATTGACAGGCGGTTGACAACATGACTGTGTCAACAATAGTGGTATCAGCCAAGTCACCCACACTGAATGATACCTGCACAGCCTTGCCACTCAAAGAATGGGCCACAGATCAGCAGCAGCAGAAGTGCCTAGGACCTCAGAAACAGAGACTCTCAGGCCCCATTCCAGGCCTCAGTCAGAATCCACATTTTAATAGATCTCCAGGTGGTCCACTTTCAAGTCTGAGAAGCACTGCTTCAGAAAATCTGAAGTCCAAGAAACTTGAGAGTTCCCAAGAAGCATGGCTGTACCATTTATAGAAAGCTAAAGGTAAGGTTATTGTAGGATCTGAAAGGAAATTCAACTTTGATGTGAGTTTCTGAGACCATTTTTTTTTTTTTAGTATTCCCATATCCCTTACTACAGTTGAAGGGACGCTAACTGGCTTCAGTTAGCCAGACTGGTAGTTGCTTTGCATAATGTTTCATAATAAAAGACTGAGAAATCTAATAGGGATTCCAAAATGTTGATATGACTGGCACAAAGTTTTGTTCTCTAATAAAACTACTCTTTCTTAAAATTTGTTAAAGCAGATGGAATAACAAATTATGGACGAAAAACCATCAAAGCCGTGGATTATCATAACAAAAGAGGTAGATGAACCTAGAGAGAAGTAAATGAGAAAGACAAATATCATATATTACTGCATATATATGGGACATAGAAAGTACTAGCGATAATACTTGCAGGGTAGCAAAGGAGACACAGACATTTGGGCAACAGTGGGGAAAAACAGGGTGGGATGATTTGAGAGAGTACCACTGAAATATACAATTACCATATGTAAATAGACAGCCAGTGGGAGTTCGATGTATGAGAGAGGGAAACCAAAGCCAGTGCTCTGTGACAATTTAGAGGGGTGGGATGGAGAGGAAGGTGGGAGGGAGGTTCAAGAGGGAGGGGACGTATGTACCCCTAATACCGATTCATGCTGCTGTACAGCAAAAATCATCACAGTAAAGTCATTATACTCTAACAACTACAAAAAAGAAACCCTAGTGAATTTTCTACTTCCACTTCTTCTGTTGTCACTTTAGCCATGTGAGGGTCTTACTACTTCCTTCTACCCATTCTCTCCTGTCTTGCAAACTGATATCTATCATGCATTTCCTTGGATGCTTAACAACACTCATATTATATCCAACCACTCTTCCGCTCAGACACCTAATCACCCACCCACTCATCACAATCTTTCTATTCATCCATCCACTCACATGTCAGTTCATCAAGTGCTGACCATCAAGTACCTGGCACCGATAAAATATTGAGATTTTAGATGTTGTCCCTCTTTCTAAGAAGCTTTTATTCTCTTGAGATAGAAATTACAGAGAAATACTTGGCTCTTCTATACCCCTCTCTGATTTCTCAGATCTTACCTAGATCTGATAATCCTGTCGATTCTAGCCTGAAAACATCTTCTGATTTTGAACTTTTCAGCTTCATTGCCATCTTTTCCCTATATTTTATTTTGTATTATTTATCAACTCTCCTTGAAATATTATCTTAGCCTCTATCTACTACTTCTGGCAAATTCTCTACCTGACTCCACAGTTCCTTTCTAAGGCATGTGTGAGTGCGTGTGTGCTCAGTCGCTTCAGTTCTGTCCAAATCTTTGTGGCCCCATGGACTGTAGCTTGCCAGGCTCCTCTGTCCAAGGAATTCTCCAGGAAAGAATACTAGAGGGGGTTGCCATGTCCTACTCCAGGGGATCTTTCCAACCCAGGGACTGAATCTGCATCTCTTGCATTGGCAGGTGGATTCTTTACTGCTGAGCCACTGGGGAAGCCCTCTGAGGCATACATTTCACTACATTATTGTACTAATTAGAGATCTTCAGTGCCTCTCACTTCCCTTATGTAAAGCCCAAGCTCAGTGGTAAAGCATTCAACTTCCTTTTCATAATATGACTTCAATTTATCTTTCTAAACTCATTTCCTGCCATGAAAATTCCCCATTCATGATCACATTTCCAACATTCTAGCCATACTGTAGCTCCATAGCTCTGGAATATATCACCCGACATCATGTTTCTATGCTTTTCATTACACTGTGTTTTACACTTGGAAAGCCATTCATACTTATCTTATTTCTTAAAAGTCAACTGAAATATTACCTTTCATGGGCATTAAGTTGGGGAAAAAGAGGACTGGCAGAGAAAGTTTCAGAGCAGAAGTGACATTGTGCTTATTTTTAACGATGAGAGACATCCCTCTTTTCTATATTCTCACTGGGTTTTGAATCTGACTCGGCTATAACATTTTCCATGTGAGTTATAGGTTGATGTACTCCTGTTTCCAAGCTGACTGTGAGCACCTCAAACACAAGAGCCACTTATTATCACAGCTCACACCAGTGACATGATGACTGATAAATGTTTGCTGAATAAAATAATTTGCATCCAGCTTCTAATAGTTGTCAGTGATCCCTGACCCCTGGTATCAGCTGCTTTGTTTCATCTTCATTTGGGCAACTTGCTTCTAACTATTAGAATATAGCAATGTTGGGGAGGTATCACCCTTGTGATGAGGTTGTAAAAAGTACAATTTCCATCTTGAGAGCAGACTGTCTCTATGGACTTCTTGAAGTGCATGTTTTGATGAAGTGAGCAGTCTTGGGAGGCCCACATGACAAAGAACTGAAGGTAGTCTAAGGCAAACAGCCAATGAGGAACTGAAACCTTCAGTCCATCAAACCTGGAGGAGCTGAATCCTGCCAATAACTACTACTGTGTGAGCTTGAGTGCATCCTTCCCCAATCTAACTTTCAAATGAGTCCTCAAGCTAAGCCAACCCTTTGAGGGTTGAGGCAGAGGCTCTGAGGCAGAGGACCTACACCTTGTGTGTGGGCTCAGCTGTTTCAGTCCTGTCTGACTCTATGCGATCCCATGGACTGTAGTCTGCCAGGCTCCTCAGTCCTTGCGATTCTCCAGGCGTGAATACTGGAATGGGATGCCATGCTCTCCTCCAGGGAATCTTCCTGCAGCAGGCAGGATCAAACCCGTATCTCCTGCATTGGCATGCAGATTCTTTACCACTGAGCCACCGCAGAAGCCACACCTACACCTTAGTCAGGTTTAAACTGTTGACCCACATAACTGTGAAATAAGAAAATCTGTGTTATTTTAAGCCACTAAGTTTGGGAGTAACTTGTTATGGCAGCAAAAGATAACTAATACAAAGAGAGAACTAAGCTGGGTGGCTTGATAAATAACAATCACTCAAGAATATTTATGGATGATCCTGCATGCTGGGTTAAAAATGAGTAGGAAAAAGTCTTTTTAAGGTGAGATTTCCTTAAGGACTCCTAATGCTGGATTTTTATACACAGTGCACCCATGCTGGAAAGAATAATCCTTTGGAACAAAGGTCAAGATACTTCAAAGAGGAATCTCACACTTAGCAACACTCCCTATCTTTCTTTCTAGCTTGTCAAGTGTTTATAACCTGAGGAGCCCAGTGCAGGCTGGGTCAGGTCATGGAGGCTTTGTAATCACATCAGAAGTGAAGGAAGCCACCAGGAGACTTCCTGCTGTGAGAGAGTGGAGACATCTAGCTAGGGCAGCTGCTTCCTCTGGAGGCTCTGTCTTCTCTCTGATCTCCTCCTGTACTGCTCTTAAGATATAATTGCTCTGCTGATTTAGCTTCAACTAGATTATGTGGCTGGCACACACTAGATGTTTAGTAAACATTGGTTGAATAAATGAATAAATAAATAGATAAACAAATTTAAGCTCCTTAAAACCAGGGCCATATTTTGTATTTTTTCTTATTTTTCTAAAGTACCAAATGCATGGTAATTGCCCAATAAATTCCTGTTGTCTGACAGTTGGTTGGTAACAACAAAAAGCTTTTTTTTTAATCTGTAATTTTTTTCTTTTCTTAAAAAAATTTAATTTAATGTATTTTAATACCAAAAACATTTTATATTGAGCTATAGCCAAATAACAAAGTTATGATAGTTTCATAGGAACAGTGAAGAGACTCAGCCATATGTATACATGGATCCATTCTCCCTCAAACCATTCTCCCCCCAAAAGGTTTTTAAATGCTACAAGTTTTAACATAAGAAAACATTTCACTTTTGCTACTAAGACAAAGAGATTTCTTATGCTTTAAATTGTCTTTGGGATGAAAATTTAAGAAGCTTCGTTTAATACCTTAGGAAAAGTCCCAACTTTGGCATTTCAGCTGTGTAAGGATGTTGACAACAAATAAATATTGCAAAACATTGTGGTGATACATTAGAGACAGTTTGGAACTAATCATCGCATAGGTATTTTAAGTATATTTACCTAATGAAGATTAGGCTTAACTACATTTGATTGCCAATATAGAAGATAACTAAAATGGGAGAAGGATATTTTCTTAGAGTGGAGTAGTTCTCAGAAGTGTAAAGGAAAATCAACCAACCGATTACAAACCAAAACCACCCAGATTCCAAGGGAATGGGGTTTTGCTTGGACTTCACGAAGGAGGAAGACAAAAAACCAAACTGTAACTCAGATCTCTCTGATGTTGGGTAAGGGACAATTAATATTGCAAGCCCTAAGCCCAAAGGATTAACAAGAAGCACTTATAGTAATAGAAGTAGTGCCAATATAGTAAATAGAAATGTTAATTAACAAAGGAAGAAATGCAACTAAATACAAGGTGACATAAGTGGAAATACCTCTAGTGAGTTCTCTAGGCGAGGGGCTCAACCAGAGAGATACTACTAGCATGTCATTTTACAGCAGATGAAAAATCACTAACAGCTTTAATAAAGCACCATGAAGTATCTGGGACTGCTGTAGTTACTCAACAGATATTTATCCCTCAAGAGATATACAGATTATGAGTTTACAATTTAGAAGACAAAATGATCAACTAGGGCTAGTCTTTTCTTCCGGGATTGCTTGACTATGTCTTCCCAGCTTTCTGAAATGTGATCTTGATTACCTGATACCCCATGAAGCTGACTGAATGTAGCAGATAAAGAGAGACTGTAGATCAGAAAAGTCATTCTTCCGTTTTTTTTTTTTTTTTTTTTTTTTTACTTCTCATTTTAAGACTGAATCTCGGGAGTAGCACTAACAACCTAATGTGTTGTGAAAGCTGAAGGATTTAAAAAGTGCCACCTATGGGTAATTCCTCTTAATATGTACACTGATGTACAAGGCAACAATATTATTTTAAAGCATAAGAAATCTTTTTGGCTCAGTAGAAAATTAAAATGTTCTCTCGTAAGATAAATTCTTTCGGAAATTTAAAACATTTTTATTGTCACCGATAGATGATCTCTCTTGAAAACACAAGGAGCTTCATTGGTTACACTTTCGACAATGTTGTAAAAGGCATTTCTAAGGCTCATAGGAGCCCCAGATGGCTGCTGCTCACACAAGAGAATGATACAGAGTGTGTTATGAGGGTTGACACGGAAGGCCCACCCAAGGAAAAGAATCCAGAGGGAGGCTTTTGAGGAGTGAAGGTGACATTAGGATTCCTCTTAAGTCCTGTAGAAATGGACTTCTCTGAGTCAGCAGTTTCTGCACGCCTCAGTTCAACAGCCCACAATGCTGCTTGCCCCAAGGGGCTCCTTGTGAACCAAGAAGCGAACTTGGGATTGTATGAAGAATCATACACCAGGATAGGATCTCATTGTAAGCTCCTGTCACTCACTCTGGCTGCTCTAGATTTCAGGAGCAAACATTAAAACCAAAGGTGCTTAAAATTAAAATTCAGGGCACATGACTGTTAATGTCAGACCTAGTTCTTGCTGTGCACCCAGCTCTCGCTGTTGGGAGACTGACACAGACAAACTACACTTTGATGAATTGGTCACGCCGCAGGACCTGACCCAGCAGGGGAGCCTGCCGAGGGCTAGATGCTTGTGGCAACTTCTAATCAGGGTTGCTTTTGCGATGAGGCACTATGAAGGCCCTGGAACTTTAAATCACCTCCCCAGTAGCACTCTGAGATTGCAAAAAAAAATGTATTTCAAAATGTTTCAGGAAATAAAAAGGGATGCTTTATTCAGAATATAGAAAGAACACTGACAATTTAATAATAGGAAGATAACTGACCCCGTTTAAAAATAGACAAAATATTTGAATAGTATTTCTCCAGATAAGATACATAAATGATCAAAAAGCATATGGAAAGACCCTCAGTATCTTTAGCTATTAGGGAAGCTCAATTAAAGACAGATAATCACAAGAATTGATGAGGATGTGGAAAAACTGCTGGTGGGAAGGTAAAATGGAAAACAGTTGGCCATTTCTTTAAAACTTAAACACAGAGTCACCAGACGATCAAGGAAATCCACTCTGTGGTATCTACCCAGAAGAAATACAATCATATGTTCACACAAAGTGATTTTTACAGGAATTTTCAAACAGTGGAAATAACCCAAATGTTGACCATCTGATGAATAGATGAATAAAATGTGATATATACATACAATGAAATGGGATTCAACCATAAAAAGGAGGAAACTACTGATACGTGCTATAATATGAATGAAATAAAAACATGCCAAGTAAAAGAAGCCTGCCACAAGAGATCATATATAATATGATTTCATTTATATGGTATATGTGGAAAAGCCAATCCCAGAGACAGAAAGTAGATGAGTAGATACCAGGGATTGGGGTGGAGGGTGAGAACAGGAAGTGATTGCAAATGAGTACATAATTAAGTCGGCAGTGATAAGAATATTCTAAAAAAGATACTGATGATAGTTACACAACTGAATTTACTAAAAGGCACTGAAATGTACACTCAACACAAATGACTTTCATAATAAGTTACACCTCAAAAAAATGAAAATAAAAACATCTATTAGAGTCGTATTAATATATCTCCATACTCAGTATACTCCCTGATCTTCTAGATTTCCTACCTGATTCATTGGCTGTCCAGGAGAATGCTGTCTAATTTCCACACATTTGTGCATTTTCCCATTTTTCTACTGATTTCATACCAATGTGACTGGAAAAGACACGATTGCAATGTAGTTGGAAGATACGATTGCAATCTTCCCAAATTTGTCAAGATCTGTTCCAAAGGCCAACATGTGACCCATCCTAGAGAAAGCTCCATGTGTGACTGAGAAGAACATGCTCCCTGGTGCTGTTGGATGGAACACTCTGTTAGGTCCACAAGGTCCAGAAAGTGAAAGTGAAAGTCGCTCAGTCATGTCAGATTCTTTGCGACCCCATGGACTGTAGCCTACCAGGCTCCTCTGTCCATGGAATTCTCCAGGCCAGAATACTGGAGTGGGTAGCCTTTCCCTTCTCCAAGGTATCTTTCCAACCCAGGGATCGAACAAGGTCTCCTGCACTGCAGGCAGATTCTTTACCAGCTGAGCCACAAGGGACCAACTGAGGTACCAGGAAAGCCTCATAAGGTCCAGGCTGTTAGTTAAATCTGTTGTTTCCCCAGTGATCCAGCCTGGGTGGTCCAGTCTCTGATGGAAGTGGAGCACTGTAGCTTCCTACTATCGTTGCATTGCTGTCCATTTCCCTCTCAGCTCTATTCATTTTATGTCAACTTGACAATTCTAGCTTCCCTGGTAGCTCAGTTGGTAAAGAATCCACCTGCAATGTGGGAAACCTCAGTCTGATCCCTTGGTTGGAGAGATCCCCTAAAGAAGGGAACGGTTACCCACTCCAGTATTCTGGCCTGGAGAAGTCCATGGACTGTATAATCCATAAAGAGTGGGACATGACTGAATGACTTTCACTTTCACTTTTCAATTGACTAGTCTAAGAAATGGCTGAGAATTGGGAAAACATTAGAAGATCTGAGCGTTTGAATTGGCAGACCCAGTAAAAGCAATCAACCTTACCAATAAATGTGAGCAACCTTAATCCACTGAAGGTCTGAACAGAACAAACAGGAGGAGAAGCAGTGGATTTGCTGTTTCTGCTTGAGAGAGAATATTCTTCTACTACTGCCCTTGGATAGCCTGCATAATTCTGAGGCAATTCCTTGTAATAAGTCTCCTCTTACGTATATCTCTATATACCCTATTGGGTCTGTGTCTCTGTAGATCCTTGACTAATAATCTAATACACTGCTACCTCCAGAACTTTGTACATTTCAAAGTGACAAATATCAGAGATGGAAAATACACATCTGTTTCTAGGCACCAGTCCCACTGGTGATATTTAACTTGAAGTTTGTTTGGAGAACTTGCTTCCTAACAAGTTGTCATCCTCCTTCTCTTCTTAATAATTATAATAATAAATAAAATAATTAACACTTAAGTACTTCCTGTTCTTAGCACTTTACATGAATAAGTCATTTAACCTTCATCCAATTCATTGGAATAAGTGCTACACTTGTGCCCATTCTACAGATGAATAAAAGAAGGCACAAAAGGTTAGGCACCTTGCCCTCCATCATACAACTGGGGAATGACACAGGAGACTCAACTCCAGGCGGCCAAGCTTCAGAGCTCACATGATTAATCACCTGGCTTTCCTGTACCTTAGATTTTATTCACAGGTAATAAAACCCTCCATTACAACATTATCTGGAGGTTACTTTCTATAAATGTACCCATGTGGAACACAACAATCAAGTGTTAGAAAGGATATGGGTCATCTCAGCCAAGAGTGTTTCAGCATCTCAAGGAGGTATCACACCACCTGGGCACTAAAACTTAGGTTCATTTGTTTCATCAGGGGACAGGAGGCACTTGCATAGAGTCAATTAACTTTTATCTCAGTAGACTAGAATAAACTCCCCTAGTAAACTGGCTTTCTCATCAAGAACAGATTATAAACTATAATTAAAAGGAAATGAGGAACCTAGATATTTGGGGGGAAGGGTCTGCTATTATTGGGCTTCCCTGGTGGCTCAGTGCTAAAGAATCTGCCTGAAATGCAGGAGCAGTGGGTTCGATCCCTGGGTGGGGAAGATCCCCTAGAAGAGGGCGTGGCAACCCACTCTAGTATTCTTGCCTGGAGAATCCCATGGACAGAGGAGCCTGGCAGGCTACAGTCAACGGGAACGCAAAGAGTAGGACACGACTGAAGTGACTTAGCATGCACGCATGCAAGCTGCCATTATTAGAAGGCAGATTTAAAGCCCAAAACTATGTGAGAAGTTTGCCACGTGGTAGTCCACCAACACAGAACATAAAAGAAAGGAAAAAACAACAACAAAGACCATAGAGAAAACAAACAGCAGAGGCAACACGGACCCACTCAGAATGAGAACCAAAGGGAACCCTCCCTTCTGAACCTTAGTGTGCCTCAAAACAGGGACTCAATAGAGCATACAAGGAGGGAATTGAACGTTTGTAAATCTTGCCATTAAACCAACAGCTATAATAAATGTCTAGAGTTTATAATTTTAGCCTACCTACCAGTATTAGAATATTTTACTTTTGTGAAGAGTTAGACAAATGAACCCTACATTTGATATATGTATGGGTGTCAGTGCAGGTGAATTCCTCCTGGTAACCTCATAGCCTTGCCTTTTAAACAGCCCTTGGACTCTATTGGGAAATTGCACCTGGGAACAATTATTCAACTACATTGCCATCCATTCATTGAGTCGGCGATATTATTCAACCATCTCATCCTCTGTCATCCCCTTCTCCTCCTGCCCTCAATCTTTCCCAGCATCGGGGTCTTTTCAAATGAGATGGCTTTTTGCATCAGGTGGCCAAAGTATTGGAGCTTCAGCATCAGTCCTTCCAATGAATATTTAGGGTTGATTTCCTTTAGGATTGACTGGTTTGATCTCCTTGCTGTCCAAGAGATTCTCAAGAGTCTTTTCCAGCACCACAGTTCAAAAGCATTAATTCTTCAGTGCTCAGCCTTCTTTAAGGTCCAACTCTCACATCTGTACATGACTACTGGAAAAAATACAGCTTTGACTACACGGACCTTTGTCAGCAAAGGGATATCTATCTCTGCTTTTCAATAAACTGTTTAGGTTCGTCACAGCTTTTCTTCCAACAAGCTTCTTTTAATTTCATGGTTGCAGTCACCATCCACAGTGATTCTGGAGCCCAAGAAAATAAAGTCTGTCATTATTTCCACTTTTTCTCCTTCTATTTGCCACAAAGTGATGGGATGTGATGCCATGATCTTAGGTTTTGAATGTTGATTTATGCTGGCTTTTTCACTCTCATCTGTCACCCTCATCAAGAGGTTCTTTAGTTCCTCTTCACTCTCTGCGATTAGCACAGTATCATCTGCATATCTGAGGTTGTTGATATTTCTCCCAGCAATCTTTTTTTTAAATTTTAATTTTATTTAATTTTTAATTGAAGGTTAATTGTTTTACATAATTTTGTTTTTTCTGTCAAACATCAACAAGAATCAGCTATAGGTTTACCCATGTCACCTTCCTACAGAACCTCCCTCTCCAACCCACCCCTCTGGGTTGTTACTGAGTCCTGGTTTGAGTTCCCCAAGTCAAATAGCAAATTCCCATTGGCTATCTATTTTACATATGGTATTGTAAGTTTCCATGTTACTGTGTCCATACATCTCACCTGGCAATCTTGATTCCAGCTTGTGATCCATTCTGCTTGGCATTTTTCATGATGTACTCTGCATATAAGTTAAATAAGCAAGGTGACAATACATAGCCTTGATGTACTCCATTCCCAGTTTTGAACCAGTCCATTGTTCCATGTCTGGGTCTACTGTTGCTTCTTGACGTACATACAGGTTTCCCAGGAGACAGGTAAGAGGGTCTGGTAGTCCCATCTCTTTAAGAATTTTCCGAAGTTTGTTGTGGTCCACACAACAAAAGGGGGTACCATTTTTAATTTGCACAAGAAATGCATAGGCTAAATGAGGCTCTGAGGTTTTTTTTAGAAGTAGGCAGATCACAAGCTAACAATGAACACATTTTAAAAGTTATTATATGCACTAAAGGTATTTGGACTATAATTCCAAGGCTGCCAAAATACATTTGAACAAATCATTCCACAGTTGCCTGTTTTAGTTATAAAAGAGATCATTGCCTTCCTCCAGTGCCATGCTTTTCCAATGCATTCTACCCCCAAGCCTGTCTTCTTTTCATCTTCCTCCAGAGATGTGGTCAAACCCTCTGCCTATAGGAATTTAAAAGCTTCCTTGACTTTATCCTTCCTTTGCTCCTTTATTCTTCAGTTCTATTTCCCAAGCCTCTCTCTCCAGGGTCACCCTTTGACCCTGAAGATCTTCAAACTCACATTCCTAATACTTACTTCATTCATTTACATAATAGCACTCTGACTGATGACTGAAAAATAAAGCCTTTAAGAAATGTATCATCCTAAAGACAGTTCTAGTCTACTAAATATTTAAGCTAGGGAAAAAGAGGCGGAAATAAAGGTGAATAAAAATAGGAAAATAATTACAGGGTTTTAACCCAACTTACAAATTGTACTGCAGATGTGAAGGCGTCTTTAATTTTGACTAATGGTGAAGGGAAAGAGTAAGTATCTTGAATATTTCACAGTTTATTGTCCTGTATTTCCCAAGTATTCTATGGCAGCCAAGTTACTATGACTACTAGGTCCCACAGGAAAAGGAAAAAGACTGCATGGCCTTCCAAATGCCTTTTTCAAGACAGGTTGAAGATTCTGAGGTTTTACCAAATGTCCTTTATCTGTTCCAGAATGGCATCCAGGATTGCTGTTGTTGGTAAATTGCAAAGTCCTGTCCTACTCTTTGCGACCCCTCGGAATGTAACCTACCAGGCTCCTTTGTCCCTGGGATTCTCCAGGCAAGAATACTGGAGTGGATACCCAGTTCCTTCTCCAGGGGATCTTCCTGACCCAGGGATCGAACCCAAGTCTCCTGCGTCTCCTGCATTGCAGGCAGCTTCTTTACCGCTGAGCCACTGGGGAAGCCCACCAGCTGGGATACCACATCATATTTCGTTGTCATGTCTCCTTAGGCCATGACAGTTTTACCACTATTTTTTTAGATACATAAATCAAAAAGATAGACATTTTATTGTGTAAGATAAACTGGTTAAGAATTTCTGTTTCTTGTAACTCACAAGGTTCCCAGTGGACACAGTTTTCTAATACAGATTATTTTATAATGAGAAAAATGAGGCCCATAGTATCCAAATGATGGCCCAGCATCACACAGCTAGTACTAAGAGCTAGCATTCTAGCACAGGTGGTTTTACCCTTTTATTTCTGTGCTTATGATAATATAACACTTGTTGCTGTAATATACGGCAATCAAACTACCCCCGAAAGGTTTTTTCATTATATCTTGAATATCGGAGCTCATATAAACAGTGGTAAAGAATCTGCCTGTAAATGCAGGAGACGAAAGACACACGGGTTGAATCCATGGGTCAGGAAGATCTCCTGGAGAAGAAATGGTAATCCACTCCACTGTTTTTGCCTGGAAAATTGCATGGACAGAGGAGCCTTGTGGGCTAAAGTCCAAAGGGTTGCAAAGAGTTGGACACTGACTGAGTGCAGACACACACATAAATATCCACACTAAGATATACTTCACTGACAAGGCCTTGATGAACTTATAAGGTCTTCTGAGGAAATAATAAGACCAACTTTTGGTATGAAATTTCTATATCAATAAGTTAAAGAGAGAATTTTCATTCACTGATTTGTATATCAGCATCTTTCCTAACAATGTACTGAGCAAAACGTTTCAGAGAAAAGTATATTCAGCCAACCAATAATGCATTCACCCACCTCCTCAAATAAAAAACAAACAAAAACGACTTGCCAGTGGTTAAGACTCTGAGCCTCCTCTGCAGGAGGCATGAGTTTGATCCCTTGTTGGGGAACTAAGATTCCACATGCCCCACAGCTAAAAACAACCACCCAACTAATCAAACAAACAGAAAAAAACATCTACCCGTACAAACACACATGCAAGTACTTATTTAACAAACACTTATTGACCAACTGCTATTGCGAAGACAATACTCCAGACAGTGCAAACCAAGCCCTGTGGATCTCTTTTGTCTGCTTTAGTGGGACAGTCATGTGTCTCTAGAAATTTTTGGATTCAAATCAAATGGTATCAAAGTATTCATGTTCATGAATCCTTGTTTTTTCTTTTTTTGTGGGTTCTAATGGTTTTTCCAGTGGTCATGTATGGATGTGAGAGTTGGACTGTGAAGAAGGCTGAGTGCCGAAGAATTGATGCTTTTGAACTGTGGTGTTGGAGAAGACTCTTGGGAGTCCCTTGGACTGCAAGGAGATCCAACCAGTCCATTCTGAAGGAGATCAGCCCTGGGATTTCTTTGGAAGGAATGATGCTAAAGCTGAAACTCCAGTACTTTGGCCACCTCATGTGAAGAGTTGACTCATTGGAAAAGACTCTGATGCTGGGAGGGATTGGGGGCAGGAGGAGAAGGGGACAACAGAGGATGAGATGGCTGGATGGCATCACTGACTTGATGGATGTGAGTTTGAGTGAACTCCGGGAGTTGGTGATGGACAGGGAGGCCTGGCGTGCTGCAATTCATGGGGTCGCAAAGAGTCAGACATGACTGAATGACTGAACTGAACTGAACTGAAGTAGAAATATAGGCTTGAAAATATGACAAAGTGAACTTTGAATGTTGAGAGAAAAAAGAACAAGTTGAGGAGCCATGAGAAGGAATATTCTTTGAGTTTGGAACAAAAGAAGTGGGATGGTGTCATGGAAGCCAAGGGAACAGCCTAGAACAGAACAAAAATAAACTGGGGACCTTTATATGGGAGCTTTATAAAATTTGAAAAAGATAATGAGTAGAATTTCTTCAAAACATTATGGACAATTAACGTTTTGAAATTACAATGAAGCTGTTTCTCTGTAGACCATTAGTATGAGCAAGTTGCTATGTAATTTTCACCTCCCTAATAATTATTTGTGCTTGCATTGAGCATTCCACTGTGACTGGGCTTCAAGTTTCTGTCAGTTCCTGTCCCTCAAACCCCCTACAGCGAAGGTGTTGGTTAAAAATGTGTGTGTGGGGGGGGAATCATGATATGCTCAAAATAAAAGTTCTACTTCTTTAGTAGATTTTAACAATGTTATTCCTAGAATGCCTTTTAGACGTGAGGGACAGAGGAGCCTGACAGGCTATAGTCCTTGGGTCACAAAAAGTTGGGAACGAATGAAGCAACTTAGCATGCATGCAATAAATGTCAGAAGACAGTAGACAGAAGGAGAAGAGGGCATCAGAGGATGAGATCGTTGGATGGCATGATCGATGCAATGGACATGAACTTGGGCAAACTCCAGGAGATGATGAGGGACAGGGAGGAGGCCTGGTGTGCTGCAGTCCATGGAGTTACAAAGAGTTGGACACAACTGGGCAACTGAACAACAACGACTGTGAGAGCTGTACAAGAACTCTTACTGACAAGAGATACATCATGGAACTTTCTGGCAAGAAGTAGGAAAAAATGGGGTTCTGGAGTCCTTTTTTAACTCCTTACATGACTCACAATGCAGCCTCAAAAGTCACTTTACCAATGTCTGGCATGGTTCTTTTCATATGAGATTGTGGCCAAATGCATGACGTTCTAGAGCAAGGTTTGGCAAACTATTATAGCCCGTGAGCCAAATTCAGCCTGCCACCAATTTTTGTAAATAAAGTTTTATTGGAACACAAGCATGTCCATTCGTTTATACATTTCCTATAGCTTCTTTCACACTACAGTGGCAGAATTGCGTTGTTCATTTGAAAGAGAAATGGTCTCCAAAGCCTAAAATATCTACTATTTGATATTTTATAGAAAAAGCATGCCTATTCTGGAGATGTAAGAGATGTGGGTTCAATCACTGGGTCAGGAAGATTCCCCTGGCGTAGGAAATGGCAACCCACTCCAGTATTCTTGCCTGGGAAAGCCATGGACAGAGGAGCCTGGTGGGCTACAGTCCACGGGGTCGCAGAGAGATGGACACGACTGAAGTGACATAGTACACACAGCACACCCCTTGCTGACTTGACCAAGAGGATTAATAGCCGACAGGAGAAGAGTGGGAAAGTATATACCTTAGGGTGACAAAAGCCATCCTGGAAACGGCACGGAGACGGCTTTCTGAGGCAGTCAATAGCTCGCTCCAAGCAAGTTTCCCTCCTTCCTAGGCTGTTACTGAGACATGCAAGAGAAATGATTTTTAAAAAACCTCAAGAGGAGAGGTTTGGAGATGGGACTGAAGGCTAATCAGTTCTGAACAGATGTAGCTTTTTGAGCAACATGAATGATCAAGGAGTCCTTGTTTATCCTCTCATCCTCATGTGATCACCCTGTACTGGCCAGGCATCCCCTTAAACCCAAGGTGATGACACATAAGGCGTGGGAACAATAGGGGCACCCAGAATTGACTTTCCTCTTGGTTCCCCTTGCTTGCTCGCAAGTGTGCTCCATTGTGTTCGACTCTTTGTGACCCCCTGGACTATAGTCCAATAGGCTCTTCTGTCTATGGAATTTTCCAGGCAAGAATACTGGAGTGGGTTGCCATTTCCTACTTCAGTAGATCTCCTCGATCCAGAGATCGAACCCATGTCTCTTGTGTCTCCTGCACTGGCAGGCGGATTCTTGACCACTGAGCCACCTGCTGGCTCTCCTTACCCATCAGCAAGCCAAAGGAAGGGAGATTTGGTGGCGTGTGCTCATGTCAAGAAGTAAAACAAAAACCACTGAGTTCATTTTGTGCATTTCTACTCTGTTCAGAATGAAATATGTGTACGTGTGAAACAGCACTTCCTCATATGAGTTACCTGCTCTGCTATTTGCATCTAAAACTCACACTGCATAATATATAAATGATTGGGAACACTCATGATAATGATTAAAAATTTTTGTTTTTTGCTACTTCCAATGGCATTCAATAGAAAATCAAAGACTATGACATGTTGACAGAGAGACATAGGAGAAAGGAAAAACCTTTACATTTATGAGCACTTTCATCCTGCTGTTTGAACAAGGGACACGTTTTCATTTTGGAATAGGCACCAAAAATGAAGTAGCCGGCCCTGCATCTTTAGCTCTGTCCTTTAATATCAGATGGGCTTCCCTTGTGGCTCAGCTGGTTAAGAATCCACTTGCAATGCGAGAGACATGGGCTCGATCCTGGGTTGGGAAGATCCCCCGGAGAAGGGAAAGGGTACCCACTCTATTATTCTAGCCTGGAGAATTCCATGGAAAGCATAGTCCATGGGGTCACAAAGAGTCAGACACGACTGAGCGACTTTCACTTCACTTCAATATCGGACGGACCTGAGAGTCTCTCCTAGCCTTCTTCGGTGAACTGCTGTCACCAAACCTGTGCTCCAGCAGTGGGTGAGTGGCGCACCCTGGGGCATAGAGATGGGACACCACTGCTCTTGACTCAGGCCGATCTGAGAGTCCACTAAAAAGCATTGCCATCTCTCAGCCTTGCAACTAAGAGACTCTTCTCTAGAAGGTGGCTACTAATAAGACGTTTTTACTCGGGTTTTGAGAGGAAATAGAGGTCAGGGCCTGGTGGGGAACAGTTGTCTCCTGCCCCCTGGTGGGCCCCAGGAAGGCACTTCTGCTCCTCCTCCTAGGTGGTAGTGCAGACAGTGATGAAAAGACACCTGCCACTACAGGTGATTCCTTGTTCTCTTCAGTTCAGCCAATTTCCTTGGCTAAATAGCCACATCCCCTACTTGCCATTTGGGTCAGGCCAGAGTTTCCTGCCTGGGTCCCAGCCCTAGGTGAGATCAAAATTGCTCTCTGCAAGGGCTGGCTCAGTCCAGAAAGTAGGGATACAAAGGCCACTCAGAGGAAGCAAAGGGTGGTAGGCAGCCTCAGGCTACTATTTCAATTACAGGCTGTGATGGAAACCTGGCCATCCAGGTGCTTGTCCTTTGCACAGGCTGCCTGTCCCTGGAATTCCAAATGGGCTCTGTGACCCACCTCATGTACATCCCCAGGGGCTACATAACAGCTCAGGAGAGGAGAGAGCCCACCCTGTCCAGCAGCCAGCCGGCTGTCGACAGCTCTTCCCAAATGTGCGTGTCCCAACTCGGCCAGAATCAAGTAGCCCTAGGGACTTCGAATAATTACATTCCCTTCAGATACCTTGGCCTGCTGGACAAATAAGCAAATGCATTAGGGACGTGTCCTAGATGACGGCCAGATTAAGTCCACCAGCAAAGTTTCAAAAACTAAACATGTAGGGAAAATGAAATAACCTCCAATAAAGGAGAAGTCTGCCGAGCACAGTTTGCTGTGCCATATGTTAAGGTAGATCTGGAATGATGGTGTCATTTCAGAGCCTTCCTGTTAAAAGCCCTTCCATCAGCTCTGCAAACTTACCTTCCAGCTGGGAGCAGTGATTATTAACTCAGTGGAGAGGTGCTTTGTCAGATTCGAAAGAAAACAAATCTGCTCCAATGAAGGGAATAAACAGCCCCGAATGTTCAGCCTGGGAAGCTTTTGCGTTGACATGACATAATTACCTTTCATTTCGTGTAATGATCCTATCACGTTTACTTTGTTCCTCCACTTCCAAAATTATAATATACCTCCCTCCCCTTGAGTGGATGCTCGGAATCCTAAGGAACTCATTTACCTAAATGGCATTTGCTCTTGCAATGAGGCAATTATTTACATTTTATGCAGAATTCATTGTGTGTACTTGGAAGCGAAACATTTTATTTAAGAATTCTTCACCAAAAACACAAAAACGAGGCAAACTGCCTCTACTCTAATATAATGCTAGCTCTTAATTTAAAACCACACAAAATAACAGAGCAACCCACCTCAAATAGATCTCTCTCTTATTTCTTTTATTGGCACAACTGTTAATTTCTACAAAGACATTCTGCCTTTTATTGCCAGAAACAAAGAGTAACAATTTGAGCAATCTCTCAGATTCATTTATCCTCTGTTGAGTGTGTTTTTAAAATGTAAGATTAATAAAGTAAGAAATTGAAATCTGCTTCAAATATGAAATTGATCAAGGGGTTGAGGGGTGCAACCAAAATATACACATAGAACTTTATAACTTAACTCTTCTTGACTTATTTTTATTCTTTAAATTTTAGAGAAGGAAAAGTTCAAGGGCATTCATTACATAATAAAAGATTATTGGATTCTTCCACAGAATAACACTAAGACTCTCTTATGAAATCTTGGGGTAAAAATGTAAAAAAAAAGAAAATACAAAGACTAGCCCTAGAACTACCAAAAGTATTTGAAAATAATCAATTGCTTCTTCCCTTTTGGGGACATTTGAAGTAGACTAGATAAAGACTGGAGGGAATACTCAGAGGCTCCCACTTTAGGATGATGAAAGGTTTTGATGCTGGGAAAAGACTGAAGGCAGGAGGAGATGGAGGATAAGACAGAGGATGAGATGGTTGGATGGCATCACCAACTCAATAGACATGAGTTTGAGCAAGCTCGGGGAGATGGTGAAGGACAGGGAAGCCGAGAGTGCTGCAGTCCATGGGATCACAAAGAGTTGGACATGACTGAGAAACTGAACAACAAGGCTTTGTCATTTGTAATATTCAAGATGACAGAATTCTTGTCATGTTGATTTAACTGTCTTATAGTTAATAAAAAAAAACAGGGATAGGGCACACAAAGTACTTGTATTTCTTCAGATTATTCTTTTCTGGAGATAGAGGAGCCAAAAACACATTTCTCATTGACCACTAAATTGACTGGCAGATAGCAATGGCTATATAACTCCCAAGTTGGGCCAAAGTCATACTGGAAAACAAAGTGGAAGTTTCCACATCTCATTACTAGTATCCAATATTCAGGTTTCAGAATTGAATTCCTCTGCATTAAGAAGATAGTGACTTGGTTTAATTACCCCCCATGAGAATTGCTGGTTCAATAATAGAACAGTGTGTCTTGTCCAATATGCACACAGGGTTACATTTGCAAACTTACAGGGGAAAGTGGCCAGAAAACCAGTAGGTCGAAAAAGAAGAGAGATAGGAAAAAAAGCCTCTTGATTTTAGAACTTGAAAATGAGGGCATGTGGTTTGGAAATGGCCCTCCAGTCTGGTCTCTTACTGCCCAGCCCCTCATCCCTTTCCCCAGACTCCAGTGTGGCTCATCTAATCTATTTTGGTGGCAAATGTTTTAATATTTATTTTGCTCACACTTAAATTTTTTCTTCAGCCTCCTAAAACCAATTTACGAAGCATTTATTTTTGCATTATCTCTACCCACCTCTACAGTTAAATAAGCATATATTGCTTCATTTAATTCAAAAATGGAAAATAAGGAACTCACATTGTTCCCTCATCTTTGAACATGAAACATATTATGTGTCTCTAAAGGGCTTAAAAGAGATACTACCTGGTTGAAAATTATAGTTGACCTCTCTGTTAGTGTGAGACCCATGGCAATGGCCTGCATCTTCACCCCCAGCTCCAAAAGACAGATGGTTTCCTTCTTGGGTCTTCCCCTGTATCTAAAGCATATTCTATTGTTTCATATATCACTTCCACCACATTTTAAGAGCTTGGAAGGAAAGGATACACCTTGCTTATTTTAGTATCTTCATCACTTGCATGTATCACACTAAGTCACTTCAGTGGTATCCGACTCTTTGCAACCCCGTGGACCATAGGCCTCCAGGCTCCTCTGTCCATGGGATTCTCCAGGGAAGAATACTAAAGTGGGTTGGCATGCCCTCCTGCAGGGGATTTTCTCGACCCAGGGGATGAATCTGAGTCTCTTATGCTTCCTGTACTGGCAGGTGGCTTCTTGACCACTAGTGCCACATGGGAAGCCCCATCTTCATCACTTAGTGGTGCTCAATATATGTTGGGGGGACACATGTTAGGTGTATCCAAGAAGTGCTTGTACACATGAGCAGACAATCAGGCTGCCCAGGCAATTTTTAAGGATGCTGAGTAGGGAGGGTATGGCAGAGTACATTGGTGGGGCTGGGGAATCCTAGGGGTATTGGCCAAAGCTTAGTGTGGATGAAAGCCAAAAGCACAAAGGCCTTGGAGTCTTGACAATGTGGTACAAACACTGTTCTGATTAGCCATAGGAGGTGGAGATCCCAATCCCTGTGAACCTCAGCTTCTTCTGTAAGAAGGAAATTCCTCTGTGTGCTTCAACTACCTTGCAGGACAATTGTCAAGATGAAATGCAATCCTACATCTTCCAAGAATTTTCTAAACTTTAGTAGTGTGATATATAGTTACCTTATATTATCCAAATCAGAACACTCAGATTTGGATAATATAAGGTATATATAGTCAGAGAACCAAAGGAGGTGCCATCAGAAATTATGTCAGAAGAATACCCATAAACCAGGAACCTCCTGGGCAAACCTGGTTGCACAGTCACTGGTCTATGTCTATCCATCTCAATCTATAGTCTACATCCACTGACACCTATATCTACAACTCTCTCTGTATATCTGTAGCCATTTATATCTGTATCAATGTCTACATGATTATCTATACTCCTTAACTATATCCATATCTATTTCTATTTATATCTACAGCAATATGTATATCCAACTTCATTTATAATTTATGGATGTTATTATTATAAGAAACATCTCAGAGTACCTCACTTTCCCTAGTTTCTCCTAATTTCTCTGCCCACCCATTGTTCCCTCTCTTAGCCACTTCTCACCAAGACTCTTCTCTTGGTAGTTTCTCTCTTCCAATCTGCTTCTCTCCCTTCCCCCATTCTGCTGTCTCCCTTAATTGTTAATAATAAGAAACTGAGAAATTTTTTTTCCCATCTGTCATGTTTCTTACACAATGTTCTTCATACCTCATAAAAATTATTTCTCTAAGCATATCAACAAAACTTGTCCTTTTCAATCTTTTTGTAGTGTTGGTGGGAATGTAAACTGTGCAGCCACTATGTAGAACAGTATGGAGATTCCAAAAAAAAAAAAAACTAAACTAAAAATAGAGCTAACATATGACCCAGCAATCCCACTAGTGGGCATATACCCAGAGAAAACCATAATTCAAAAAGGCACATGTACCCTCAATGTTGGGCTTCCCTGGTGGCTCAGAGGTTAAAGCATCTGCCTGCAATGCGGGAGACCTGGGTTCGATCCCTGGTTTGGGAAGATCCCCTGGAGAAGGAAATGGCAACCTGCTCCAGTATTCTTGCCTGGAAAATCCCATGGACAGAGGAGCCTGGCAGGCTACACTCCACGGGGTAGCAAAGAGTCGGACACAACTGAGTGACTTCACTTCACCCTCAATGTTCATAGCAGTGCTATTTTCCAGTCAGGACATGGAAGGAACCTAAACGTCCACCAAGAGATGAATGGAAAAGGACGTGGTGCATGTATATTCAATGGGATATTACTCAGCCATAAAAAGGAATGAAATTTGGCCGTTTGTAGAGACATGGACTGTCACACAGAATGAAGTAAGTCAGAAAGAGAAATACTAATATCATATATTAATGCATATATAAGGAATCTACAAGAATGGTATAGATAATCTTATCTGCAAAGCAGAAATAGAGACACAGATGTAGAGAACAAATTTATGAACACCAAAGGGGAAAACGTCTTTAAACCCATGGAATAGTAACTCTTTATAGAAAACATGCTACCCAGCCCTACTGTAAATAATTGAAGATAGAAGAGGAAAGATGAAATTTGGACACATCTTGAACTACTCTGAGCCATATTCTGAAATATTTGTAACAATAGAACTGTCTCGCTAAGATGGTGGAGGAATAGGATGGGGAGACCACTTTCTCCCCCACAAATTCATCGAAAGAACATTTCAACGCTGAGTAAATTCCACAAAACAACTTCTGAATGCTGGCAGAGGACAGCAGGCACCCAGAAAATGAGCTCATTGTCTTCAAAAACAGTCCTCTATTTCTCCTTTAATTTTCATTTTTATAACCTACTATTACCTTTCAAAAAAAACCCTATTTTTATTTTTTAAAAATATTTATTTATTTGCACCCTATTTTTAAAGCAAACTTTGTATATATATATATATTTTAATAATTCTTGTGACTTTTTTTTTCTCTTCTTCTTCTTTTCTTTAATATTGTGTTTTTGAAAATCCAACCTCTACTCTAGATTTTTAATCTTTGCTTTTTGGTATTTGTTATCAATTTTGTACCTTCAAAAACCCAATCTTCAGTACCCATTTTTACTTGAGAGTGAGATTACTGGTTTGACTGCTCTCTCCTCCTTTGGACTCTCCTTTTTCTCCACCAGGTTGTCTCTGCCTCCTCCCTCCCCCTTCTCTTCTCTACCCAACTCTGTGAATCTTTGTGTGTTCCAGATGGTGGAGAACACTTAGGGAACTGGTTACTGGCTGGATCTGTCTCTCTCCTTTTCATTCCCCTCTTTTATCCTCCTGGCCACCTCTGTCTTCTTCCTCCCTCTCCTCTTCTCAGTATAACTCCGTGAACATCTCTGAGCAGTCCAGACTATGGAGCGCAAATAAGGAAGTGATTACTGGCTGCTTGCTCTCTCCTCTTTTGATTCCACCTCATCTCATTCAGGTCACCTCTAACTCCCCCCTCCCTCTTCTCTTCTCCATGTAACTCTGTGAACCTTTCTGTCCTTCAATGTGGAGAAACTTTTCATCTTTAACCTAGATGTTCTATCAATGGTGCGGTATAGAAGGAGAAGTCTTGAGACTACTGTAAAAAATAAAACTGAAAACCAGAAGCAGGAGGCTTAAGTCCAAACCCTGAGAACATCAGAGAACCCCTGCCTCCAGGGAACATTAATTGATAGGAGCACATCAAACGCCTCCATACCTACACTGAAACCAAGCACCACCCAAGGGCCAACAAGCTCCAGAGCAAGACATACCACGCAAATTCTCCAGCAACACAGGAACACAGCCCTGAGCTTCAATATACAGGCAGCTCAAAGTTACTCCAAAACCATTGACATCTCATAACTCATTACTGGACACTTCATTGTACTCCAGAGATAAGAAAGAAATCCAGCTCCAACCACCAGAACACTGACACAAGCTTCCCTAACCAAGAAACCTTGACAAGTCACTGATACAACCCCATCCACAGCGAGGAAAATTCATAATAAAGAGAACTCCACAAACTGCCAGAATACAGAAAGGCCACCCCAAACACAGCAATATAAACAAGATGAAGAGACAGAGGAATACCCAGCAGGTAAAGGAACAGGATAAATGGCCACAAAACCAAACAAAAGAGGAAGAGATAGGGAATCTACCTGATAAAGAATTCCGAATAACGATAGTGAAAATGATCCAAAATCTTGAAATCAAAATGGAATCACAGATAAATAGCCTGGAGACAAGGATTGAGAAGATGCAAGAAAGGTTTAACAAGGACCTAGAAGAAATAAAAAAGAGTCAATATATAATGAATAATGCAATAAATGAGATCAGAAACACTCTGGAGGGAACAAATAGTAGAATAATGGAGGCAGAAGATAGGATTAGTGAAATAGAAGATAGAATGGTAGAGATAAATGAATCAGAGAGGAAAAAAGAAAAACGAATTAAAAGAAATGAGGACCATTTCAGAGACCTCCAGGACAATATGAAAGACTCCAACATTTGAATTATAGGAATCTCAGAAAAAGAAGACAAAAAGAAAGACCATGAGAAAATACTTGAGGAGATAATAGTTGAAAACTTCCCTAAAATGGGGAAGGAAATAATCACCCAAGTCCAAGAAACCCATAGAGTTACAAACAGGATAACCCAAGGCGAAACACCCCAAGACACATATTAATCAAATTAACAAAGATCAAACACAAAGAACAAATATTAAAAGCAGCAAGGGGAAAACAACAAATAACACACAAGGGGATTCCCATAAGGATAACAGCTGATCTTTCAATAGAAACGCTTCAGGCCAGGAGGGAATGGCAGGACATACTTAAAGTGATGAAAGAAAATAACCTACAGCCTAGATTACTGTATCCAACAAGGATCTCATTCAAATATGAAGGAGAAATCAAAAGCTTTACAGACAAGCAAAAGTTGAGAGAATTCAGCACCACCAAACTAGCTCTCCAACAAATGCTAAAGGATCTTCTCTAGACAGGGAACACAAAAAGGGTGTATAAACTCGAACCCCAAACAACAAAGTAAATGGCAATGGGATCATACTTATCAATAATTACCTTAAATGTAAATGGGTTGAATGCCCCAACCAAAAGACAAAGACTGGCTGAGTAGATAAAAAAACAAGACCCCTATATATGTTGTCTACAGGAGACCCACCTCAAAACAAGGGACATATACAGACTGAAAGTGAAGGGCTGGAAAAAGATATTCCATGCAAATAGAGACCAAAAGAAAGCAGGGGTAGCAATACTCTTATCAGACAAAATAGACTTTAAAACAAAGACTGTGAAAAGAGACAAAGAAGGACACTATATAATGATCAAAGGATCAATCCAAGAAGAAGATATAACAATTATAAATATATATGCATCCAACATAGGAGCACCACAATATGTAAGACAAATGCTAACAAGTATGAAAGGGGAAATTAACAATAACACAATAATAGTGGGAGACTTTAATACCCCACTCACACCTATGGATAGATCAACTAAACAGAAAATTAACAAAGAAACACAAACTTTAAATGATACAATAGACCAGTTAGACCTAATTGGTATCTATAGGACATTTCACCCCAAAACAATGAATTTCACCTTTTTCTCAAGTGCTCACGGAACCTTCTCCAGGATAGATCACATCCTGGGCCATAAATCTAGCCTTGGTAAATTCAAAAAAATTGAAATCATTCTAAGCATCTTTTCCGACCATAATGAGGTAAGATTACATCTCAGTTACAGAAGAAAAACTATCAAAAATTCCAACATATGGAGGCTGAACAACACGCTTCTGAATAACCAACAAATCACAGGAGAAATCAAAAACAAAATCAAAATATGCATAGAAACGAATGAAAATGAAAACACAACAACCCCAAAACCTGTGGGACACTATAAAAGCAGTGCAAAGGGGAAAGTTCAGAGCAATACAGGCATACCTCAAGAAACAAGAACAAACTCAAATAAATAACCTAACTCTACACCTAAAGCAACTAGAAAAGGAAGAAATGGAGAACCCCAGGGTTAGTAGAAGGAAAGAAATCTTAAAAATTAGGGCAGAAATAAATGCAAAAGAAACAAAAGAGACCATAGCAAAAATCAACAAAGCCAAAAGCTGGTTCTTTGAAAGGATAAATAAAATTGACAGACCATTAGCTAGACTCATCAAGAAACAAAGGGAAAAAATCAAATCAATAAAATTAGAAATGAAAGTGGAGAGATCACAACAGACAACACAGAATACAAAGGATCATAAGAGACTGCTGCTGCTGCTGCTGCTGCTGCTAAGTCGCTTCAGTCGCGTCCGACTCTGTGCAACCCCATAGACGGCAGCCCACCAGGCTCCCCCATCCCTGGGATTCTCCAGGCAAGAACACTGGAGTGGGTTGCCATTGCCTTCTCCAATGCATGAAAGTGAAAAGTGAAAGTGATTATCAGCAATTATATGCCAATAAAATGGACAACGTGGAAGAAATGGACAAATTCTTAGAAAAGTACAACTTTCCAAAACTGAACCAGGAAGAAATAGAAAATCTTAACAGACCCATCACAAGTATGGAAATTGAAACTGCAATCAGAATTCTTCCAGCAAACAAAAGCCCAGGCCCAGACGGCTTCACAGCTGAATTCTATCAAAAATTTAGAGAAGAGCTAACACTGACTCTACTCAAACTCTTCCAGAAAATTGCAGAGGAAGATAAACTTCCAAACTCATTCTATGAGGCCACCATCACCCTAATACCAAAACCTGACAAAGATGCAACAACAAAAAAAGAAAACTACAGGCCAATATCACTGATGAACATAGATGCAAAAATCCTTAACAAAATTCTAGCAATCAGAATCCAACAACACATTAAAAAGATCATACACCATGACCAAGTGGGCTTTATCCCAGGGATGCAAGGATTCTTCAATATCTGCAAATCAATGTAGTTCACCACATTAACAAAGTGAAAAGTAAAAGCCATATGATTATCTCAATAGATGCAGAGAAAGCCTTTGACAAAATTCAACATCCATTTGTGATAAAAATTCTCCAGAAAGCAGGAATAGAAGGAACATACCTCAACATAATAAAAGCTATATATGACAAACCCACAGCAAACATTATCCTCAATGGTGAAAAATTGAAAGCGTGTCCCCTAAAGTCAGGAACAAGACAAGGGTGCCCACTTTCACCACTACTATTCAACATAGTTCTGGAAGTTTTGGCCACAGCAATCAGAGCAGAAAAAGAAATAAAAGGAATCCAAATTGGAAAAGAAGAAGTAAAACTTTCACTGTTTGCAGATGACATGATCCTCTACCTAGAAAACCCTAAAGACTCCACCAGAAAATTACTAGAGCTAATCAATGAATATAGTAAAGTTTCAGGATATAAAATCAACACACAGAAATCCCTTGCATTCCTATACACTAATAATGAAAAAGTAGAAAAAGAAATTAAGGAAACAATTCCATTCACCATTGCAACGAAAATAATAAAATACTTAGGAATATATCTACCTAAAGAAACTAAAGACCTATATATCGAAAACTATAAAACACTGCTGAAAGAAATCAAAGAGGACACTAATAGATGGAGAAATATACCATGTTCATGGATCAGAAGAATTAATATAGTGAAAATGAGTATACTACCTGAAGCAATCTACAGGTTGAATGCAATCCCTATCAAGCTACCAGCCATATTTTTCACAGAGCTAGAACAAATAATTTCACAATTTGTATGGAAATACAAAAAACCTCAAATAGCCAAAGCAATCTTGAGAAAGAAGAAAGGAACTGGAGGAATCAACCTGCCTGACTTCAGGCTCTACTACAAAGCCACAGTCATCAAGACAGTATGGTACTGGCACAAAGACAGAAATACAGATCAATGGAACAAAATAGAAAGCCCAGAGACAAATCCACACACCTATGGACACCTTATCTTTGACAAAGGAGGCAAGAATATACAGTGGAGTAAAGACAATCTCTTTAACAAGTGGTGCTGGGGAAACTGGTCAACCACTTGTAAAAGAATGAAACTAGAACACTTTCTAACACCATACACAAAAATAAACTCAAAATGGATTAAAGATCTAAACGTAACACCAGGAACTATAAAACTCCTAGAGGAGAACATAGGCAAAACACTCTCCGACATAAATCACAGCAGGATCCTCTATGACCCACCTCCCAGAATACTGGAAATAAAAGCAAAAATAAACAAATGGGATCTAATTAAAATTAAAAGCTTCTGCACAACAAAGGAAACTATAAGCAAGGTGAAAAGACAGCCTTCTGAATGGGAGAAAATAATAGCAAATGAAGCAACTGACAAACAACTAATCTCAAAAATATACAAGCAACTCATGCAGCTCAACTCCAGAAAAATAAACGACCCAATCAAAAAATGGGCCAAAGAACTAAACAGACATTTCTCCAAAGAAGACATACGGATGGCTAACAAACACATGAAAAGATGCTCAACATCACTCATTATCAGAGAAATGCAAATCAAAACCACAATGAGGTACCATTTCACACCAGTCAGAATGGCTGCAATACAAAAGTCTACAAGCAATAAATGCTGGAGAGGGTGTGGAGAAAAGGGAACCCTCTTACACTGTTGGTGGGAATGCAAACTAGTACAGCCACTATGGAGAACAGTGTGGAGATTCCTTAAAAAACTGGAAATAGAACTGCCTTATGACCCAGCAATCCCACTGCTGTGCATACACATCAAGGAAACCAGAATTGAAAGAGACATGTGTATCCCAATGTTCATCGCAGCACTGTTTATAGTAGCCAGGACATGGAAGCAACCTAGATGTCCATCAGATGAATGGATAAGAAAGCTGTGGTACATATACACAATGGAGTATTACTCAGCCATTAAAAAGAATACATTTGAATCAGTTCTAATGAGTTGGATGAAACTGGAGCTGATTATACAGAGTGAAGTAAGCCAGAAAGAAAAACACCAATACAGTATACTAACACATATATATGGAATTTAGAAAGATGGTAACAATAACCCTGTATGCGAGACAGCAAAAGAGACACAGATGTATAGAACAGACTTTTTGACTCTGTGGGAGAGGGAGAGGGTGGGATGATTTGGGAGAATGGTATTGAAAGATGTATAATAACGTAAGAAACGAATTGCCAGTCTAGGTTCGATGCAGGATACAGGATGCTTGGGGCTGGTGCTATGGGATGACCCAGAGAGATGGTATGGGGAGGGAGGTAGGAGGGGGATTCAGGATTGGGAACTCATGTACACCTGTGGTGGATTCATGTTGATGTATGGCAAAACCAATACAGTATTGTAAAGTGTTTTAAAGTAAAAAAAAAAAAAAAAAAAAAAAAGAATTGTCTCAATTATCTCAATAGAATTAACAATAGCATTAACTCTGAGACACTAACTTTGAACACATGAACCTTGGTTCCTCCCATAGCTCTGTCCAGCACTTGAAGTAGTTATATCTCCATCAAAAACAATTGTCTGATGCAAGTTATCATTTAGATCTCAAGACAAGAGAAGAAAAAAGACATTTCTCCTTCAAAGAGAAAATGTAACAGAGTTGAAAAGTAAATGAAAAGGTGCTAATTACTAATAATAGATTAGTTTTCAAATTGTTCTTTTAACTTCTAAAACTAATGAGTAGAGAAACACTTTGTAATCTCTTTGTAACGGACATCAGTTACTCGGTAAGATAAAAACTCAGAATGATTCTGATTATTTATAAAACTCATACTATAAAACTCATTAGTGCAAAGAAACAACAAAGACTTTCAAAAGAAATACCATTTTTGACATCTTTAAACAGTATATTTGAGAAGACTGTGGAAATTTACTCTGCAAGGAAGAAGCTCCATGGATTTACATAAGTGATACCGGTGACTTTGGTTTTAAAACTTGTCATTTAGTAATCAGTGCAGGCTTCTCTAATAAGTTGCTGATCTGCTCCTTCATGTTTCAACAGCTGGCATTAGGCCAGTGTAAATGTTAAACTGACACCTGGGCTGGCCCTTAAAAATGTCAATGACATTGTTGGAAATGCATATCTGTAGATCTAGTTGGGGTTCCTAGAATCTCCAACCAATAGGCCATTGTTTAGGTTTGTATCTATCAATCAACTGGCCTCTAGTGTACAGAAGTCTCAATCCAACCACAGACAAAGAAAAATCCATTTTAATTAGGGAAGCATGAGTTGTACCATCACAAAATTCACAACTCATGTGTTTTTAAAATTACATTTCTTTGGCAGAAATTTTTATTGTTTTGAGTCAATGCATCTAGGCCACCTCAACTGTGCCAATTACATAAATTCATATCCAAGTTTTGAAATAGATGGCATAATATAATATCAAAAAATTTCATCTTTCTACCATTATGAGGGATGCAGGCAAACTGTTGAAATTAGCAAACAACAATATAGAGTGTAAAAAACTCCTGGCCTATCTTCATATCTTCAAGATTCCTGAGAGATTCCTTCCCCATCCTATTTAGGAAGGACCCAGGAAGCCAGCCCTACAGTCACCAACTGAACTCTGAAGAGAAGTCCGCTCCCCTCTGCAGAGACTAGGAAACCACTGACAATACCCACAGGAGTTTTTCCGGAGCTACTTGCCAGCAGTCCTAACTTAAATGTGCTGGACTGTCCAGAAGAGCAAATACTCAATAGTAATCTTGGCAGATGTTTCCATTTTTATAAAAATGATCCCCTATCTCACATGGATCCTTTATTTGCTAATCAGTCCATAGTCCGCTGGGCTGAAACAAACAATGAAGCCTGTGGTATTGAAACATTTTTTCCCCTTGGCCTACAACCTCTGTTCACTTCTATTAGGCTAGGGCCAACTATGCTTTGTGATTTCAAATCTTGTTCACTAATTTCTCATAATTAAGAATATTTCACTTAGATTGGAGAAGAAAACAGAGTAGCCTCTTGCTATTATTAGAGGCGCAATATAAGCACTTTTTTCACACAACTGCAAAAAACCAGAGCACTACACCCTCTGTAAAAAACAGTTTGGTTATTCTTGAAAAAAATGAACATCTAACTATCATATAATCCAGCAATTCCACTCCCAGGTATATACCCAAAAGAATCAGAAGCAGAGACTCAAACAGATACTTGTGCACTAATGCTCTTGTGTGCATGCTACATCTCTTCAGTAGTGACCGACTCTTTGCGACCCTATGACTATAGCCCACCAGGCTCCTCTGTCCATGCGATTCTCCAGGCAAGAATCCTGGAGTGGGTTGTCTTGCTCTCCTCCAGGTACTAATGTTCACAGTAGCATTATTCACAAGAGCAAAATGATAGAAACAGCTCAAATGATTGCAGACAAATAAATGTATAAACAAATGGGATCTATCCATGCAATTAAATATTGGGTGGGCCAAACACTTCATTTGGATTTTTCAGTAAGATCTTACAGAGAAACACGAACTGTTAGCCAACCCAGTATTACTTGGTCTTAAAGGAATGAAATTCTTAGACATTCTACAACATGAATGAACCTTGAAAACATTATGCACAGTAAAATAAGCCAGATAAAAAAAGTACAAATATTGTATGAGTTCACTTATATGAGATACCAGTTACTGGGGGGAGGGGGAATAGGGAATTACTGTTTAATGTGGACAGAAGTTTCTGTTGGGGAAGATGGAAAAGATCTGGAAAATGAAAGTGGTGATAGTTGCAAAATAGTGTGAATATAGTTCATGTCCTTGAATTGTACGCCTAGAGGCAGTTAAGATGGTAAATAAAATTTACCATTACATTATATGTAACATAACCAGTATATATATAACATAAATTAAATAATTGGTATGTAATATATATTTTAGCACAATTGAAAAAAAAAAAGAAAAGCACCACAAAATATCCAAAATCTTAACCAATGTTTGTGGGAGAAAGTTATAGGACAACCCGTAATGCATGTAATCCTCTCTGATGATATTTCTAGTTAGAGAAGAACCAGTAACATTTCTGTCTTAATCATTTCAAGAAGGCTTTCCAAATGACACTCCTCCATGTCAAACTTTATTCACTTGTCTCAGACAATGAATACAACTGGCCTGAGATTCAATAACATTTTTGCTCTGGTCCAGGAGGGCCTAAAATGGCATGAGCCCAAGAACAAAGCAACCTCATGCCACCAGATATGGAAGGCCCAGGCAATCAGTTGATTGAGTCACAGGCTCCAAGTGCCCAGGAGTCCGCAATTTAAGAATGCTAATTCTATGGAGTCAAGGGTCAAAACAGAAATGTCCCAGAAGGCAAAGTTGGCACTGTTCATGAACGTTGTGTTCAACTTACTTGATGAAGCAGTCTCGGCCATCCCGGTTTGCCGTCATCTCCCATCCATAGGGTGGTACCTGGTTCAAGCCCCAGGTTCCCGAGGGAGGTGGCCAGCCTGAAGACTTCGTCCTGTGGCTGGAGGAAAGAAAAAAATCATTACGCCGGACTCCTGGAAATTTCTTCTCTGACAAATTCCAGAAGGGGCACGGGACTGGCTCCTCTCAACTGCGGGCTGTATACTTAGCTGACTACATGAACGATTAGGACGTTTTTAGGTCATGTACTGGGCTCACAATCTGTCTTTACAGTATCTTGTTAGCTTTTCAAAGCAGCCTTACATATACACATTTTGTTTCACAAGATGGGGAAACGATGAGTAGCTCACAAAGATTAAGTAACTGCCCTGAAGACACACAATCCAATTTTGAATGTTCACACTTTCTATGACACTAGGCACTCCTGGGACCAGATATTAGGATGGACTGACAAACAAACAGCTATCACAACACAATATAAATGCACACATGAAAATAAATTCCTATTTTTATACATCTGAAACAAATAACTCCAAGCCTCAGTTTTCTGAACTCTGACTAAACTACAAAATTTCCACTTACAACTACACTCCAGTCAAAGTGAGTCCGAAAACCTTAGACAAACTCTCCATTTATGCTGCAGTGAAAATACACACATTAGCTTTTACATTTTCTAGTTCACACCTTAAATGTGACTCAACAGCAAAATGAAAGTGTAGGTAAAAAAATTTTCTAGAAGCTTGTCTTTCCAAGAGCAAGAGGAACAAGGAAGTGACTCCATATCACAAGCAGCTGTGATGAGCAGCGTTGCTTGGTGACAATTGCTAACCAGAGGCCTAGGGTCCAGTTTCTGAGGCATCACTGAATCCTGGCCAGTGCTGTTCTGCCCGGGACCTGCAGGAATTCCACTGTTCTCTCAGGAACATGGGAGACTCCTTTAGAGCCCAACTGTGGGAAGGAAATACACAATGTCATTTTAGGATGTCAACCAACATCCTTCACCATTTGTCCTGTCTCTAGGTGATATTTCTTACTCTAGATGGCCTGCTAGATCTTCTAGGTGGTTCCAAATTGTAGATGGGAACAAAGTGTATATGTGTGTGTTAAAGGTTGGGTAAGAACAACTCCAGAGTCTCACAGTTATTGTCTCAATAGTGAACCTGGAGCCCTTCATATATTAGAAAGAATCGCCCCCTCCCCCTGCACCATGTATAACACGCACAACTTGTACAACCATCTATGGCGGGACTCCCACAGTAAATATCCAAATCAGAGGTGTCAACCTGCCTGCAAGGAGGGGACAATTTTCACAGGATGCAGGGTAACTCAGCTCCACCCCTACTCCCACCCCATCCACACATTTGACCCTGACCCAATGCTTCTCCCTAAGGGAAACCAGCCCATTTCCTGAAACGTTTCTGAAGAGGAACTAGCTTGCAGAATTTTAACTACCTTCACTGCCTTTAACTTCTGTTTCAGTTTTCCCACATCCTCCATAAAGTGTGGGGAGCAAAAGAGTTCACAAATTTAACACAGATCCCACCATAGGGCTAATTCCCACCTGGGGACTATTATAAGAACAGACATGCCAAGTTTCTGTCCTTCTCTGCACACAATCCAGCAGGGACAATATTCTCTGGTGGTTTTTGAAGAGTGAACTGCTTGTCTGCAGTGAGAACTCATGGAGCCCCTACTCCCCTCCCCCCTACCCCCACCCGACAAGGTGCTAAAAAAAGTCTGCCAATTTCTCCAGAGCACCAGAGGTCTTATTTGGAACAAGCCCTTCAAGGTATGAACAGAGTATATTCTGTTGTTAAAAACTTTTGCAAAAGTACAATAGGAGGCGACACATGGAACATTCTTTTAAGTGAAAGGAGAGAATGCAACAATTTATTCTGGATTACTAAACTATAGCTTATATCAAAACCTTCATCTTTCCCAGAGGGAGAGAACTTATTAAAAAACAAAAACTGTTTTTTTTTTCTCTCATTCTCTTTTTCCCACAAACTAAATCACTGACAAAAATACACTGGCTTTCTAATATAATTTACATGTAAAATACAGGAGTATAGTAATAAGCTAGAAGGAGACTGAATTTTATTATAAACAACATTCTGCCAAATAAGGTATGTTCAGGAAGTAGTAAAAAACAAGACTTCAGCTAGATGCTTTCAAATTAAAGTCTTTTGTCATAAAAACACCAAAGGAAGTGCTAATGCTGGAAAAAGCCACTCAGTGAGTTAATTCAGGGCAAGGGACATCAAGTGATATAAAACAAATAACTGAATAATTAGAATCAGAAATAACCACACGTTAGTTTGTGACTGTGTTGACATAAAATGTATGGGTCAGAAGGACACTTGTAGAACTTAACCAATTAAAAGTGCCAGCAAGAACTAAAAGATAACCCCTTTTCAAATCTAACCACATATCCTTAAGAAGCACCAAGGACAAAGGTCAAATTCTGGAGGGGTTTGGCTCCTGGGTCTGTGCAGTGTGGGAGCAAGAAGTTCACCGCGATATACAACCTGGAAGCAGACAGTTACACTCTGCTGGGAAGATGCTCCAGGGACCTCCTTTCGTGGCTCCCATCCTTGTGGCTGCACCAAACCCTCTATCACTGCCAGATGCTGCCCACCTTGGAGCTGCTGGCAGACACTCTTTTCCACCAGGAGGGCAAAGAGCTGGCCCCCTGGAGAGCAGAGGCAGGGCCAGCACACATAAAAGTAGAGTCCACAGGCTGCTTTGCTTTAGAGCCTCCTCGGAGGCAGACATTATCCCCAGGGTGGACCAGGCGCTGCTATGAAGCAGTGATCCTGTGCAGAACTCCTCGCTTCCGGGAGGAACGCTGCCCTTGCGTCCGGTGTGAGATGCATGCCCTTCATTTCCCGCCCCCCATTTCAGAAAGAGTCCACTCTGAGTTCCTGGGCATCCTTCCCAGGGGCTGAGATCTCTTACAGTATCTCTTCTCTGAATGAGGCCTTACTTTTCTGATGCAAAGACCTAATAGCTTCAAAGGTTCTCTTGACTCCCTCTATGGAGGCCAACTGTGCTGTAAGAAGGAACCATGTGGTTCTGCTCAGCTGCTGGCATGGATGTAGGCCCCATCCAGCTTATATGCAAGGACTCCTCCAGCCAGATTTAGTGACTTAAAAACACAGGGCACCCAGTTAAATGTGAATTTCACACAAACATCAATTTTTTAGCATCAGTGGATCTCATATAATATTTGAAGTATATTTAACTAAAAAGTTACATTCATCATTTATCTGAAGTTCAGATTTAACTGGGTATCCCATATTTTATCTGCAAACCCTACCCCAGCCCTTCAAATCAATGAACACCCAGATTCTCTGAGAATATCAAAGAGGCTAAAATATCATGGTCAAGAATCTTTCTGATTGGACTTGACCTTAGCAGCAGGACTGAATACTGAATAGACTCTAGAAATTATGATTCAGCAGGTCTGAACAGAGAACAGGAATCCATGAGTGAGTGTTGAAACTAGTTCCAATGATTCTTATCTTCAGGTAGAGTTGCTAGTGCTAAGTGCTAAGTTGCTTCAGTCATGTCCCACTGTTTGTGACCTTATGGACCATAGCCTGCCAGGCTCCTCTGTCCAAGGCATTCTCCAGGCAAGAATACTGGAGTGAGATGCCATTTCCTCCTCCAGGAGATCTTCCCAACCCAGGGACCGAACCCACGTCTCTGGTGTCTCCTGCATTGGGAGGTGGGTTCTTTACCACTAGCACCAATCAAAATAAGCTGAATCTCCAATACCGATGAGAACAGCTGATTTACTGAGAAAGACCCTGATGCCAGGAAAGATTAAAGGCACAAGGAGAAGAGGGTAACAGAGGATGAGATGGGATCACTGACTCAATGGACATGAACTTGGGCAAACTCTGTGAGGTAGTGAGGTACAAGCAGGCCTGGTGTGCTGCAGTCCATGGGGTTGTAAAGAGTCAGACATGACTTGGTGACTAAACAACAACAAAGCCAAAATACTCACTTAAATAGAATTTCAAATACAACTTGAATACTTTTTAGTATAAGTACATCCCATGCAACATTTGGGACATAGTTATATTAAAAGATAATTATTTAGTATTTATTCAAAATTCAAATTGAACTACGATTCGATGATTTACCTGGCAAGAATGAAGTTTGGGAAATACTTACTTGACTAGTTGCTACTATTCAAAGTTTGGGCTGAAGTCCATCAGCATGGGTTTCTCCTGGGTGTTTGTGCGAGGCATAAAATCTGCATTTTATCAGCAGCCCTAGGTGTTTCATACGCCCACTCAAGTTTGGTAAGTGCCGCTTAAATCAGGAAAGTTCGTGAAGCCTTGCTACACACGGAACCACATGAGGGAACCTGTAAACGACACATGCCTGGACCAATGCCAAGCTACTGGAGTCAGAAATCGGTATTTCATATGCCAAGATGGCTGCTATGACCCAAAGTAATTCTACCATCTTTTATTCAGCTCAGGGGACACAGGAGAGGCAGGGTGTGGCAGTCAAGGAAATGTAAGCAGAAGCAGCAGGTTCCCTGGTCTGAGGACCAGCAATAGCAGCAGCATCACCCAAGAATTTATTTGAAATGCAATTCCTTGGGCAGGATCCAAGATCTATTAAACCCAAAATTCTGGGGCTGGGTCTAACTCAGCAATTTGTATTGAACCAGCCAATGCTGGTGCCCACTTGAGTCTAAGAACCACTGAGTTACAATCAGACTTTCTTCAATCCAGGCTCTGACATTTGCCATAATTTCAAGTTATTCAACCTCTCTAAAACCCTAATCCCAGCCCCTCCTATATAAATTGGCAGTAATAGGACCATATCGTGGGGTCACAAATGCATTTTGTAAAGCTTTTAGTATGCTGGCTGGCACATATTATAGGACATGCTATAAATCTTTGCTAAATAAATCTCTACCCAACCCTCAGAACAGCAGAAGGGTAAAAGGCTCTGTCATCTACTTTTTTCCAGCCTGGCAAGAACAGGGTAGGAAGGACCTGACACTAACCAGTTATACCTTCCTGTGAGGTCACAAGTGGATAAGTTCAATAGAAATAGAAAAAAGTATCAGAAAGGATTTTTTGTTTAAACCAGGAATCATGTGTGTGTACGTGGATTCATGGTGCTGAGGGTCAATTGCCACTTGTCTCAGGCCAGGCCTTGAGATTCCTTACAACTCTGATGTTCTGTGACTTCAACCTAAGAGCAGGGCTGTGTGAACCACTTTCAAACACTTAGCTCAGCCATAAAAATAGCGACCTACATTGGCAGGGCTATTTAAATCACTCCAGAAACTTCCAGCAACTGACTGAACTGGTTTGCAACTTTATGTTATATTTGCAACAGACTGAAACTGCCCAGGACAAAAAAGACCTTCATATTTCATAAGAAGTCAGAGCAGCTATGATGGGTATAGACACTGTAGAGCTATTTATGTTGAAACCACGGTTGGAAGCAACCTATGGTCACTTCCTGGGTGCATGCCACTAAAACCTGGACCAAATCTTGATGGCAAATCTGCTCTGGGAGAAGGCAGTTTCTTAGTAAGCACCTGCAGACACACACCTCAGGATCAGAAAAAGGGACACCATAGTGGAGAGGGGATGTGTGTCTTGTACCCAAGTTCCAAATCAGACATGTTCCAGTTCTGCCGCTTACTAGCTTTGTGACTCTGGACTCTTGATTCTTTGTGTCTTAATTTCTTCACCTGTAAAATAGAATTGGTCTCCCACAATGTTCCCCTCAACCGGGGGAGGGGGGCGTGCCGTCAGGCATCTAGTGAGTAGAGGCCCAGGACGCTGCTCAAAATCCTACGAGGCACAGGATGGCCCTGTCACGAGAATGATCCAGCTCAAACGACAAGAGTGCCCCGTCCTTGCCAAAAATAAACAAAGTGATGAATGTCCAGTTCTTAGCACAGTATTTGACATAGGGAGTGCTCAACATACTTTAGTGGGGGGAAAAAAGCCTTCTCAGTGTTTCCACGTAAAGCTGAATTATGATAAGCAGAATGGATCTTTACATCACAGAGAATCTAGCTTTACATCAGAATTCACACAGCCACTTAATAGCTTTATGGCCTTGGGTGAATTACTTGGCCTTTCAGGTCTTCCGTGTAAAACGGAAGTAATGATATTGAGTTCACAGTGATGCTCTCCTGATAGATGAGATACAAAAAGCCCTGCAGAGCCAGCCTCACTTAGAACAGTCTCATCAAAGGATAAGTAGTATTGTACGAGATAGTCAAGACAGTAATGGAAATAACTTTTGTATTTGACAGGAGTTTTAACAGCACTTGTATATACATAACTACTTTAGATACTCACAAGCCTGTCTCAGCATGCAATGACAGAATGCCTGCCAAAGCATTCAGTTCAGTTCAGTCGCTCAGTCGTGTCTGACTCTTTGCAACAGGCCTCCCTATCCATCACCAACTCCCGGAGTTCACTCAAACTCACATCCATCGAGTCAGTGATGCCATCCAGCCATCTCATCCTCTGTCGTCCCCTTCTTCTCCTGCCCCCAATCCCTCCCAGCATTAGAGTCTTTTCCAATGAGTCAACTCTTCCCATGAGGTGGCCAAAGTACTGGAGTTTCAGCTTTAGCATCATTCCTTCCAAAGAAATCCCAGGGCTGATCTCCTTCAGAATGGACTGGTTGGATCTCCTTGCAGTCCAAGGGACACTCAAGAGTCTTCTCCAACACCACAGTTCAAAAGCATCAATTCTTTGGTGCTCAGCCTTCTTCACAGTCCACTCTCACATCCATACATGACCACTGGAAAAACCATAGCCTTGACTAGACAGACCTTAGTCGGCAAAGTAATGTCTCTGCTTTTGAATATGCTATCTAGGTTGGTCATAATTTTCCTTCCAAGGAGTAAGCATCTTTTAATTTCATGGCTGCAATCACCATCTGCAGTGATTTTGGAGTCCAAAAAAATAAAGTCTGACACTGTTTCTACTGTTTCCCCATCTATTTCCCATGAAGTGATGGGACCGGATGCCATGATCTTCGTTTTCTGAATGTTGAGCTTTAAGCCAACTTTTTCACTCTCCTCTTTCACTTTCATCAAGAGGCTTTTTAGCTCCTCTTCACTTTCTGCCATAAAGGTGGTGTCATCTGCATATCTGAGGTTATTGATATTTCTCCCGGCAATCTTGATTCCAGCTTGTGCTTCTTCCAGCCCAGCGTTTCTCATGATGTACTCTGCATAGAAGTTAAATAAGCAGAGTGACAATATACAGCCTTGACGTACTTCTTTTCCTATTTGGAACCAGTCTGTTGTTCCATGTCCAGTTCTAACTGTTGCTTCCTGACCTGCATACAGATTTCTCAAGAGGCAGGTCAGGTGGTCTGGTATTCCCATCTCTTTCAGAATTTTCCACAGTGTATTGTGATCCACACAGTCAAAGGCTTTGGCATAGTCAATAAAGCAGAAATCAATGTTTTTCTGGAACTCTCTTGCTTTTCCCATGATCCAGCAGATGCTGGCAATTTGATCTCTGGTTCCTCTGCCTTTTCTAAAACCAGCTTGAACATCAGGAAGTTCACAGTATTGCTGAAGCCTGGCTTGGATAATTTTGAGCAATACTTTACTTGCTTGTGAGATGAGTGCAATTGTGCGGTAGTGTGAGCATTCTTTGGCATTGTCTTTTTTTGGGATTGGAATGAAAACTGACCTTTTCCAGTCCTGTGGCCACTGCTGAGTTTGCCAAATTTGCTGGCATATTGAGTGCAGCACTTTCACAGCATCATCTTTCAGGATTTGAAACAGCTCCACTGGAATTCCATCACCTCCACTAGCTTTGTTTGTAGTGATGCTTTCTAAGGCCCACTTGACTTCACATTCCAGGATGTCTGGCTCTAGGTGAGTGATTACACCATCATGATTATCTTGGTCGTGAAGATATTTTTTGAACAGTTCTGTGTATTCTTGCCACCTCTTCTTAATATCTTCTGCTTCTGTTTGGTCCATACCATTTCTGTCCTTTATAGAGCCCATCTTTGCAAGAAATGTTCCCTTGTAGCTCTAATTTTCTTGAAGGGATCTGTAGTCTTTCCCATTCTGTTCTTTTCCTCTATTTCTTTGCATTGATCACTGAAGAAGGCTTTCTTATCTCTTCTTGCTATTCTTTGGAACTCTGCATTCAGATGCTTATATCTTTCCTTTTCTCCTTTGCTTTTCACTTCTCTTCTTTTCACAGCTATTTGTGAGGCCTCCCTAGAAAGCCATTTTGCTTTTTTGCATTTCTTTTCCATGGGGATGGTCTTGATCCCTGTCTCCTGTACAATGTCACGAACCTCTGTCCATAGTTCATCAGGCACTCTATCAGATCTAGTCCCTTAAATCTATTTCTCACTTCCACTGTATAATCATAAGGGATTTGATTTAGGTCATCCCTGAATGGTCTAGTGGTTTTCCCTACTTTCTTCAATTTAAGTCTGAATTTGGCAAAAGGAGTTCATGATCTGAGCCATAGTCAGCTCCTGGTCTTGTTTTTGCTGACTGTATAGAGCTTCTCCATCTTTGGCTGCAGAGAATATAATCAATCTGATTTCGGTGTTGACCATCTGGTGATGTCCATGTGTAGAGTCTTCTCTTGTGTTGTTGGAAGAGGGTGTTTGCTATGACAAATGCTTTTTCTTGGCAACACTCTATTAGTCTTTGCCCTGCTTCATTCTGCATTCCAAGGCCAAATTTGCCTTTTCCTCTCTCCAGGTGTTTCTTGACTTCCTACTTTTGCATTCTAGTCCCCTATAATGAAAAGGACATGTTTTTTGGGTGTTAGTTCTAAAAGGTCTTGTAGGTCTTCATAGAACCGTTCAACTTCAGCTTCTTCAGCATCACTGGTTGGAGCATAGACTTGGATTACTGTGGTATTGAATGGTTTGCCTTGGAAACGAACAGAGATCATTCTGTCGTTTTTGAGACTGCATCCAAGTACTGCATTTCGGACTCTTTTGTTGACCATGATGGCTACTCCATTTCTTCTGAGGGATTCCTGCCCACAGTAGTAGATGTAATGGTCATCTGAGTTAAATTCACCCATTCCAGTCCATTTTAGTTCGCTGATTCCTAGAATGTCGACGTTCATCTCCTGTTTGACCACTTCCAATTTGCCTTGATTCATGGACCTGACATTCCAGGTTCCTATGCAATACTGCTCTTTACAGCATCGGACCTTGCTTCTATCACCAGTCACATCCGCAACTGGGTATTGTTTGCTTTGGCTCCATCCCTTCATTCTTTCTGGAGTTATTTCTCCACTGATCTCCAGTAGCATATTGGGCACCTACCGACCTGGGGAGTTCCTCTTTCAGTATCCTGTCATTTTGTCTTTTCAGTTGGTGTTTCAATTTTAAAGAGGAAGAAACTGAGGTGCAGAGAGAAGGTAAAACTTGCCCAATGTTTGATGGAGGCACCGGTTTTCTTTACTGGAGTGAAAGAGGCCCAGCAATCTTGTTGGGAGACCACGTGTTGTGTTTTATGTAGAACGTACTAGAGACGGAAATAGAGGAGGGCAGAGACCACCCAAACTCAACTAATACAGTGAGTGTCCAGGAGTGAATCCTGAGGCTTCCCAATCAAATTCTCTCTTACGCAAACTATGTCATAATTAAGTGTAACTTCAACTCAGGTGGGTTTCCCTGGCAGCTCACACAGTAAAGAATCTGCCTGCAATACAGGAGACCTGAGTTCGATCCCTGGGTCGGGAAGATTCCCTGGAGAAGGGAATGGCTACCCACTCCAGTATTCTTGCCTGGAGAATCCCATGGACAGAGGAGCCTGGTGGTCTATAGTCCATGGGGTCACAAAGAGTCAGACACAACTGAGTGACTAACACTCAGCTCATGTGCTTCCTCATATACCTGGTAATACTTAGAACCAGTGGCCAGGATGAAGCTGTATCCTTTGAACCTGATGTGGAGAAATGAATTTCAATGCTCATTTCAGATATGAGATAACCTAAGTTACAGCTATTCAGTTATTCATCCCTGACACAGAATGACTCTGTACAAATCCAATAAAATAAAATGTGACCCAGAATTTGATTATCCTCATCTCTTTGGACTTAGAAAGATGATTTTCAGAATAACCCAAATTATAGAGTGCTAAATATGGTATTATAAGACTTAAAGCACTTCCTCATTTATTTTGCTTTAAGTGGTGGCAGGGTATCCAAAAAAATGACAGAATTCCTAATTTCATATATCATGCAAGCAGATGACCTTCAAGGCTGATGAGCAATGTGGTTTGAGGTAAAGGAAGCAGAGAGGGAGTGAGAAGAATGAAGAAAAGATGATTCTACATGAATTTACAAAGTCCCCAAATTACAAAGTTCCCAAATTCCACATGGGAATCCCAGTTCAATGTGAACTGCATTTATAAAGGGCTTCCCAGGTGGCACTAGTGGTAAAGAACCTGCCTGCCAAGAGACAGAGGTTTGATCCCTGGGTAGGGAAGCTCCCCTGGAGGAGGGCATGACAATCCATTACAGTATTCTTGCCTGGAGAATCAGATGGACCAAGGAGCCTTGTGGGCTACAGTCCATAGGGTCGCAAAGAGTTGGACATGACTGAAGCAACTTAGTATGCACACGTACTCATAAAGGAACACAAGGTACGTGGTGATCCTGGCCCAGAATCTGATGCATTACAACCACAGCTCCCAGTAACTTCCCTACTGATCCAGTGGTTAAGACTCCATGCTTTCAATGCAGGTTGCATGGTTTAATGCAGGGTTCAATCCCTGGTCAGGGAACTAAAATCCCACATGCCATGCAGTGTGGCTAAAACAAACAAGAAACACCAAGGCTCCCTGTCTGCAGGCAGCTAAATTGGGGAAGGGGAGTGGTAAGTAACACATATAACTAATGCTGAGTACCTAATATGTACCATGAGTTGTTCTAGGTGCTTGGAATACATAGTGAACAAAACAGACAGTGAAAGCCAGACTCATCAATACAGAAAATAAACAGCCCCCATCACCTGACAGAGATCTGTTTTTCCACCCTAGTATTCCACTAGGACTATGTCTAAGACTATGCTGCAACTTTTAAACTAACTCACTTACATTCTCTGAACACACGTTTCTCAGGCTCACATTTCCACATCTTCGTTAATGTACTCCCTCTGGCTAAACATTCTTCTTCCCTCACTCAGTCTCTCTACCCTCTCGCTATCTGTCCCACATGGATGCCTTCTTCAAATGCCTATGGAATGGAGCTACTGCAGAAAGTAGGCCCTGAATCAATGACCTCGCATCTCTTGACTCATGGGAAGCCACTGTTTGCACAACTGAGGTACCATCTACCTTGCCTAATTGCCAATAATGATGTGAATACATATCTTCCTAGATTGTCACCTCGTTGCACTTAGTTGGTGCTCAATAAACACTTATTTCTTAATACAGTCATTGCAACTTGAACTCTTCTCATTAGCCTTACCACCTTGAATTGGAATTTTCTCAGGATAATCTGTCAAATCCCTTGGCCAGTTGTGATTCCCCTAGGACACAGGTGTGTCTCCTTCATGTTTGCTAAGTCGCTTCAGTTGTGTCCAATTCTGTGTGTTCCCATAGACGGCAGCCCACCAGGCTTCCCCGTCCCTGGGATTCTCCAGGCAAGAACACTGGAGTGGGTTGCCATCTCCTTCTCCAATGCATGAAAGTGAAAAGTGAAAGTGAAGTCACCCAGTTGTGTCTGACTCTTAGTGACCCCATGGACTGCAGCCTACCAGGCTCCCCTGCCCATGGGATTTTCCAGGCAAGAGTACTGGAGTGGGGTGCCATTGCTTTCTCCCATGTTTAGGTCCCTGGAATCTACACTGAACTTAGTAATGGTAGATGTGCAACCTTTATTGTTTGTAAACAGACTTGTATTGTTACATTTGGTTTGCCGTGTGTATTAGTCACTCAACCATGTCCAGCTCTGCGACTATAAACTGTAGCCCCCCAGGCTCCTCTGGCCATGGAATTCTCCAGGTAAGAATATTGAAGTCCATTGCAAGTAGACTTGGTTTCCTAAGGGTCGCAAATTTTGGTACGCAAATAGTCATTTTATCATTGCTTTGGAGGGCAAACATAAATGCATGGAAGCAATAACATAACTTCTTGGTGTCACCGTCTGTGCTTCAATGGCTGTGGGTGTGAGATTTATGTCTCTGCAGAGAAAATGTACAGACATGGGACCTCATGGGATTTGCCTCTGAATTCAGCATTGGCTGATAAGCCCACACACTACGTGGCTGGATCCAAAACCACAGTTTTTTAAAATAAGTTTTTTGAAATTAAATTATTAATTTTTGCCTGTTGGGTCTTAGTTGTGGCACATGGGCTCAGTGGTTGCCCTGTGACGTGTGGAAACTGGTTCAATGACCAGGGATTGAACCTGCGTCCTCTGCATTGGAAGGCACATTCTTAATCACTGGACCACCAGGGAAGTCCCATCACAATCACTTTTTGCATCAGCACTGAGTGCAGAATGGCACATTGAAACTGTTTTATAATATCATTAGTCTGAACAAATGAACGAATGAATAAATGAATGAACACCACTCAAACTCTGGGGCATCCTCTGAAAGGAGTCACGTGACAGTAACTAGGCAGGTCCAGAATTTCTACAAACAGATGCTGCAGCCATGAAGGCAACACCAGGCTCCACAGGAACCTGCTGCCTTGGCATTCCTCAGAGCCTCCTGCTTTGTGCAGACAAAACTGTAATTCAGAGTCTCCAGATCAAAATCAAAAGGCTTAAATCTAAGCCTCATTACTGTAAGTGTTGAAACCTCGATCAGTGTCCTTGATAGAAGGTTGTTTTAATTTTTCTAGGTCAAGTTTCCCTTAGCTGGAAATGACTCTTCACTGAGGACAAGTTCCCAAGTGCTACCAGAATGTTTCTTCCCCCACGTTCTCATTTTGTGAAAGTGGAGTCCGACAGTCATCCTTGTACACTTCACCTAGAGAAGTGGTCCTCAGGAAGGGGCGATGGTGTCCCCCAGTGGACATTTGCCATTGATGAGAGACACTGTTTTGGTCCTTGCGGTGGGTGGTGGAGGTGTGCTACTGGCATCTAGAGGGTAGAGGCCAAGGATGTCACTATACTTCCCACAATGCACAGGACGGTCACACAACAAACAATGAAAACAATGATCTGGCGGAGGTGGAGAAACAATGATCTAGGTTCATCAACCTTATTTATCTTATTGTGCAACATTGGGTTTCGCCCCTCCCCTTCTGCTACTTTCTTCACGCCCTGTCTCTGTTTCTATTTGTAAAATGTTTACTGAACCAATAGACATAGGGACATTTCAGCCCCAAATCCTTGAGCATCTCTCTTAAGAAAAAGGATATTCTGCTTTAAAACGGCAATACCATATCACACTCAAATTTAATATTGATATGTGTCGTGCCACGCTAAGTTGCTTCAGGCATTGTCTGAATCTTTGTGACCCCATGGACTGCAGCCCACCTGGCTCCTCTGTTCATGGGATTTTCAAGGCATGAATACTGGAACGGGTTGCCATTCCCTTCTCCAGGGGATCTTCTCGACCCAGAGATCAAACCTGCATGTCTAATGTCTTCTGCATTGGCAGGCGGGTTCTTTACCATGGGTGCCACCTTGGAAGCCCTTAATATTGATATAATACTATCTAATATATAGTCCATATTCAAATTTCCCCAATTATCCTAATAAGGTTCTTTCATAGGTTTTGGGGGATTTGATTTGGAATCCAATGAAGCCTTACACTAAGCATTCAGTTATCCTGTCCCTTTATTCAATAATGTTTTAAGAGTGCAAAGTTATCCTAACTTCAATGCTTCAGAAAGAGGATGTAAACTTTTCCTTCAACATCCATCAACAACAGCCACTGTTGATAAATCACACCAGAACTTGTTTAAGCACTACTCCAGGAATTCATACAGTGCCTGGCAATGGTAGTGTTGCACCAGACATTGTCTGTGAGTTGAGCTGACTCACGTGTTTAGTTAGAGTCTTTTGGGCAAGGACCATAAATATAGGCAGCTGGGACAGTGCCCAAAAGACTCCTGGATTTTTCAAAGGGCAGAGTTCAAGATGGAACATAAATTAATAACCCAACAATAGTCCTAGAATTGAAGATAAGGAAATGGGCCAGTCAGGGATGAGAGGCCTCACTCTCTGGTTATTACGGCAGATTGGGCAAGGAGGACCTCACGGACACATAGCAGGCGCCAAGACATCCCTCACAGATGTCTTGATATGCCAGGGGCTTGGACACAGCCAGAATACGTTGTTCATACTTGCTGGAGAACGAGAGACACTTATCTGTCTCTTTGTCCTTCCTCTTCCCAGAAAAGATCTGAGCGGGCAAAGGAATCTCTTGAAAAAACAGGACAGCTGGGTTTAGCTCATGGTCCAACTGAGTGGACAAACAGTGCATTGTACAGCCAAGCCCATGTGGTCAATCAGCAAACATCCACTGATGCTTGGATCGATGCCTTGCTGCAAGGTTTTGGGGCTGGCTTTGCATCTGATGTCACAACCCTAGAGCACAGTTCTTACTCTCTGAGCTAGAATACAGTCTGAGCACTCTGTCTTTCAAGCACCAAGTACCCTCATGATGTTACATTCATTTATTCAATTAATCATTCAAAAGATGCTTTCGAGGGCTTTTGTGCACAGCTAGAGCCATGACAAGCAGATAGGGGAAGGTACCATTGATGAGGAAGGCGGGCATCATGGTGCACCCTACCTAGGCATCGTCCAGACTTTGGGTATTGCCCTGAGTGTTTATTTATGCTCCTGAGATATGAGTTCCATGTTAGGAAATTCAGGCATCAGGAGACAGGGAAGTCTACCTTACTCTTTTCCATTTAGACTTCAGGGGCAACTATTTGATCTACACTGACCATTAAATACATTTCCTGCTTCACCTCCGACCCATTCTTTCACTTTGAGCTGGAATATGGAAACTGAGCACGCTCTCCAGACCCAGCAAATGTGTCACGTATTAGAACTGAATGATCATTACAGGAGGAATGAAAGCCATTGGCTGCACCTTAGCAAATGGCCTAATCTAATTTTCAAATGTGTTGTGGAAACACTTTTGCAAACACTCATCACTTTGAGAGGCAGCATTCATGTTCATATTTGACTTATTCATAGATGATTCATGACCTAATAAAGCTACTCGGTAAGATCAACCAAGTCCAACTGGCTTCCCAGGGAACTTTTTCATGAAACATATACAAAAAATTCAGACATCTTCTGAGTTACCTCTCCATTCTAAACATTATATTTGTGCTATTTGTTGGGGAATACAGGGATATTCAGATCATTTAAGAATTTTTATGTATGAACATACAAAGTATGTTCTTATCTGGACTGTAGTTTTTTTAATATTCTTAGATTTCCTTAATAAATTTTAGAATCCTATATTAAAAGTATATCTCAGAACTATCTCTCGGTCAAGTTTTTTTTTTTTTTCCTTTCTGGGTAAGATAATTAAATAATACTTAAAAATTATCTTCAATTAGGTACCAGCAGGAACAAAAAGAAAGAGATTATAAAATTGAAGGAAGAGAAGAAAAGAAATGATATATGTACCCTTTGGGAACTAAAAGTAAAAAAGGGTTCACAAGAACACTGGCCTGGAAGGCAGGCGAACAACTTCTAAGTCTACAATTTACAGCAGGGATCCGTGAGCACTGGGCTTCCCAGGTGGCGTGGCGGTAAAGAATCTGCCTGCAGTACAGGAGACACAGGTTAAATCCCTCAGTTTTGGGAAGATGCCCTGGAGAAGGGAATGGCAACCCACTCCAGTATTCTTGCCTGGGAAATCCCATGGGCAGAGGAGCCTGGCGGACTACAGTCCATGGGGTCACAGAGAATCGGGAACATTTCCTGTAAAGAGGTGACAACAAATATTTTCAGCTTCGAGGGTCATGTGGTCTATGCTGCATTTATTCAACTCTGGTAGCCACAAGGAGAAGGCAATGGCAACCCACTCCAGTGTTCTTGCCTGGAGAATCCCAGGGTCGGGGGAGCCTGGTGGGCTGCCGTCTATGGGATCGCACAGAATCGGACATGCCTGAAGGGACTTAGCAGCAGCAGCAGCAACAGCAGCCACAATGTGCAAACTAACAGGCACAGCCTGTGTTCCAAGATGTTACTTCTCCCCCAAATTTGTATTTGGCCCATCGCCCATAGGTGACCTCAGATTACAGTGGCACCTTGGAAAATCATTTCTATTTCTGTTCCTCGAGATTCTGATCCACAGAATGAAGGTGCTGGATTAGATGATTTATGAGGTCCCGTCAAGCTCCAAAATGTTCACCTCTATCAACTAAACACGTCTCTTTCTCCAAATGCCATCATCTTTAACAGGATGGGAATATATCCAGACACACAAATTACACAAAACTGTTTTTGCAACAGGGTAACAGTTCACCACTCAAGGGAAGCAAACAAGATTCCTATTTTCCACAGCATTTGACCCAAAGATAGAATATTATGATTCAATCCATCACATACCTGAATATTTATGTGGAGTTTTAAACCTCTGAACCATTGATCTTGTCTTCTAAATAGGGCCACTATATAGATGAGTGGTGTTTCAAATAAGTAATATGCAGACAGTCTAAAGTTGTAATGAAAAACTTGCTAGACTGGCAGCTTTCCAAAATTCAAATCAAGATTTTGGGGGGCTTGCAAGAAGAGTATGATGAGCTGATTTTTTTAGGGTTTTCAAATGTGATGCTGCAAGATGGTTTAAATATGAAGAGGTATGATACCTAATAATATCCACCACTATTGTAGCCTTATTCACATTTTTAAACCATCAAAGGCCATTCATTTTCCAAGCTAACATGTGTCTATTTTCAATTGAAAATATGCTTGTTTTAGGTTTGCTATTTCAGTGTCTGCTGGAGATTCCTTTATTTACTGCACCTGCTGTAATGTGTTTAGACTGCACCTGCTGATACCCTTAACATAGGAAGCCAGAGGGTTAGAGCACACTTCTGCACACCATGGCTACTGGAAAAGCCATAGCTTTGACTATACACAGACCTTTGTTGGCAAAGTGATATCCCTGCTTTTTAATATGCTGTCTAGGTTTGTCATAGCTTTCCTTCCAAGGGGCAAGCAGCTAGTGTGCTCTATTTTTACCTAAAATTAGGAAGATTTCTGGTGGCTTTTCACTTAATAGCAATTCATACAGAGATGCATGGCTTTGTTACTGAATTTCCGTGACCATCACCTCTCCCTGTCACAAGTCTGAATGCACTCACTATGCAGTTTCATGGCTTCTCTTCATTTTGCTTAACAATTAATATAGAAACAACAAAAGTGTACATGATCCTAACTTCAGAAATTTAAATTTTAAAAATATTTCCTGCCTAGATAACAAAGGGGAAATCATGACTGCCCTAGATTTCTCATTATCTACACATCTTCAAGGTTATCCAAAACGTGTAAGGCTATAGAGAACACAAGAAATCTCACAGAGCACATGAACAGATACACTTGAGAAAAGGCAGCTGTCACTCAGCATGCCTACTACTTTTCTTTATTTTCGGCGACTGCGGGGTGGGGGGGTCCTTAAAACAACTGTGAAGATCCTAAAGGAAAATATTCATTCAAAATGCTGCCGATAGTAACACTCTGAGGCTTGCTTAGTTTTTGTGCATCTTCCCCAGCTTTCATTTAAAGTTCATTCATATTTTTCATTCTCTCTGCTCCAAAGGCAGACATGTTATCATCGAACACAAAGACCCAGAAATTCTTTGTCCTATCTCAAGTAATAGCCACATGTAAGCTCTGCTACACAGTTACGTCCAAACACCATCATTTTATAAAGTGAGACAAAAACCACCATGTACCTCCCAAGATGTGTCATTCAGAAGAAATGAGCTGAAAATACTAGGAAGATGATAAGCATTTAATATTCTTATATCGTGCAGTGATTATTTCCACAAGGAGGACAACTGTTTACAAAGTGTACAGATTGGCAGGTGGGAAAGATCTATATTTATGTTTTTATTAGACAAGTTTTATTTTTGAATACTTTATTTATTTAGGCTGTGCTGGGTCTTCATTGCAGCACAGGCTTTTCTTTAGTTGCACAGACTGGGGCTCCTCTCTAGTTGTGCTGTGCAGGCTTATTGCAGTGGCTTCTCTTGGTGCAGAGGGCTTCTAGGCTTCAGTAGTTGCAGTATGTGGGCTCAACAGCTGTGGCTCCTGGGGTTTAGAGCACAGGCTCAATTGTTGTGGTGCACTGGCTTAGTGGCTCCACGGCAAGTGGGATCAGGTATTTCTGAATTGGGTATTGAACACGTCTTCTGCATTGGCAGTCGGATTCTTTACAAAACCCGATGACAGGAAACTTACCGATAAAATAATTTGAAAGCAACCAAGAACAAAGTTGATTGAAAACAGATATCCCTAGAGAAATCGTATCCATCTTCTTAGAACCCTTCGCAATGAAGGCCAGCCTCGAACACCCAGTGGTGCTGTCTCTGCTTTCTGTTCCCCATACCAGGGGTCATAAAAGCACAGATCATGGGCTTGGCCCACTGCCTGCTTTGTATTAATAAATGAAATTTTAGTGGAATATGGCCATGCCCATTGATTTATGTATTGTCTTTGGCTGCTCTTATGCAAATACGGCAGAGCGGAGCAATGTGACAGAGACCATGTGGCCTGCAAAGTCTAAAATATTTACTATCTGGATCTTTGGAGAAAAAGCGTGCCAATATCTGCTCTAGAGTAATGAGCACCTTCTGGACATCACTTCTCTAGGTCCTATATTACAAGAGAATAGGTGGTGAGAGAGAGAGAGATGTGAAGAAAGTACGATCACTAGTGCCACCCAGTAGTACAAGTGCAGGTGATGTCATTCAGTTTATGTCATAAGTGACCGTATATCCTACACAGATACAGTTCTCTCACAGGGTCCAACCTCCTTATATCCAAGTAAGCCATGGACCACCAACATAAGGCTTTGCCTAAACTTGGAGTTCAATGAATAGAGTTGAGTGAAACTCAACTCTGGAGTTTTTCTAGGGCACGATTGAAGCTGTGGTACTTAGGACAGTGAAATTACTGAGAGCAATAAGCAAACATCTGATTATACCTGTAACGAAATTAGCAGAAACCAAATGGTCCTATTGGCAACAAAACAAAAAAATGGCTCTTACAGCCATTTTGTTTGACTGGGATTTTACAAGAGTCTCCTTAATGAATTGCAGCCATAAAATACATGATATTAGCACTACGAATCCTTGGTGAATCTTTACTTTCAAGTCATAGCAGAGACAAAGAGCTCAGTCCATGCCCTTTCCAATGCAAACAACCCAGAAACACAGCCATTGGCACGCTGCTTTATGGGCTGTGTATTTCTCCTTCTGCTCCAGCAGCCCCATTCATCTGGTATTTTACAGTCTTAGCTGGGCTCCAAGGACCCAGCAGGAAAAAGAGGCAGTAATTGCCTTTTGTAAGCAATTAAGTTTTTTCTTTCTCTTAAAATTTCCACCTTTATGTTCATCAATTTTTAAGGACGGAGTAAAAATATACACCGTCTGTCATTGCCTCTGCAAAGGAGACGAAGTCAAATGCTTTGTAAACTATCATATCCATCCCTTATATGTTCTCATGCTCAGCACTAGCTATCATTCTACCAGTGCAATGATTCAATACTTTTGCAACTGTGACTCCATACTACTCTTACCAGTTGCTAGACCATAACAGAAAAGTTTCCCAGATGCTTGGGAATATTTGGCCCTTTCAAATAAATGCATTTAATTTTTTATGGGTATAGCAAGCTATTTCATTGGCTTTTTCTTCCACTAAACTTCTTTTTAATTTAATTTTTCTCATATGCAGATTCTATATCATAAGTTCATGTATAAATTTAGAGAATTTATAAAAAAAACTTAGAGACAGTTTGGATGAAAAAGACTAATAAGTGTGATGCTTAAATTAAATATAGTTGACTTAAACTTGGGCCATAAAAATATACAGCAAAAACGGTGTATTTCAGTGAATGTTCTTTCTTAATAACTTAAAATTCACACAATTCCAATAAAGCACAGAAAATAGACCTTTGTTTCATGAAAGATTAGAATATAAATATTCCAATAAAAGCTCTGGCATCCTATGTACAAATGCCATTCCAGCAAGAAGCCCTACTTTGTATACGGAAGATAATGAGGTATGCAGGAAACATACAGGATGAATTGGTGTACCTAACCTTCTGATGGTTCTAATAATGAAACTTTGCTGTGTCTGTGCCTCTGTGTTGAATGACAAAAACAAAACTCCAACTCAATGGAACCTACGCCCCATGTGGGGTACAAGGTATTGGCTTTAGCCATCCTTTAAAATGCTGGTTAAATTCTCACCTCCTTTTGGAAGCTTTTGCACTCTAGTCCAGTTCACAGTGGGGTTTCTGAAATTCCTGTAGTTCTTACCATCTCACATCTCCACTTGAGTCGTCCACAGGCAACCACATTCAGCACATCCAAAACTGAACTCAAGTTCATTCTCTCCAGCCACACCTATGCTTAACTTCTGAATCCCCATACAAGGCAACTCCTGTACTCCAAGAGAAGCTACAGTGAATTTTCCAGAAAGGTATCTGCCTTCTCTTATCTTTGAGTCTTGACCATCTAACTCTTAAGTGTCTGTGATCTCAAGATGCTTCTGGAAGAAAACCAGAACCTTAATTTCTGCCCAGAGCAAGCAAGTCCATTGCTTTTACCTGATTAGCTGCTCATTTTGTTTAATGAACTGCTCCATTTATTTAATGAAAATAACCACATCAAAACATATACTTTTCTCATAGGCTTTAAAAAAAATAACTGGAAACCCACCTATCCAATTGGCTTCTTAAAAAATTTAACTGGAAACCCACTTGTCCAATTTGTCATTGCTTGCAGGTTCAAAGTCTATGTAATTAGTTATTATTAATAATATGTTAATAATTTCACTGCTGTGAAACGTTTCCATTGTAGACTCCTGAAGTCATTAAGATCATTGGTTTTATTCACAGAAAGGATGCCAGCCATCAATCATGACACACAAGACACCCTGACACAGGCCACTCTCATTTTAGTGAAAAGAAGGAATGAGCTGAAAGTAGCTTTGTCTAGAGCACATGGGCATGAGTTGAAAAAGAAGAGGCACTGCATACAGGAGAAATAATAAACTAGTAGGCTGCAAACCCCATAATTACTATTTATATGCCATCATATCACATGCGTATTACTCTCCCATTGATATCTAATACATTATGGCTAAAAACTCTTTTCTGGGAGATACAGTCAAAAATGCAAAGGGATATTGGAAATTTTGCTTTCCCTTTTCATTTCTCTTTTCTTTTTTCTCTTTGTAAAATGTAGCATGCCTAAAGCTTCTGTTCTGGAACCTCCCTGATCATCCCTGGAGAAATCGCCATTTTACCTCTCTGAGTCTGGGATTTGGCCATGTATCCTTGAAGCCAATCTCTGTTTATATAATTGTTCTCATATCTTTCTTGCAATTACTTTTCTTTTTTTATTCTTTTTTTTGGGGGGGGTAAATCTCACCCTTTGTTACATTTCTTTTTCATCTCTTGCCCTAAGAAGTTTCTCTTTCTGGTAGGCTCCTCTTGTTCTAACCCAAGGAGATAAAGCCACTCTGCAGACATTATCCCATCCATGTGCCCTAAACTCTGCAAGGAGAGACTCATTTCCTAGGAGAAACAAGAGGGTAAAACAGCTGCATGCTGAGCCTTAAAGAAACAGGAACACCAGACAACCCAAAGAAACCTACAGATTCAATGCAAGCCCAGTCAAAATTACAATGGCATTTTTCATACAACTATAATTCACTCTAGAAAAATAGTTCTAAAATTTGTACAGAACCACAGAAGATCCTGAGTAGCCAAAAAAATCTTCAGAAAGAAGACAAGAGCTAATGGTATCACACTTCCTAATTTCAAACAAAGCTATGGTACTCAAAGCAGTATGGCAGTGATAAAATATAAGACAAACACACCAATGGAACAGAATTGAGAGCACAGAAATAAACCTACACACATACTGACAATCAATTTACAAGGGAGCCAATAGAGAAAGGACAGTTTCTTAAATACACAGTGCTGGCAAAACTAGGCACCCACATCCTTACACCATACACAAAGACTCAATTCAAAATGGGTTAAAGGCTTGAAGCTAAGACCTGAAACTATAAAACTTAGAAGAAAACATAACCTCCTTAGCAATGCTTTTGTGAATCTTTTTCCAAAAGTAAGGGAAACAAAGGTAGAAATAAACAAAAGGGATTACATCAAACTAAAAAGTTTTTGCACAGTGAGGAGAAGATATGTACAAATCAGGTGTCTGATAAGGGGCTAATATCCAAAATATAGAAAGAACCCATACAACTCAACAACAAAAAATGAACTGAGGATCTGAACAGTTTTCAAAAGACATACAGATGGCTAACAGGAACATGAAAAGATGCTCAACATCACTAATTATCAGGGAAATGCAATTTAAAGCCACAGTGAAATATTACCTCACACCTGTCAGAATGGTTATTATCAAAAATGTTAGCAAGAATGTAGGAAAAAGGGAACCTTTGTGCAATGTTGGTAGGAATGTAAATTGGTACAGCCCCTACAGAAAAAAGAATGGTAACCCCATAAAAAGTTCAGAATATATATACCATATGAATTGCCTACTTAACTTATGAGTATGTATACAAAGACCACAAAAACACTAATTTGAAAAGATATACCCACTCATATGTTAAATACAGAGTTATTTACAACAGCCAAGATATGGAAAAACCCTAACTGTTCACTGATGGATGAACAGTTAAAGAAGAGGTAGTTTATGTATACAGTGAAATACTACTCAGCTATAAAAAAATGACATTTTTGCCATTTGTGACAACCATTTGGTTGGACCTTGAAGGTGGTATGCTGAATGAAAAAATTCAGAGAAAGTCAAATACCATATGATTCCACTCATAGAGAATCTAAAAAATTCAAAAAGATGTGAGCAAACAAAACAAAAAAAAACCTTACAGATACTGAGAACAGATTAGTAGTTACCAGGGAATGGGGTAGGGGTGAGGTTAAAAGGATGAAGGGGGTCAAATATGCAGTGGTAGACTGTAACTAGAACTTTACTGGTGATCACATCATCATATACAGATGTCAAATTATAATGCTGTACACATGAAACTTATATAATGTTATACACTATTTTTACCTAATTACTTTTAAAAAAGGAAATAGGAACAGACTATCACTCACTTAGATCACAGTAGTTTCAGATTTTTATATTTTAGGTTTCCCATTCTTTCCTTCTGAACCTCACTCTTAATTTTTACCCTTAACAAAAGGATGACTCATCTCTTGAGATGTCTTTCTTTTATACATGTAGTTTCAAATCTGTTGCTGTCTCAAGCAGGAAAGGCACAAACAGGAAGAAACACAAATTTAGTTTGTTTTGTTTTTAACTTACTCTCTATTTCATATGCTTCCCTTACACGGTTCCACAAAGGCTCACTTTCCCCCCTCCTATATTAATAATGGTTTTACCTAGATTTCTTCAATGGTATCTGATAACCTGGTAAATGAAGGAACTTCTGGCCAGTTCTCTCTTCCTCTGCCCATTGTGACAGATGGGGCAACTGATGCTGAAAAATTTAACAGCATCAGGACAAGCTATTTGCATGTCCGAATTAGGTCCATAGCTAGGTCTTTAGACTTCTCATTCTACACTTTGAAGGTTTTTAAAAAGCACTTTAGAAGAGTTTCAGATTTAATAATTTAAATAACCCTATAAGGTTCTTCCTATACACATTTCACAAATGAGGAAACTGCTACCTTACCTGCCCAAAGTAATATAGCTACTAAGTGGATGGAGCCAGCGTTATAAGCCAGGTTTGTCTAATACATAGCGTGGGTCTATACTTTTTTTCAAAACTGTTTCTTTTTTGACAGGCTAAAGAAAAGGATTACTATCTCCTTGTCCCCAGCTATTCACCCATGTTTTGTAGGACTGCCCCCTACAAGCCCTTGACCTTGGAAGGCTCCCTCCATGGGAACTAAGAGCTTGACCTACTGGAGACCTTCGTCCTGTGAGCAGGAAATGCCTGCTGAGGGACATGCCATTCACATTATTTTTTTTGAAACTTGAAATGCATGTTCATAAGAGGCATGATGGTACTGCCAACACATTCTCTCTGGGCCAGGTGTTGCCAAGGGCACAGGGGAAGCCAAGAGCCTGGGGACATTTTCCTGTGCCACCTGTCCCTACCTTGCCACAGGCTGTTGACTGCTTCAATTTTTCAGGGGGTTCCCTAGGGCAGGAACTCGTTTAGCATTCTACTGGGAATGCAAATGTGTAGTTCTTTACACTTCTGCTTGGAGACAGGAAAAACAAAACAAAGAAAACATGACAAGTCCATCATCTATAAACAAGGCCCCCTCTGCACACATGTTAGTTCATATAAAGAAGATTAACCACTGGGCCACTATAAATAAGAGATGGGCAATAATTATTAACAATGCAGTAAACAGGGAACTGTATAAATATGAAAATTTTTCATATAATCTTAGAGAAAGAGAAAAAAATTTCCTTCCTTACTGATCTAATTATCTCATCATCCATCTTCCCCTAGAATCATCTACAAGGGCAGTATTTCCTGAAAGATGTAATAGCTCAATAATTAGATACAGGCAGGTTCTCTGCAAGAAAGAACTACATAAAATTAAGTCCTTTCAAACCCACATTCTGGGCCAGCATCCTGAGCCTGGGTATTTATGACATTACCAAAGGGAGGCCAGGTCCAGTATTTTAGTGGACTTTGAAACCAAATGGACAAAACCAATCTTAACACACAACTACTACTATTTCCTACTTTGCAAATGAGGACTCTGATGTATGACCAGAAGTAGACTCAAATCTAAGAAATGTCATATTTTCGAGATCTACGTGCTGAAGCAGCAACACCATTATTTCCTAATCACCCATTGCTGATGAGTGGAAACATGTTAAAGTGGCAGGTTTAATGAGGTATTTTCATATTAGAAATGTGCTTCTGACACCTTATAAACTTTACAGTTCAAGCTCCTTATTTTATCCATTATCAAGGGCTGAAATACAAGACCGTTGTTCTGTTGGCCATGTTTTAGGTGTGATTGGAATGATGGTGCCAGTCCACTTTGGTTAACATATGTTGCAAATTCTATGTACCAGGAGTTGGGTTGGATGAGACTGGGGCAACATTCTAGGGTTGGGGTAACTGCCTCCCTAATAATTTTGTTTTAACCTGGAAATACTTTACAAACTCTTCTTACTCTATTACTATGAAAACAGTATCAAAATATTGTTGTGGATAAGTAATCAAATTATCATAATATTGAAGAGGAATATCCACACCCTTTGGACTATTATACCTTTAGGGAGCACTGCAACACTGACTCATTGATTGTTAATGATGAGCTGTGCTTCTCAATAACCCCACTGTGTCTAACACGTGGTCTCTAATCGCAAGGAGCTTTCAGTATTCAGAATTCACTTCTGTATTCAGTGAGGCAGCTAAAAATAACCTAGTTGAAAGGACTGATGCCTGCCCAACAGGTATTTTTTACACCTCCAGCACTGCATGGCTTACAAATCATTTATATCTAAACCTGTATCGGTTTCAGCTCTATGAAGGAAGACCCCAGGAGAAGCCTGTGCATGGCCTTGCTCTGTAACTCGAGTTCTCAGACTCCGTGCTAACCTCATAACAGATATTTTACTTGCAACAATTCTTATGAGCACTTCCAAGAGATCCTAACTAGGATTGGGGAAAAAACTTGAGTAATGATCTTAAGAATTTTGAGTTGGACAAACTTAGCTTTCACACTGGTGTCCATCTTCTCTTTTGCACTTTTCAGTTTGGTGAAAAGTGCTGCTGCTGCTGCTAAGCCACTTCAGTTGTGTCCGACTCTGTGCGACCCCATAGATGGCAGCCCACCAGGTTCCCCCGTCCCTGGGATTCTCCAGGCAAGAACACTGGAGTGGGGTGCCATTTCCTTCTCCAATGCATGAAAGTGAAAACTGAAAGTGAAGTCGCTCAGTCGTGTCCGACCCTCAGCGACCCCATGGACTGCAGCCTACCAGGCTCCTCCGTCCATGGGATTTTCCAGGCAAGAGTACTGGAGTGGGGTGCCATTGCCTTCTCCGTTGGTGAAAAATGGAAGAGAATAAATGTTTACATAAACATTTTCAAAACTCGCATAACGAATAATCAAGAGCAGTGCTTCTTAACTAGGGATGGTTTTGCATGTCCCTATCCCCATCCCCACCCAGGGGCCATTTGGTCATTTGGTGGTCCCAAGTGGGGGGCCTGCCACTAGCACCTGTCGGGAAAGAGGCCAGAGATGCTGCTAAAGATCCAACACAGAGAACGATCTCACACATGCCAACTGTGCTGGAATCTAGAAGCCCTGCTCTACAGAGAGGGCAGAGGAAGTAGAAGGAGCAGAGTTGAGAGTCTGTTGCATCTGGACTCTTCCTTGGGCATATACTTAGCTTCAGTTCCTTGTTGCAAAATGAAAAGTCCTTTCTCCTTTGGTTATGGGTGAATTAGATGAGATGAAGAGGCCAAATTCAGAGATTGGTGTCCTCCCCTCACTCTAAGGTAAACCACCTTGATAGTCAGGGAAACCACAGAAATGAGTCCTCAACTATGTGCATTGCCATCTCCAACCTCCCACGGTTCTGGAGAGAGCAAATAAGGGACGAGCAGAATTCTGAATAAAAGTCCAACAATGAGCACCACAAACTCACCGACCTCGAATCTCCTTACTCCCTGGCCTAAACACTGGCCAAACAAATCTGCCACTCACATGTACTTCAGACTTTGCTTCTATTTTCAACTGTGCTTTAGGAGTTGCCAGATCAAATCCACCCTTCTCAGAGATCATTATTTTTATTTGTCATTAAATGGAGGCAGAACTTTAGCTTCACCGATATACTGGTTTTCATCATGGCTCCATTGTGATTGGCTCTTTGCTGGATTTCACAATAATGACATCTTTGTAGATAGTAAAACTACAGTACAGATATTTGTAATATTGGTATCCTGGATCACAGATTTCCTTTTAAAAAGTGTTTCATCTGATGCTGACCATCAGACCACGGAGGGTAAATCAGAATTTACATTTCAGAGATGTTGAACTGACTGGTCCCACATTAAATGACTGACAGCTTTTGCCTTGAAAGGAAGCAGCACTCCCAAGATGTCAAGTCAACTGTCTAAGAGAATGAATGGACTCCCAATAATAGCTGAGACATTTGTGGATATTTTTACCTAATAGATGACTTCATATTCCCTTGCTTAGGATATCCAATTATAAGCCAACAATGGATAATATATTAGAAATAACTTCAAAGATTTTTTCCTCTCCTCATTAGCTTATTTTAAGGTTGCCTTTGAAATACTCATCACCTTGCTTCTTCTTGAACACTTGCCAGTGCTTAGCAAAAGTAATTATACAAGCCAGTCTACCTCAACCTGGAAAATCATGACCTCTGGAAATAAGATTTTTTCCTGGAGTGATAGTTTGCCAAGAATTTTTTTTTAAGCATAAAATAAAATGACCATTTGAAGAAATGAAAAATAAATCTAGGTTAATTACAAATATCCAAACTATTAAGTTGTACTTATTTCCTAGAGATCACCAAAATTTTAGCTCTAAAGAACTGTACCCAATGTCCATGTCACTTTAAGTTAATGACATGACTCGATTTAATTTTAAAGTAAGAAAGAACCATGCTTGTTAAAAATCCCCTTCAAAATGAGCATTCCCTTAAGGAATCAAGGCATTGCTTTCCCCCCTCAATTTTGGTTGCACTATACCATCAGGGTGTATCAAATATTAAAGGACTTAGATTTGATCATGTTACCATTCTATGTGTCCTCTACAGGCAGTGTGAAACCAGCAGATTCAAGCACATTTATAACATATCTTTCCTTAGAAGATCAATGAGGGCTTTTAGGACATTTCATCCTCTATGAATGTCTCTCCATAAATTTCTATACTCCTATCATGGAAGGAAAAGAGCAGGTGTCTGTCAAGTCCAAGGTATCAAGGTGACTCACACCTGGGATTCTATGGTAAGAGGGTGACGATGGGACTTCACTTGGGCCCCATTTACGGCATGTCTGTCATCTGCAGACCACAAGTCAGGCACACGCCAGAGCAGATAAGCAGTTTCTAAAAGTTAAACAACTTCACTGAAATGAACAGTTTCCTTTCTGCAAGAATTCCTATCACCCTGACTCAACATAGAGCCCGAGTACAGACACACAATGAGCTCCGAGCATCAGGCAACTTAATTCTCCCTTCATCACAGTCATTATGATGGGAGCATCATCTTGCAGGTGACATCTCCCTACCAGCTTCTTTGTTACGTCTCCACTTTCATGCAATCTTGCTGTTAGTTTTTGCTGCCTCTGTATGGTATCTCTTTTGTGTTCTATTCAAAAATACTTACTTTTTAAAAGCATAATTTGTTCTAGCGCTTTGATACCATCTCAAGTAGATACAGCTGGAGCCAAACCACTTCCTGACAAAAAAAATTTACACACATTTGTTGAAAATAAAGTGAAGCAAATGCTCCTTCAAATCACTCAATCCACTGAGATGAAATTCATACACAGCCTCAAAGGCAAACATGATGTGTGGGGGTAACTCTATTAAACGGGATTTCTGACTCATCAAAATTCACTCATTCTTACAAATTCACTGATTCACATCTCCACTCATTTTGTTTTGATCCATTCAATTTCATTTGTGATTGTTATTACACAAATAAATCTTTTCTTAAGGAAAGGGGAAGAGTACATCAGTGCTTTTTATTACCTTATGACAAAAGGACACAGAAATCACATCATGCAACCATGGTGAGAACAAGGGACACACACGTCCTAATTTTGATCTTGTTCCCCCCACTTTGATTTACGTAACTCTGATTTAGCATTAATTCAAACCATTCACTCAGTATAAAATCAAATCCCTCCATTAGACATTACACATAGTAAGGATCTTATGTACAATAGGATGCATGCTTTCTTCCCCTTTTGTTTGCATTAAATTGGAACAGATTCACTTAAAGTTGCATGAAAATCTGTGAAGTATCACCTTAATTAAAACAAAGTAGTGCTAGGGACTTCTCTGGTGGTCCACTGGCTAATACTCTGGCTCCCAATGCAGGGGGCCCAGGTTCAACCCCTGGTTGGGGAATTAGACCCTACAACTAAGATCTGGTACAGCCAAATAAATAAATAATTAAAAAGAATTTTTTAAAAACCATAGTAGCACTATACTATGAAGCCCAACATATACTCTCCATTTCTTAAAAGTAAACAGATGATTTTTCTTGATGGCTCATAAACTGGAATTTCATCTTAATCTATTTCAATAAGTCAGACCAGGCCCATGTGGGCTGTGGACCAGCTACTCTTTGTGGAAAAATGAAGCCCTACTATTTGGACGATCTCCCAGCACTGAGGCTGATCCAATAGGGATAAGCAATTAAAACATCAATCAGAGTGATCTTCTGCTACTAAAATGTGAAGGAACAATTGTCAGGAAATAAATGTTTATTTTAGGACACACCATATAAAGTAATACTTTATCAAAAGACTATGCGTTTCATTCGTTGAGCCCTTCAGCCGGAGATGAAATGCAGTCTTCAGTCATAAAGGGACACCATGTTGGAAATCAGATTTAAAAGCTGGATTGCATGGCAGAAATTGGCCAGCATGTTTTAGAGGTAAAACTCTTGTAGATACTTCAATTGGCCAAGGTCTGTGTACACTGCTTTTCTTTTTTTCCATCCAGAAGAAACTGATGGTAGGCCTTGAAGCCTGCACACTGACATTTCCAACTGCTTAAGGGCTCCATCATAAGTATTTCTGAGCGAACAAGAAATGAAGCATGCTTCCCTGTAGCAGGCACACATAAAAGTTTCCATAGCAACACACACACGCATAGAAGAACAAGCATAATTCTCCCCATTTTGGGACACAAAGAGGAAAAGAGAGGAGATGGAACTAACCAGAACCCTCTAGAAATGACTTGGTTCAAATACATCCACACTTCTAAAAAACATTTTGATGCTCCTTAAATGGATCTTGCTGCTGCTGCTGTTGCGTCGCTTCAGTAGTGTCTGACTCTGTGCGACCCCATAGATGGCAGCCCACCAGGCTCCCCCGTTCCTGGGATTCTCCAGGCAAGAATACTGGGGTGGGTTGCCATTTCCTTCTCTAATACATGAAAGTGAAAAGTGAAAGTGAAGTCGCTCAGTCATGTCTGACTCCTAGCCAACCAAGGCATCTCTTGCTCAACCTCAGCCATTCTTTCCTGCAGATTCCTTTAGGAAGTAGGTTGGATTAGCCCTCTTGGCCCAGTGCCCTCAGCATGGCCCTCAGGCACTCGCAACAATCTGTGTGCTCTGCATCCACCACTCACAGGGGTTCTTGCTCTTTCCTTCCTTTCTTCGTCTGTGATTTTAAGACTGCAGGAATTTCAAAATGCAAGTCTCTTGTGAAGTTCTAAAGACACCAATATGTGTGTTCTCAGAGATCACAGAAAGGAGGAAGGACAGATCATAGGAAGACAACTTTTGGGAGAGATGGATATCAAAAAGAAAACCGAAGATATCAGTTAGGCCTGCTGAGTAAAGACCAGGGCTGCATTGAGGGAGACAAAAGAGGTACAATCACATGCTGTGAAAGTATGATCCTTACCATTTTCTTTGTTTTCCATTACAGGCGCTTCTAAGGGGAACAACAGCAACACCGGGAAATATATTAACACAGGTTTTTATCCTGGCATTACATTTTGTTTCCCTGTTTAGTCTCACAAGCATTTCTGAGAACACGAACCAAAAAGTCTTATATTCAGGGGGAAAAAGGGGTTATAGTTCCACTCCTATCAATAATTCTCCACTTCAATGGATTAGATTTGTGTTGATAAATTCCCAAATATTCAGCCTGTAAGTAGGCTTGTACCATTTTGGCTTCTTCTACCGGGGGCAACCATCTCATTCAAGGAGAAAAAAATTAAAATGTTCCATGGAGAATCTAATTTCAAACTGTTTTATAGATTCCTGAAACCTTTTAGGAAGAAAATGGAACTGTCCAGTGGCATCTCTACATAGAAGGAACAAGGGCAGGGAAGTCATGGGTCAGGCCAGGCACACAACTCCAGGTTTCCATCCAACAGCAAAAGAGATCAATACTCTGTATGCTTTTTGTATTTTCAGATACACATGGCAAGAATGATTTGTCAGAAGTTGGTCTCTACATTAAATATTCCTTTCCTTCTTTTGGCTTGTTTTCAACAGTTACACATCCCACCATAATCAAGTGTTCTAGGCACTGCATTTATCACTCAATCTATTCCTTCATTTAATATTTCATTTAAGCTCACAACTCTCTAAGCAAATGCTTATCAGAACTAAGGTCTTCAACTATCAGAAGCCTAGCATAAAAGAGGATTCAAGCGAACTAAGAAAATCTAACTGAAATCCAGCAGAATGTTTGTTCTCAGGCACAAAGGACAATGAAAAGCCAGCTGTTGGAACATTCACTTTAGCATTTCAGAAGGCTTCTTGATTGACTATTTTATAATCAAATCCACCTCCTTTCTGTTTTTTGTCGACAAGACATTCATCCATCAGTACAGCTGAGCTGGGGGCCATGAGAATATCAGAACGCTAACCCACCAAGCAAAGTACAGTCAGAGACCATCTCATTACATCATTCTCTTCAATCATCACTTCCAAGAGGACAAATGCTTCCAAGTTTGGGATTACATATTTTTTCCAAATAAGCTATATTTTGTTATTCCTCTGTTCATACATTAGAGTTCATACATTAGATGAACGAGAGCTAGACAATATTAGAAAGGCAAAGGGGAAGTTAAGACTATGTGACAGAGTCCTTTTAACCCTAGATTCTGTCTGCTGTTTTTCAGAGGCAATCACTTCAAAGAAAGGCTGTCCATATAGACTCAAAATACTAACTACTGGGAAATAGATCGCATATTTAGTGACATAACTGATTATGACCCACAGTGAAGGACTGGGTGAACTGGTCTTCAGCCAGAGACTCTCATCTAGGGTGATGTTAAAGGAGGGAGCTCCATTTTTCATCTTCACTTTTCATTTTCAGCCCATTGCTTTGCCAATTCAAAGTGACCACCACTATTTTTAGTCCCAGAGCAGTACTATGACCCTAATTCACCTGTCATTCTTACACAATTCAATTCCAAAATGTCTTGTAATTAGATTATGGAAACAGTTACAGTTTTGTACATAATTACTGATCAGAAGCATCGAAAGTAACAGCAAATGGCAAACGGTTCTTTCAGGAGACATTCAGCTCCATGGAGCCTGCCTGGACATTATTTAGCGGACATTGGCTGGAGGAGGCCCCTCTGAACTCTGTCCCTTAGTTGGCTGTGCCTACTGGGGGTTCTTACAGGGTGAAATTGTCTGTTGGTTGTTGAGGCATGGGTGTACACATCTACACACACATGCACCCCTAACTTTCTTTTTTCAAATGATGGTTAGCATGTTTTAATAATCGAGTATTTTAAAACTAAACTTATATACATTGGTTTTTAGACATCATTCCGCTGCACACTTAACAGACTACAGTATAGTATAACCATAATTTTTATATGTATTGGGATTTGACATTGAAATGTATGGGATAAACAGAACTTTCTACAAGATAGGACAGAGACAACAGCAAAGCTTTCCTGTTGATCAAAGAAAAACAGAGACTGGGGATGTGAGAGTGGGAGGAGAGGGGGTAGGGGTAAGAAGAAGTTAATGCTTGTGGGATACCAGCACAGTAGCAGCTGCTTTTCATGCCGCTTGTTGGCCAGTCTGTTCTAGTTATGCAGTTACAGGGGACAGAGCTAGGGCCCGAGGTGGTCTCACCACCAGGGTCCTGGTTGAACGGTCTCCCAATGTTCTGTCTCAGATGTTTCTTTTAAAGGTGCTCAGATGCAGTCCAGGTACTACTGGAGTAAATTCTTGACCTCCAAGAAGGGTCAGGAAATAAATACTCCAGCTTATTTATATCTATCAGGCCAAATCTGGGGTAAACTCTACACCAGGCAGGAGCACGCTCTGCTCAGTTTAGAGCCAGATATTTTGAGGTCCTTTTAGCTATTTTAGGCAATACAGTCTCTGGCACAACTACTTAACTCTGCCCTTATAAAAGCGGCCACAGCTAATATGTAGACAAATGAGTGGGACTGCGAGCCTGTAAAGCTTTATTTATGTAAACGGGGCAGGTTTGGCTTGCAGGCTATAATTTGTTGCCCTCTCTTCCATGTAAATTTTTTTATCAATTCACCAGTGGGTTTGAGCCTCAGATAGTCACAATGCTAACCCACGCTCTGTTTTTAAAGTAGAAAGTGAAAGTCGCTCAGTCGTGTCCAACTCTTTGTGACCCCATGAACTGTAGCCCACCAGGCTCTTCTGTCCATGGGATTCTTCAGGCAAGAATACGGGAGTGGGTTGCCATGCCCTTCTCCAGAGAATCTTCCCGATCCAGGGATCAATCCCAGGTCGCCCACACTGCAGTCAGATTCTTTACTGATTTGTTTAGTTTTCTTATTTTTCTTTCTTCTTCACTTCCTCAGTCCTGCTCCTGGAAACACCTCCCAAATAAATGACCTGCCCTCACCTCCTTATCTCAGGTAGCAGGCCCAGGCCTTGCTCAATGTCTGTTGACAGAAGTCATGAATGAAGTCTGTTGTACAGAGGCTGTGGTGCCCGAATAGGAAAGGATGCTTACCAGAAGATGCAATAAAGATAAAACAGCAAGTTCAGGACTTCTGTTTACTCTAGAATCAGAATAAATTCTATCATCTTTATACTCTGCATCTCATCAATATCATTTAAGCAAAAAAAAGGTATGGTAAAGGTACATGTTTGGTTCATGAAGAGCGAAAGACCAGGAGGTAGACTGGTGACCAGTAAAGTGGTGTTGGCGAAACAGCCTTCAAGCTTACTTCAGAACCTTTGCTCGTCAAAGAGTCCTTCTAGAAAACTCTATGAAGAGCTGGTCGAAAGACACTCTCAGGATTTAGTGAACGGTAATGACAGGGGGCATCCCTGATGAAAAAAAGGAAGCCAGGACAAGGAGAGAGTCAGGAGGCCTCATAAGCTTCTCTAATATTTTTTTTTTCAGTTCATAAAATTCTTAGATAAAACTCCTTTCTTTTGTGGGGGGAGGCTACTGGTTATGGGTGGAGGGTGCTTTGGGATTTGGCGCTATCTATAATCTCATAGCTTACAATAATAGCAATAGAAAAAATATTGTACTTTTCCTTTGGTAATCGTTAGATATGATGTCAATTTCAATTTGATTTTTTAATAGATGAATACTTCAAATATTCACTTGCCAAAAGCCAGATGTAACAGTACACTACTCTAACTCCACTTTAAGAGAGTGCCTTTGTCAACTGAGGTTTATTGAATAATAGGAATATGGAAAGTGGGCAAATATTTGACCATGTTCCTGAATGGCATTAAGCAATCTGTAACTGTAGAAAGTTGGTCATGATGAGTTTAATCCTATGGTCAAATATAAGGATCTTAACCTCAGCAGAGTGCATAAGTTTGCAAAGGTTCAGTATTTCAATTTCCACATGAAACAATAAAAAATATGATATCCATTCTCTATTCTTCTTCTCTATGAAGCGACTTAGCAGCAGCAGCAGCAAGTGTTAAATAATAAGATGAGATATATAATATATACAGAGTTTATGAATAATTTTCATTTCCTAAAACTTCTCCTATAGCCTTGCATCAACCTTGTGAGATTAGTAGGTTAATGATACTTCACTGAAAAGGTAAGGGAATTGTGACTTCTTGAAGTCTGCTCAAATAAGCAGAAGCAGAGCTGATAGAACAATCTGGCACCTTAACTCCAAATCTATGCTTTCTTTCATCCCTCTAAATCTTATTGTCTATGAAAAAGGCGGCCTCATATTGTACTGGATGGACTGACATAGAGTGAGGGATAACAATGTATCCCCCATAATCTACAGCAAAGCTCAACATCCAAGTTCTATTAGAATCCCTCATTGATGCATCAAGAAAATGACTCCTCACGTGGCCCTGCATCTCTTTTTCGTGTAAACCTATGTTGGCAGAACTGGTCTTGATCATCAAGAGGTCATTTTCCTTTGCAAAATCTCCCTCCAGCCATTCTTTGACATTTAATGCACTGTAGTCCATGATCATGTTATTATTCATACTTGCACTGTGGAATCTTACACTATTCTGGAGTTCTTCCAGGAATCTCATGGTTTACAACACACAAGAATTTTAGAAGAGACTATAGAGCAAGCAAGGTTTTCTTCAGCTTAGAAAATAGGAATTTGCCTAGCAGATGTTCCTGTCTGAAAATACGGTATCCCAAACCTCCAAGGTCCTACTAGCTTCTGGAAAAAAAAAATCTAAGCTTACAGATACATCACTGAAACTGTACAGTCAAGAGAGGCTTGTTGATGGATTCGTGTTTGTAAGCACAACTTGTCTAGAACGTTAGTATTCACACAGAAATGTACACATCTAAAACAGAACTTTTAGCTAAGCCAATACTAATGTATATTTTGAACTTTCTAAGATATAATGAATTATCTTTCTCCTGCATTTTTGAAAAAGCACTTTCCAAAACATGTACAAATCAGTTCACAACCAAAGATGTCTGATGCCAAATTTATTGCAGCTGTATTTTCAAAGTAGAATATGCATGGATAAAACTACTCCACAACAATGCCAAGGAATACAATTTGAACAGCAATTTAACGGTTTAGTATGTTCATATGTCAGCCTGACAAACTGTGTAAGCAAAAGAGAAGTTCACTGTTAGACAATAAAACCATAATCCACGTGGATCAGTGAAGTGCTTCTTCTACATCAGAAAACACAATTCTGCTGAATCTGCAGATGCTGCTATCCCTAGGTTTTAAAAGTAAAAGGGAAAAAATGGGCAGAAGACCTAAAGAGACATTTCTCTAAAGAAGACACACAGATGACCAACAGGCACATGAAACAAATGCTCAACATCGCTCATTATTAGAGAAATGCAAATCAAAACTATGAGATGTCACCTCACACTAGTCAGAATGGCCATCATCAAAATGTCTACAAACAATAAATGCTACAGAGGGTGTTGAGAAGAGGGAACCATCCTATATGATTGGTGAGAATGTAAATTGGAACAGCCACTATGGACAACAGTATGGGGATTCCTTAAGAAACGAAAACTAGAGCTACCATATGGTTCTACAATTCCTACTCCTGGGCATATATCCAGAGAAAACCATGGTTTAAAAGGATAAATGCACCCCAGTGTTCACTGCAGCACTATTTACAACAGCCAAGAGATGGAAACAACCTAAATGTCCATTGACAAGATAGATGAATGGGTCAACAAGATGTGGGGTGTGTATATATACTGGAATATTACTCAGCCATTAAAAAGAATGAAATAATGCCATGTGCAGTAACACGAATGGACCTAGAGATGATTATACTAAGTGAAGTAAGGCAGACAAACGAATATCATATAACATAGCTTATATGCAGAATCTTTATTTTTTAAATTTATTTATTTTAATTGGAGGTTAATCACTTTACAATATTGTATTGGTTTTGCCATACATCAACATGAATCTGCCACAGGTATACACGTGTTCCCCATCCTGAACCCCCCTCCCCTCTCCCTCCCTGTACCATCCCTCTGGGTCGTGTAAGTGCACCAGCCCCAAGCATCCAGTATCATTAAAATTGATACAAATAACTTATTTACAAAACAGAAACACGTTAAAAGAAAACAAACTTACGGTTACCAATGGGGAAAGGTGGCAGGGGGGATACATTGTGAGCTTGGGATTAACATATATACACCACTGTATTAAAAATATATAACCAACAAAGACCGACTGTATAGCACAGAGAATCTACTCAATATTCAGTAATAACTTAAATGGGAAAAAGATTTGAAATAAATAGATATGTGAATATGTATAACTGAACCACTTCCTTGTACACTTGAAACTAACACAACATTGTTAATCAACTATGGACCAATATAAAATAAAAATTTTTTAAAGCAATGTAGAAAAGATTTGAAACAACAAACAAAAAATAATCTTGGGTTCTTATCACACAGGTAACTATGAGGTACTAGATATGTTAATTAGCTTGATTACGATAATCATTCCATAATGTATACATATATCAAATCATCAACTGTACATATTAAAAATATAAAATTTTATTAGTCAATTCTACCTAAATAAAGCTGGAAAAAACTTTTCTAAAAAAAAGAATTAAAAAAAAATTCTGAGTCCATATTACTCCAACCTGTAAATCAAAACTTTCTCAGAATTACTAGGGAAGACCTTGCTGCTTTTAAGAAGACATCAAAAAAGGCATTTTCCCCATAAAAATATCTTAAGTAAATTATTAACTTCAAAAGTAAACAAAAACAACTAACACAAAACCAAACCAAACCAAAATAGCAACCTTGCCGTTCTCTCACGAACACACAGGTTTTCTGCTCTTACTTTGTTTTACAAGTATATCTCCTTTTCAAGAAATAGAACATCTTACTCTTTGGACATGTGCCAAGGCCTAATTCTCTCCATTATTTGCTTAATTTCCTCTACAAACTGTAGAGAGTTTTGAAAAAGAACAGGAAATAAACACAAGCTCTTACAATGGGCAAGAAAACTCAGCATCACCATTGACCTGTTCCTGTATGATTTGACTGGAAGCAACAATAACAAATACGTGTTTGGGTTTTATTAAAAAATGAGAGAGACATTACACAATAACATTTTTTGAACATTCTACTCTACTTTCTGTAGTCAAAATCAAAAGTGGTGATAATTATGCCCATGCTGGGCTGGGAGCCTGGCCTTGCCACTCGGAGCTCCAGGACTGAGGCCATCAAGCATTCATCATGTCTGACCAGATAGTCTGGGCAACTCAGAAGGCAGTTTTGAGGTGGTAATTCACTGAACTACAGGAAGCCCTCACAGCAGTGCATTTTTAGAAGTTGCAATTTTAGCCTCATCAAGAGGTAATTTACAAGTGATTTAATGGTGCTGAATCATGGGCCTGCTTCAACATTTATGAGTGGACATAAAAAGTTATGACAATTTCACAGCAGAAAATGAATATTAATATTAAAAATAGGCTTGGCTTTTAACTGATATTCCATTTCTGAGATGGTAGGGTACTTTTTTTCCATGCTTGCTTAAAAGGTAGTCCTGAGGGAGAAAGATGAGAATGGCAGGCAGAGTTCAGTGTACTGACGAGGAGGACCAGTGCCTTGTTGGGAACTGGGCAATTTCCAGTTAGACATCTAGAGAGAAGTTGCTGAATAACACAGGGAGCTCAACCTGATGCTCTGTGACAACCTAGAAGGGTGGGGTGGAGGCTCAAGAGGGAGGGGACATATGTATACTTATGTCTGATTCACATTGTTGTAAGGCAGAAACCAACACAGCATTGCAAAGCAATTAACCACCAATTAAAAATAGATTTTAAAAATACAGATGTTTCTGCTGATTACAGCAAAGTTTCTTAATCACTTGCTGTCTTTATCTAGTTGCTTAAAAAAAAGCTATCAAGGTAATATTGAGGCTTTGTCATGCATTGCATTATAAGTTGTGGGATAAGTTTTATTTAATATCTTCAACATATTCATGGCTGGACATCAAACTCCATCTGTACATCACATTAAAGTTATACAAAACATTATTTTTGAGAAACTGTTACAACTGCCATTCACTGAGGAACAGCAATTTGAAAGGGAGGCTTAAACTCAGAAATAAGCTATCCATGTTTGTGCTGTAAAGATAATGTCCTTCTCTGTTTTAGGGTTATCTTTTCAGATACGGTAACACTTGTTGGTGTTAGTTTTGTAATTTGGGTGCTGGCTTTGCTTGACCTAATTAGCTCTGTCGGGCTTCCCTGGTGGCTCAGATAGTAAAGAATCTGCCTGCAATGCAGGAGAACCAGGTTCAAACCCTGAGTCAGGAAGATCCCCTGGAGAAGGGAATGGCTACCCACTCCAGAATTCCATGGACAGAGGAGCCCAGTCCATGGGCTACAGTCCATGGGGTCGCAAGGAGTTGGACACCACTGAACGACTTTCACTTCACTTCAATTATCTCTGTACGCTAGGCAAGAGGGCTCAGTAGAGAAGGGAACACTCTACTGAGAGAATTGCATGACATCAGTGCAGCAGAGCTCACAAAGTATCTCGTAATATAATGGTTGGAGGATGGTAGAGGTTAGTGAGAAAAGATGATAAAGATGTCTTGACAAAATTTCAAGGAAGCCATGGGAAATGGATTCAGACAAAAATAAAAGATAAGCCAGTGAGGCCATACACTGAGAAAAAATTGCTGCTCAATTGTGGCAAGAGTTGTTATAAAGATAAGAATGAAAAAGAGGAAAATACATATGCCCACACATCACTGAGGGTATCTATAGTGGGAGCTACAAGGAAGACAGGATCTGAAAAAGGGATTTTACACATAATCTAAGAACTGACTGTGAGAACAGTCTGAAACTTTGGAGACAAATACAAATACATTACATATGTAAATGCATGTTTTCCCTGTTTTTGTCCTGTGAGCATGTTTTTATTGATGTGGTGCATGCCTGCTCAGAATATCATTTGACTCAAAGTAGGAGTTGACCAAGAGACCCAAAGACATTTTCTAGAGTAATTGCGATGTGTGTTTGCTGCTACTGCTAAGTCACTTCAGTCGTGTCTGACTCTGTGCGACCCCATAGACGGCAGCCCATCAGGCTCCCCCATCCCTGGGATTCTCCAGGCAAGAACACTGGAGTGAGTTGCCATTTCCTTCTCCAATGCATGAAAGTGAAAGGTGAAAGTGAAGTTGCTCAGTCGTGTCTGACTCTTAGCGACCCCATGGACTGTAGCCTACCAGGCTCCTCTGTCCATGAGATTTTCCAGGCAAGAGTACTGGAGTGGGGTGCCATTGCCGTCTCCCGC
>NW_024070207.1:121620690-121676094 GCF_014754425.2 Oryx dammah
TTTGTGACCCCATGGACTGTAGCCCGCCAGGCTCCTTTGTCCATGGGATTTTCCAGGCAAGAATACTGGAGTGGGTTGCCATTCCCTTCTCCAGGGGATCTTCCTGACCCAGGGATCGAATTCATATCTCCTGAGTCTCCTTGCATACCAGGGGGATTCTTTAGTGCTGAGTCCCCTGGGAAGCCCCATTTTTATTGATATATACATGGAAATAAGTTATCTGTCAAAATGTATGATACTTTTCTTGAAGGCCACACTCTGAAAATCCTAGTTGCCTCCTTTCACAAGGTGGAAAAAGTATCTAATGAAAAGATAAAATGAGAGAACCAATGAAAGACCCAAGTAGGTTCTTCAACCATTTACAAACACAGTCTGAAAAGTTGAAAGTGCCATTATTTATTTTTTGAGGGGTGGAGTTACTACTGTTCTGAACACTATGAAGAAAAGGTGGCAAAATTCCTAGTCTCTCTGGATCAGTGGAAACTAAGGATTCTGATACTCAGTTCCAATGTGGGGGCGGAGCTCCTCTCCAACAAGCAAGCCTCTGGACATCAGCTGGGTGTCCTCCAATTCAACTCAATTCTAACACTAACTACTCAAAGAAAGCAGTTTAAGAGCGCCAGCCCTCTCAGGATTATAGACACCAGGCATAAAGCCAGGTTGACACCTGGGCTTCTGACGGACTAGCTGGAGATTGAAGTTTCTAATGACCCTCTCCTTAGGTTTCAGTAAGTTGCTAGAGTGGCTTTCAGAGCTGAGAGAAAAAATACTTTACTCACTAAATGACCAATTTATTATAAAAGGATACAAAGCAGGAACAGACAGGTGGAAGAGATGTGGAGGGCAAGACCATGGAAAATGGCACGGAGCTTCTTTGCTCCCCCAGCACTTTGCTCTCCAAGCAACATGTGTTCATCAACCTGGGAGCTCTCCCAACCTTGTTTATTGGGTTTTTCCTGAGACAAGGCAAGATTTTTCCTGAGATTTTTCTGAGACAAGACAATACACAGACAAGATTGATTACCTGATTGTCACTGGCCATTGGCTGCTGAATTGACCTCCAGCCTCTCTCCTCACCCTGGAGGAGGGGCTGAATCACAGGTCAGTTCCCCTGGCATCCTGCCCCCAGCCCTGGAAGTCTCAAGGACATGAACCTCATTAACATAACAAGAGACAACTTTCTCACTCTCATCCTCAAGAATTTTAGGAGCTACCCTCCAGAAACTGGGACAAAGACCAAATCTGTCTTTTCTTATTATCTATCACAGTATCATAGCAGGTTTTACTGAAAAGAGTAAATTCCAGCAAAGACTTGAAGGAGGAGAAGGAAACAGGCCCAGTGGAACAGCCAGGACATAGATCCTAAGGCAGATGCCTCGCTGGCAAGTTCAAGGTGCATGTGTCTGAAATGAACTGAACAGTAGGTGAGATAACAGGCCAGTTCCTGCAAGGTCTTCTCGATTATTCGATGGAAGGACATTGCGGAGTGAGATGGGGAGCCAATAGCAGAATGTGCTCTTTTGATTTTCCATCTCTCCTTGACCCGGATAAATTTCACAGCAAGCTGAACCAAAAGTAGAGAAATCGAAAGTCCAAAAAGGAGACAGTTTATTGATTCAGTGGTGATTCATCGGGGAAAAGAAAAACTGCCTCAAACATCCTGTTGAAACTTCGTGGAGTGTCCCTTATTTGGGGGACAGTACAGCAGATTCTCCTAGAGGCTCCCCAACTGTTCTCCCTTCTCTTCCACCTCAGTAAATCCCTCTTTCATGCAGTGACAGCTTGGAGGCACCATTTCCCTGAGTAGAACTTGGTGAGGCCACATGATTCAGTTCGAATTCATGAGATTACAAAGAAAGAATTCAGTGGGACTTTATGAAAATTGCTTAAAGCTGTGCGATGCAACCCTCCAGCATGTCTTTACTCTTTTCCTAATCTCTGGAATGCAGAGTTCCATGTTGTGTGTTTCCAGGCCAAATTAGTACAACAGGTGAGCTCCAGATTGAAAGCTCGTTCCTAGACAGACAGAAGGAAAGATATAGAAGGACCTGAGGGCATTCTTTGGTGACTGTGGTGTCCATCTAAGCCTTTTCTCCCATACTTCTTCTACAGAATAGAGTATCTTCTATGTTTTGAGAATACTATTTTAAAGTTATCACTACCATGCTTCTGATCAACATTTTCTATTACATGTAATGGAACGTAAGGCTAACAGACAGAGTTAGGGTGTTTTTGTCATAGCTCTTTTCTTCCTTTAGCTTTTCAAAAATATTGTTAAAAAATCACTCTTTGGCTTTTAAATAATACATCCATCTCCCCCCAGATAAGCACTGTGTCAACTACAAATTGGCACTTGCCATCTAAGAATCCACCTGCAATGCAGGAGACACAGTAGACTTGGGCTCGATCCACTGGTCAGGAAGATCCCTGGGAGGAGGAAATGGGAACCCACTCCAGTATTCTTTCCTGGGAAAACCCATGGACAGAGGAGCCTGGTGAGCTACAGTCCATGGGGTTCCAAAGAGTTGGACATGACTGAAGGACTGAGCATGCGCACACATGTATCTTTACAAGGATTATATCATGAGCCGTAGCTTGACATAAAGTATATACTTAATAAATGTTCACTTAAGATTTTGCCACTGTAGCCCCAATTCAAGTCATCTGTGTCGCTTTAATTTCATTAGTCAAAATAGATCAAATAAAATCTCCTGATATTTTCACAGGGTGAGCAACAGATATGGAAACCTTCTAAAATAAATGAAAAGCCTTTCAAATAGGAGTTTCATGATTTGTGTCAGTATTACATTTTGCTGCATTATTTTAAGACAAATATTAATGTTAATATTCACTCTCTAGGTCTAGCCATTCTGATACTGTGGTTTCAACTACTAAGAAATGACAACCTTGTCTTTCATTTTGAAGGCACTTACAGCTTCCAAAATATTTTCCACTGTGTTAGTGTCTGAACTACTTACAATGATATTCAAATGTACAGCAGCAAAATGGTTACTGTCACTTAACACGAAAGGATAGTGAGGATCAAAAAGTTGGAGCAACTTGTCCACATCCCTGGCTGGGAAGTGAGGACAGAAGTTTTAGACTTGATTCTTCTGATGGTAAAATCCCGTATTAGTTTAATCCCATAGTTTTTCTTTCCAAACAATTTCTCAGAGAGCAGATGGATGGCTCACAGTCAGTTTGGCTAAAAGAGGTTCTCTGAAAATCCCTTAACTCACAATTTCAAATAGCATGGTTCACCCAGGAATTTCTGCATCTCTGAATAGCCCAGCCAGGTATGAAATAGAGAGCTAATTCCCTTAAGTCTTGTAGTCAGATTGCCCGGCCATCAGAGAGACAGTTTTCTGAGCAGGGGTGGGGGGTCCAAGCACAAGAGAGGCAGACTCTGAAGGGTTGACTGAGGAGGGCTCGGTGGGGTGCACACTAGCCCAGGAGCACTACTCAATGGGAAAAGGTACTTGTGAAATCAGATTTGGTCTTTCACAGTCATTTTATCAGGCTATGTTTAATATGCAATGCATCACAAAACTTGAAATCAAATGTATAAATGTTAAGTGCACAAAGTAGAAGCGCCTCCATTTCAGTATGTCCAACCTATGATTCCCTTTATTTCCATAAAGACAGCAATGATTCCTATCAGTTTTTCTTGCATGAAAAATAGGCAAACCCATTTGCCTGGATAATTTAATATTTCCCTGGTATATGCCAGGAATATAATTTTCTTTCCAGCCAAAGATTTCTTAACTCAGTCAATGGCAGAAATAATAAAATTCACAAGGACCTAAACTGTACTTCTTGGGTGAATCTGCCTAGTCCATATCACACAAGATAACAATGTTTATTTATATTTTAAATGGAGCTAATTTTATTTAAGTGTTCCTCAGCCAAGAATCAAGTAGTATTTTTTTTCTTCTTTTCATACAGATCTTGTCACCTTCTCATTTGCCAACAACATGAAATCTAAAGGATAAATTTCTATTTTTCTCAGCTCTAAATGTACTTACCCTTAAAACAGAGAATAAGTGACAGTGTTAGATGCTCAGTTGTGTTGAAACACTGTAACCCCATGGACTGTAGCCCACCAGGCTCCTCCATCCATGGGATTTTCCAGGTAAGAACACTGGAGTGGGTTGCCATTTCCTCCTCCAGGGGATCTTCCCGACCTAGGGATTGAACTTGGGTCTCTTGCAATGCAGGCAGGTTCTTTCATTTTCTTTACAGCCAAAGATTTCTTAATCAATGGTAGAAGTAGTAAAATTCACAAGGACCTAAACTGTACTTCCTGGTTGAATTTGCCTAGTCCATATCACACATGATAGCAATGTTTATTTTTGTTTTAAATGGAGCTAATTTTATTTGTGTTCCTTAGCCAAGAATCAGGTAGTATTTTCTGTCTTGTTTTCATACAGATCTTGTCATCAACTCATTTGCCAACAACATGAATTCTAAAGGATAAATTTCTATTCTTCTCAGCTTTAAACGTACTTACCCTTAAAAGAGAGAACAAAGTTCTTAGCAATGCACAGATCATTTCATTTATCGGGAGTAGTTACTCTGAATTAATAAATTGTAGGAGAAGCAGATTTTATTTGGAAACAACACGACACTTGCCCACTGATGAACTGAGTACACAAATACTCCATTACTCCCTGGACATGCACCGTCAGTAGATTCTAAAGAGATTAAAGCAATATTTGCTGCATGTACTTAATTACCTTTCTATAAATACCACCTTTGTAAAACAAGGGCAGTTATCACCCATGACACCTAAATACAAATGATGTTTCCCAGAAAAGGTGAAAGTAGAATTCTTGTTGAAGGGATACTTTGTATTGTGAAAGCTATATTACACTTAGTGTGATGAAATCAAATAGAAAAGAAACAGTGAAAGTTAACAGGAATCAGCCAATGGATGATGCTTATTATTGTATACTGTTTTACTAATAACTGCAAATATGCTTTGTTCCTCAAACAACATTTGACCAGGAAACTGGGCAAATTACAATTCACGTACTTAACCCACATGTTGGTTAATAGAACAGGGTCTTGGACCCATGATGGAATTAGGATATAAATGATTAGGTAATTGCTCGAGACCAAGAGAAATAGGAAAAGTGTAAGAATCATTAGTCCATCACACTGGAAAACACCATGAAACCCTGAAACATTGTTTTCATCTGAACTTGGTTTCCTCCTTGACTCAGGAATGCTACAGGAGGAGGCATGCTATAACACGAAACAGATTCATAGACACAGAGAATCGACTATGGTTGCCAAGGAGGGAGGAGGTAGGGAGAGGGGGGAATGGATTGGGAGTTTAGGATTAGCAGATATAAACGATTATATCTGGATAAGCAACAAGGCCCTACAGTAGAGCATAGGGAACTATAATCAATATCCTGTGATAAACCATACTGGAAAAGAATAAGAAAAAGAATATATAAGTATTATATGTATGGCTAAATCACTTTGCTGTACAAAAGAAATCACCACAACATTGTAAATCAACTATGTGGTGGTGGTTTAGTCACTAAGTTGTGTCCAACTCTTGTGACCTCACGGACTATAGCCTGCCATGTTACTCTGTCCCTGGGGTTGTCCAGGCAAAAATACTGGAGTGGTTGCCATTCTATACTTCAATAAAATAAATTTAAAAATAATAAAACTAAACAGAACTGGGGGAGTTAATTTAGTAATTTTAAACCACAGGAGCCTAGCTAGAGTCCTCCAAAATGTTCACAGTAGACAATGTTTTGCAACATTTCTGTATTTTCAAAATTTCAAGTTGCTACTGACTAGTGAAATGCAAAATCACTACAGTGGGAGTTGACTAGCATTCAAAAAATAAATAGAATAAAACAGCAGATAGAGTTTATCACAAATGGAAATAGAGTTTATTATCAAATGGAAAATATGGTTTTGTTCAATTTTGGTTGTTTTATAAAGATGTACATACATTTATGTGTGTCCTGAAATGTATTGTAAAAATGTATCTCTCACTGTGGGTCTTGATCAAAAAGGATCAAAGCTACTAGTCTAAATAACCATCTCCTTTCTTATGATTTATCTCTCTCACACTCACATCTTTGAGCTCACAGACCCAAGACACATTAACAAAAGTGAAGAAGGCTTGTGATGAAGTATTTTCATTATTTTGAAATGAGATGACATCAAACACAACACATGAGATTGAAAATCCTTTAGGCAAACCGTATATACATACTGCTAGAAAAGTGACCAGGAAATGCATTGCCAGTCATCAAACACTCAGATTACATACCATCAAATTTCTGAAGTTGCTGTCAAGACTAGAGAGAATGTATGTAAAAGATGCTAGAACATGTCTTAGACATCACAAGCATTCAACCTATGATGTACTTGTTATTCCCAAACCTGCTGTGCTTAGTCGCTCAGTTGTATCTGACTCCTTGTGACCCCATGGATTGCAGCCTGCCAGGCTCCTCTGTCCATGGGGATTCTCCAGGCAACAATACATGCCCTCCTCCTGGGGATCTTCCCAACCCAGGGATTGAACCCAGGTCTCATGCATTGCAGGAAGATTCTTTACTATCCAACCCAACAGGGAAGCCCTCCCAAACCTAGATTTATGTATCTTTCCTCTGCTTCTCCAACTGGAACTTTTTTGCCTAGAAGTTTCCCATTATTTTCATTCTTATGTTTTTTTTTTCTTTTTTCCTGTGCCTTATGGCATCTTACTTCCCCAGTGCTGATAATGCCCATACAGGGATCAATCTTGGGGAACCATAGCTCTACATGGACTTTTACAATAACAAATGCATTGGCCACTATAATACAAATCAGCCAGCTCCAGGTCATCCACCAGGAAAGCTCTGGAACCAGCTGCCCCAGGTTCAAAGACGCTCCTGAAGGATAAAAAATAAGGATGCAATTATCCTAATTTGTCTGAATCAAACTCTGGTCAGAACAATTGCTCCTAAAATAAATGAAATATTCACTGGAGAGAGAAGAAAAGAGGGTAAAGCCCTTTACTTGACTCCCCAAACTCTACTGTCTAGTAGGAAAACAAAACCAAACAAGCACTGTGTCTGCATTTTTGGAGTAAGTAGCAAAGGTCAGTCTCATCTCATTCTCATAAGAAAATATCCTCACAGTTGCTATTTATGATCCTCTCTGCATAGACTCCTCCACCCCCTTTATTCCCACCTGTCAACATGAACACAAGCTCATCAAAATTAATGAAGGACATAATTCTGCTTTTGTTTGGGAGATACATTTCTGTTCAGAACCTTATCATTTCCCTTGTCCTTAGAAAACCTCAGCTTTAGGAAAGAGACCAGCTTTTTCCTCCCCATTCTCCACTTCCCAAATAATCCCCATGCCTACTCACAGGTTAATGAAAATCCTGTGTCACTGAAATTAGAGGATGGACAGAATAATCTAGAGGGAGTTATCATGCACTCTAAGCCATGCTCTTGACCTATGACTACACAAAAACCACCAGGCGGAGAGGAAATAAGAACCTGAAAAATCAGAGGTTGCTGAGCTGAATTAGAAGTGCCAAGAGGAGCATTTGGCCAATTTCTAGAAAATGGAGAAAGAATGCAAATAATACTGAAGTTGAAGTTCTTCAAGGAAAACTCATTCATCACATGACTGGGACACACTTATCTTGGAGACCAGAATATGAACGTGAATGTGTTTAGTCAGTATCTCTGGGTTTGCTCTCTTCCTACTTTGGAGGCACAAGAGATAGTGTAAGAAAGGGACAAATGAGCTAGCCCAAGGAGAATCAAAACTCAATTAACCAAGCTTTCGTTGGCCTCCACATCTACTCAGTTCAGTTCAGTTCAGTCACTCAGTCGTGTCCGACTCTTTGTGACTCCATGAATTGCAGCACGCCAGGCCTCCCTGTCCATCACCATCTCCTGGAGTTCACTCAGACTCACGGCCATCGAGTCTGTGATGCCATCCAGCCATCTCATCCTCTGTCGTCCCCTTCTTCTCCTGCCCCCAATCCCTCCCAGCATCAGAGTCTTTCCAGTGAGTCAACTCTTCGCATGAGGTGGCCAAAGTACTGGAGCTTCAGCTTTAGCATCATTCCTTCCAAAGAAATCCCAAGGCTGATCTCCTCAGAATGGATTGGTTGGATCTCCTTGCAGTCCAAGGGACTCCCAAGAGTCTTCTCCAACACCACAGTTCAAAAGCATCCATTCTTCGGCACTCAGCTTTCTTCACAGTCCAACTCTCACATCCATACATGACTACTGGAAAAACCATAGCCTTGACTAGATGGACCTTTGTTGGCAAAGTAATGTCTCTGCTTTTCAATATGCTATCTAGGTTGGTCATAACTTTTCTTCCAAGCAGTAAGTGTCTTTTAATTTCATGGCTGCAGTCACCATATGCAGTGATTTTTGGAGCCCCCCAAAATAAAGTCTGACACTGTTTCCACTGTTTCCCCATCTATTTCCCATGAAGAGATGGGACCAGATGCCATGATCTTCGTTTTCTGAATGTTGAGCTTTAAGCCAACTTTTTCACTCTCTACTTTCACTGTCATCAAGAGGCTTTTTAGTTCCTCTTCACTTTCTGCCATAAGGGTGGTGTCATCTGCATATCTGAGGTTATTGATATTTCTCCCAGCACATCTACTAAATTGCTCAAAAATTTATGTTATTTTATACTTCAGATATAACCTTCTTATATTAAACCCCCCAAACCTAGAAATAATAAAATCATATAATTTATGATCTTTTGTGGTTGGTGGACATTTTCACAAGGAAGCCTTGTCTGACTTCAGACTGAATCCTATTTGAAAATCTCAACTCATCACCTTCCCATCAAACCCTGCCTTCCCATTTCCTTCTGCCCTTATCATTCTCTGTTAGGTGGATAAAACTTGGAGTTGACTTTGACTATCTTCAGCAACTTACACAATGAATCCCCATAATATATCTTCTGGTGCTTTATGGGGTCTTTCACACCCCATTCTTTCTAGGCCCACTGCTACAGTTAATAACAATAATAAAAAGTATAACTGTTAGTGTGGAAGCGCATAACACTATGCTGGGAAACATGCCAACTGACCGCATTCTTAGAGCCAAAGGCACTAAGGAGCTTCATGTTTCCAAACTATTTTGATGAGAGATGTTACAAGTTAGTAAAATAATCATCTTCTTAGATAGAAATTCTTAGAGGGAAGGTCTTACCAGTGAAAGGCATGTCATCATCACTGTGACAGCCTTAGTACCTGGGAGCTGAGAGAACTAGTTCTCCATTGAGTTGAGAGACCTTGTTCCATAGTCCACTCCTACAGAGGTCATTTTTTGCTACACACCCAGTTCTCAAAATTAAATCTCCATGTGCCTTTTCACAGGCTCTTTTCCTCTGACCCTAGCTTTTCAGTGTGCTCCTTTTCGTTTCTGAATAATGCACAAGGCAGAGATAACATGCCCTACCCTATGAGCCTATCATTTCACATCCTCAGAGTCTCCCAATCAAGGGAAGGGGAGTGGACCCGATACTGGAGGTACTATCAGAAGGAAAGATGGGGCAAAAAGCCAACAAGCAAGATTAACGATGATTTCAATAGACTTGTTTTTCTCCTCTTTCATTTTGTGTACTTAGCTAATTTTCATTTTCATATTCAGAGTTTTTAGGCCAAGCAGAGCATATAGCCCCCTGGGGAGGCTTCCCCTAAATTACAGGGTTTTAAAATGTGCAATTTGGGCATCAGTTTAAGGAGACTGAACTTTTCTGGAAGATTTTTCAGACAAGACCACATAGCACTTCATGGACTTTCAAATTATGCGCTGTAGTTGCCTCACCATGTGCCCTTCAAAGGCTTTATGTTTAGAGTTGCCTCCAGCTGGGCTTTTGGCAGCACAGTAAGGAGGAGGCTGTTCTGAAGGGGCTGCTATCTCTGGATTCAAGGGAAAACTCTGTTTTTTCTTCTTAAATAAATACATGCAAATAAAACTGAGAGGAGACACTATCCAGTGTCAAAAAGGAGCAGCAGGTTCTAGGTCTAGCAAAGAACTATTAGAACTGTTAAGAGAATTATGACACAACTGTTGGGGGGATAGGGTCCCCAATCTCTTTGGTTTCTATTATGGACTGAATGTCTGTACCTCCCCTCCACCCCATCCCAATTCATAGGTTGAAATCCTAACCCCTAAGGCAACAGTATTAGGGGGTAGGGCCATTCAGAGGGGATTTATGTCATGAATGGGATAAGGGACCCCAAGGAGCTCTCTCACTTTCCTCCATGTGAGGACACAGAGAAGAGGGCTGCCTATGAACCAGGAAGGGGGTTCTCACCAGGCACGAAATCTGCCTTCCAGCCTCCAGAAATGTGAGAAATAAATTCCTATGGATTTGAAGGCTCTGAGTCTATGGTACTCTGCCATGACAGCCTGGATGGAACAAGTTTCTTAAGTAAGAGTCTTGTCTCCCATTGCCCTTCGATCTGTTGTTGCAGACCATTCACAGCATTCTGGAGTTTGAACAGCACTGGAGTGGGCACAGCTGGCACTCTTCCTTACACCCATTCCCATGGATTCCATTGACTCCTCCCTGTTACCCCTCACCCCACCCATATCCTTGCCTTTTCAATGATCTCAGCAACAGATTTTCTGAGAGGGGGTATCCTAGCTCCCTCAGATCTGCTTGGCTGAGTCCTGCAGAGAGGCAGCGATGCCCCTTAACCAGTAACTGAGCCTGCCAAAACCCAGCTTCCCACCACTGCTTGAGAACCATCTGAACTGTTCCTTACACTGCGGCGCTGCCCACAGGGTCAGGCTGGAGTCCCCTGAAGGACAGGGCCTACAATTGCCAACCTGCTTCTCTTTCTCTTCTTCTGTGTTCTGCTCTCCAGATTCTCAGAACCAACCCTGGGAGCACTTCCTTAAAAATATTTACAGAACACAAATCCTCAAGGCAGGGTCACTTTAGCATATATTATATCTCTGTATGGTTTCAAGTAAACTAGAGGTCACCCAGTTGAATTGAATTTCAGATTTGAGAGGGAGTGTAAATTAGGAGTTGGGGATTAACATATACACACTCTTATATATAAAATAGATGACCAACAAGGACCTACTAATAATCAGCACAGGGAACTATACTCAATATTTTATAATAATTTATAAGGGAAAGAATCTGAAAAAGAACATATATAACGTGTAACTGGATCACTATGCTGTAAACCCGAAATTAACACACTATAAATCAACTATTTTTTAAAAAAAAGAGAAAAAATTGACTTTCAGATATATCACATATACTATTTGGTACATATATATTAAATGGGCTTCCCTAGTGGTTCAGATGGTAAAGAATCTGCCTGCAATGCAGGAAATCTGGGTTCGATCCCTGGCTCGTGAAGAGTAATTATGTGAAATAAGAGTATAACTGGGTAACTGTGTCTTGATTTTCTAAATCTGGAAACCTTATCTACTGTACCCTCAGAGCAACCAATTGAGATCATCATCTGCTTTTAGAGAAAAAAAAAAACTAAAGTTTGGTCAAGTCTAGTGACTTTTTAAAGGTCATACAGGAGTTGGCAGTTTTCTGATTCACATGTGGGAACTTTTTACATTTTTTTTCCAATTCACAGTGGAGACGTCTCATATGCTGACATGCAATATTCTCCCAACCCTCAGTTCAGTTGCTCAGTCGTGTCCAACTCTTTGCGACCCCATAAACTGCAGCACACCAGGCCTCCCTGTCCATCACCAACTCCAGGAGTTTACCCAAACTCATGTCCATTGAGTAGGTGATGCCATCCAACCATCTCATCCTCTGCCATCTCCTTCTCTTCCTGCCTTCAATCTTGCCCAGCATAAGGGTCTTTTCTAGTCGGTCACTTCTTTGAAACAGGTTTCCCCATCTATTTGCCATGAAGTGATAGGACCGGATGCCATGATCTTAGTTTTCTGAATGTTGAGCTATAAGCCAACTTTTTCACTCTTTCTTTCACTTTCATCAAGAGGCTCTTTAGTTTTTCACTTTCTGCCATAAGGGTGGTGTCATCTGCATATCTGAGGTTATTGATATTTCTCCCGGCAATCTTGATTCCAGCTTGTGTTTCTTCCAGTCCAGCCTTTCTCATGATGTACTCTGCATTTAAGTTAAATAAGCAGAGTGACAATATACAGCCTTGACGTACTCCTTTTCCTATTTGGAACCAGTTTGTAGTTCCATGTCCAGTTCTAACTGTTGCTTCCTGACCTGCATACAGATTTCTCCAGAGGCAGGTCAGGTGGCCTGGTATTCCCATCTCTTTCAGAATTTTCCACAGTTTATTGTGATCCACACAGTCAAAGGCTTTGGCATAGTCAATAAACCAGAAATAAATGTTTTTCTGGAACTCTCTTGCTTTTTGATGATCCAGCGGATATTGGCAATTTGACCTATGCTCCTCTGCCTTTCCTAAAATCAGCTTGAACATCTGGAAGTTCATGGTTCACATATTGCTGAAGCCTGGTTTGGAGAATTTTAAGCATTACTAGTGTGTGAGGTGAGTGCAATTGTGCAGTAGTGTGAGCATTCTTTGGCATTGCCTTTCTTTAGGATTGGAATAAAAACTGACCTTTTCCAGTCCTGTCACTTCATGGCAAATAGATGGGGAAACAGTGGAAACAGTGGCTGACTTTTTGGGGGGGGGCTCCAAAATCACTGCTTGGAAGAAAAGTTATGACCAACCTAGACAGCATATTAAAAAGCAGAGACATTATTTTGCCAACAACGATCTGTCTACTCAAGGGTATGGTTTTTCCAGTAGTCATGTACGGATGTGAGAGTTGGGGTATAAGGAAAGCTGAGCACCGAAGAATTGATGCTTTTGAACTGTGGTGTTAGAGAAGACTCTTGAGAGTCCCTTGGACTGCAAGGAGATCCAACCAGTCCATCCTAAAGGAGATCAGTCTTGGGTGTTTATTGGAAGGACTAATGTTGAAGTTGAAATTTCAATACTTTGGCCACCTGATGGGAAGAGCTGACTCATTTGAAAAGACCCTGATGCTGGGAAAGATTGAAGGCAGGAGGAGAAGGGGACAACAGAGGATGAGATAGTTGGATGGCATCACCCACTCAATGGACATGAGTTTGGGTAAATTCTAGTTGGTGATGGACAGGGAGGCCCGGCATGCTGTAGTTTATGGGGTCAGAAAGAGTTGGACGTGACTGAGTGACTGAACTGAACTGAATCATGATTAAACTGATACAAAACTAGGAAAGAAGTAAAACTTCTATGGCAATAAAGGATACTTGCTAAAAATGTACAGAAAATAACCTACCTATCTGTTACATTTAAGATGTCTTCCACAGAAAATTCAGAAATAGCTAAAAATAACTGCAGTCAGCATATGTTCAACATATATGCATTACTGTCCTAGAGATTCAAGCTAACAAAGTGATTTTTAAAATTGGCAAGAAGGCTTTACGATTATAAAGGAAGGGACAATATTTTCATTTCTCGAAGATAAATGAATTAGTTAAGACAATCAGTATGTATTAGAATTTATATGAGAACTGAGCACTTGGTTAGTGACAAGATGAACATGTAAGATCCCAAATGCCACATTCCAACCAGTTAGAATGTATAAACAGTAAAATAGATTCCATTATCAATACAAGAAAAAACTAGTAAATATCTTGGAATGAATCTAATGGAAAAAATGTATGTTAAGAAAGCATTCGTGAGGAACCGTATGTGAAGATACATACAATGTCCACAGACATAAAACAACACTATGTAAGCAGCACACCGTGTTCTAGGACGATTGCCTCTCTGAAATGGACAATTCTTCTCAGTTAATTTTACTCAAATCCCAACCACAAGATAAGAAAGACTTGCTGGCAATTGGCTAAAATAAATTAATAGTATCCTGGGCTAGTAAATATGCAACAATAGCAATGTGGTTTTAAAAAAGTGACCCTTGCATAAAAAATTTCCTATCAGTACCACAATTAAAGCATAAATGCCTGGATCTTCTGGATTTCCCCACATCCATGCTCTCCCTCCTCCAGTGTGGAGATGCCCTGGGCTTTGGGGATTTACTCAGCACCAGAAGCGGCCCTGAGTGATCTCGATCTCTCAAGTCCTGCAGGCAGATTCTTTACCAACTGAGCTATCAGGGAAGCCCTCAAGTCCTGCAGGTGGTTTCATAAGTCAGGTCTCAGTCCAATCAGATAATCGCATTGCCAGGCCAAATCCGAGGCTGATTCAGCATAAGCTATATGACGTAATTCAGGCCCAGGAGACTGAGGAGAAAATTTCCTGGGTGTTTCTAGAGAGGTAAAGGCATGGATGCCTTCTCTTCCTTTGATATTTTTCAAGAGGGACTTCTGGACCAAAGTGAGCCACCATCTTGCTGTCAGAGTGAGATGAGGCCGATGCTGAGAGGAGAGAGGAGCAGAGGCCATCACAGGGAATCAGAGTTGCAACCCCTGGGTTACCAACACAAGAAGTACCTTTATAATAACTTCTGAAATATGTAATGACAAAAGTATCTTCTTGGGTACAATCACAGTTAAGTATTTATCACAGGTATTCCTAAATGGCAATTTCTCATGGAAGCTTTAAAACAGAATAGAATTTCTAAGAAACGAAAGCACATGCACTGAAGGAACAGACCCGAGTACAGAAGAAATGATACCAGTGTAGAGAAAGGCCAGGAGGGCCGAGGTCTACCATGACCAAAAGAGCTTTATTACAAGTCAGGCCCTTCGATTACTCACCTACGTCATTTCTCTCCTCTACATCTCAAGACACTGCATTTTGTCACCTCCAAGCTTTTCATAAATTTATAGTATTCTTTTGACTGGGTGGACCTCCATCCCCTCTACTTTCCATCTATCAAGTTATCCTCATCTTGAAAACCCCAGTGAGATTTTGCCTGGTTTCCAATACTTCCCTGCTTTCTCCTGGCTAGCCATCTCTTGCTCTTGTCTTCTTTCCAAATAGATTTTAAGGCATTTGGGGACAGGAAGAAAGTCGTATCTTTATGTTCCGTCGCTCTCCGACATAGTAAGCTATCAGAAAATATTGTTCAATCAGTTGGATTTCTGGGATCATGTTTTTTGAACCATCTGCATTCTGACCAGAATTTTCTTGCCATTCAGGATCTTCTGCCCCAATTCCACTCTTGGGTATCCTTAACATGTCTTCAAATTGTATAATTTGCTCACTCTCCTTGGGTCAGGGAACTCAGATGATACAACTGTGAATTTTGGCCAACCCCTGGACAGTGTTATCTCCCTAGCAGCAAGAGACTGATTCAATCCCCATGTTTTCAGACCCTAGGAAATCATCTGTACCCCCGGCACTGTCCACAGAGGAGAGGAGATGTCAATTCCCCAGGCTGTTCTTTATAGCTTAATCCTGTTCCTCTCCTTTCCATGACAGCAGAAACAAATTACTTTTTGTTCTTCACTGTTCTGTTCTGCCCATGGCTTCGTTTATGAAACCAAGCACCGACCTAATAAACCCCTTCCTTGCTCCTAAAAGCTACCATAGCTGCTCAACATTGGTATGAATACTAACAACAATCAGAGCTCCAGAGCTAACATATGAAACTTTAAAAGATTATTTTAGATACCAACATATATTCACAACTCAGCTATTTACTTTACAATATCCCTTTCTGGAAAACTGTTTACACCACCCTCTGGCAACTTTTCACATCACAGAACAGAAAAATGCAGTTCATTTTCTATTATATAAAACTGCAGCTACCAATTGTTAGGAATTAACTTAGACCAGAGCTTAAAAAGACTCAAAGCTTCATTGAAGAAATCCTATCTAATCGCAATATATTCATCAACAACCAAGCCATTTGAGGTGTGATTAAATGATTGAAAAGACTATTGTAAAGATTGAGTCACAAAAGCTCTCTATTGGATATTAAATGTGCTTTATTGAGTATACAGATATTTGGATATCTGGCTATATTTTTATCAAAGGTTCACAGACATTCTACTATTAAGAGTAAAAATAATGAACATGAGGTCTCATATTTCAAAAAGAAAAAAAAAACTTACAGACAGAAAACATTCATTAGAATATTATAAAAAATTGCCTACCTTCATTTACACTAAATAGAATTTCTTTCTACCATGTACAGTCGTTCTTAAATACAATGAAACCTAAGAGCCACTGAGCATGGTAAAAAGGGTATCTGTACTCCAAAGTCTGGGCAAGCTTTTTGAGATAACCACCAGATCCCACAGATAATGGAAATAAAGGGAAAATTCTCAACGGATTCTCAACTGTTCTATTTATCTGTCTGGTTTAGTCTATTCTGTTTTTGTTGTTCTTGTTCAGTCACTAAGTCACATCTCTTTGTGACCCCGTGGACTGCAGCACGCCAGGCTTCCCTGTTAAGTTCATGTCCATTGAGTCGGTGATGACTATTCTGTTTTAGTTATATATTAATGCAACTATAGGGCAGGTTGGTTTCATGAGATGTGTATTAAACATTGGGCACTGAACCTTACCTCACATACAATAGGTGACAGATAAATGTTTTGTGGGTTTGAAACCAAATCTTGTTTGAACAGACTCACATTCATATGGTTATTGAAAAAGTCGTGAGAACATACCACCTTCTTCATCTCATGCCATCAGATGTCATGCTCATTTCCTTTGACAAAGGTCCCATAAACCATTATCTACTTTTATGGGATGCACTGTATTTGGCTTATAATCTTTTCCCTCTCAGTCTCTTTGGAGCAGAGAACATACTTATATATGCATTTCTAAGAGCCAACTCATTGGAAAAGACCCTGATGCTGGGAAAGTCTGAAGGCAAAACAAGAAGGGAGCAGCAGAGGATGAGAAGGTTAGATGGCACCACCGAATCAATGGACATGAATTTGAGGAAACTCCAGAAGACAACTGGAACACAGAGGCGCTCGGTTAGGCTACAATCCATGGGGTCGTAAAGAGTTGGACATGACATAGTGACTGAACGAAAACAACAAAAAACCCCCAAACTGCTTGGCATATAATAAGATTTCATTAAATAGTTGCATACATGAATGAATACATTAATTGAAGATAAGTTCCTAAAAGATAAGAGTCCTTATAAGATGCAAATTGATTCGTAGCTCAAGAATAAGACTGAATTTCTCTATGCAATTTGGATATAAATACTCCTCTGAACACTGAGTATTGTGGAAATATTTTTCTGCAAACAGTGGCACCAGTCAAATGCTTCAGAGAATGGTTTTCATGTTAAAAAAGACTTCATTTGTTCCTAAAGAAGAAGAGATGCTTGAAAATAGCACTTAACAAATTTAAGGATGAAAAATAAAGACTGAGGGTAAATAAATCAGTCAAAATATAAAACAGTGAAACACGAAATGGTAATTCATTAATTAGACAGAGGGTACAGCAACAACTTCCTGTCCATCTTCTCATATAAAATATCAATTTCCAGCGGTTGGTAAAGCTAACCTTGTCCTGAGAAGAAAAGGCAAAACCGGGAATTAAGCATTGTCCTCATCTTTTAGAAGGCTATCATCCAAATAAGAAAATCATCCATCCATTCACTGAACATATATTAATTGAACACTTACTATAAGCACATTCCCATTTACAATATAAAAGGGTAGCTCAGTTGGAAAAGAACATGCCTGTCAATGCAGGAGCCACAAGAGAAGCTGGATAGCCCCTGAAGGAGAAAATGGCAACCCACTACAGTATTCTTAACTGGAGAATCTCATGGACAGAGAACCTAGCAGGCTATGGTCCATGGGGTGGCAAAGAGTCAGACACAACTGAACCGACCAAAGGAGCATGAAAACAAGATCTGCAATATTAGGACTAGTAATAAACCGATTTTCAGAGAGATTGGAGTCAAAGGAGTTACATAACTTGCCTGAGGTTACATAGGTAGTGACAACCAGGATTCTAAAGAAGTCAGAAAACACTGAACTCTATAGCTAGAACTCAAAGGAATATAGATGGGATTGAAGACGTGATATTCTCAAGATTCAAGTGTATGCTTGAAGAGCAGAATTGGAGGGATGATTTCTGGAGGAGGTGAAATTAACAGACAGACAGGTGAGTGTTCTTCCTGAACAAGAAATCAATCTGTGATTGGGGAAGGGCTATCACTCCTTTTAACTTCCTCATTTTGATATAAAATATCAATTTTTGTTTCTTTGTTTTTCTTTTGCTTGAGGTGGGCCAGGGTCAGTTTACTTTTCTCCAGTGCTTTTTCCCAAAGCTGATTAAAGTCAGGCAAAGGAGGGGGCCCCACAGAGGTTCTTCTTAGAATAAGAAGTTCTGATGACAAAGAACAAAAAATGGCCTAACAAAAAACAAGGGTGTCCAGAATGGCTCAAATTAAGTCATGGGTTTTAGGGATCAGTTTTCTCTTTGTATAATCTCTTTTTTCCCCTTTGTTATGGCTAATCAATGGCCAATTGCCAATACTTTTCTCTAAGGTAAAGAGCTGTTCCCAACCATCTCTCACACCTGCTAAGCCAAGGACTGAAAATTCTGGAACCACTGGTGGGGTGGCCGGCGATCTTATCCACAGCACTTAGGATCAATGTGACTGAAAGGGAGTTATTTTGTTTCTATATATATTCCCTATATGAAAATACTCTGACAGGAAATCCAAGTCCATATTCCTTCCACATATATTAAATACAGACAAATTCCTCTAGCCTGGGGACCATATTCTTTCTCAAAGTATGCTTATTGCCAAACTGTGTTTTCGAATAAATGCACTCAAAGGACAAAGTCATAAAGAATTTATGATTTCAAAAATAACTTGCCATAATTTTTAAAAATTTACCATATACAAAAGTCACTGTTAACAAAATTTTTTAAAAGTACAAAATATGTAAAATCTTCAAAAAAATCCAATTTCATTGCCAAGGATTATATACACAATTCTTATAACTCCAATGGGAATTACATGGAAAAAAAAGGACCCTAACACATCAAAACAAAATAGAGTCTAATGGAACTTTAGGGAGAGAGTGAAATAACCCCACAAGGAAGGCAAGACAGTATCCAGAAACATTAGACCAGGATTTCTCACCTTTATCACTCTTTGTTGTGGGGAACTGTGCTATACACAGAACAAAGTGTTTAGTAACATTCCTGATCTTGACCCACAGCACATCGAAACTCCCAACATGACCACCCTGCATCCAGACAACCAAAACGTCTTCAGACACTGTCAAGTGTCTCCTTGGGGTCAACCGACCCTGGTTGAGAATCATTGCTGGAGAAATAAAGAATATATCAACTGTTATCAGGAAATACTTAAACACCAATTCTAATTTTACAGAACAAATTTACTCTGTATCTATAAAGTTATGATGACAGATGCATTCAGTAGAGAACAGGAAACAGGGTTTAGCTGGCCCAGAGTTCTGTGAAAACCTAAGAAAGAGTACCTATTTACATGTAATTTTCACTTGTTTTCCTTTTTTTCCACACAGAAGGTGACAAGAAGGAACAGGAAATATGACTTTGGTTGACTGGCAATTTTTCATACCTTTCAAAATCGCTCTGACAAGTTGATAGAAGAACATCGTGGAATACAAAGCAAAAAAATTAAACAGGAGGAAGGTGGCATTTCTTTGAGGAATGTGATCTGTCTCAACAAATAAAGGCATAAAGAAACCCGACTAAGCATAAATATGAGCTCAGTAGATTCGTCTGTCTAGCAAAGAAGGCAAGGCTCTACTTGATTTTTCTTTATTCTGTCTTCCTGAATCATGGCAGAACAAGTGCCTAATTAGCTACAAAGGGAGAATCTCATTAAAGTAGTTTAGGAATTCTTTTTTTAAAAGAAAGACTTCACATATTCAGCCTATAAAAACATCCTCTGGCATTTTACTTGGCTCAAGCCACTGTAACAAAATACCATAGACTAAGGGACTTGAACAAAATACCATAGACTAAGGGACTCAAATAAAATACCATAGACTAAAGGACTTGAACAAAATACCATAGACTATGGACTTGAACAAGAGACAATTATTTCTCACAGTTCTGGAGGCTGGAAGTCCAGGAGGAAGCTTCTTTCTGGCTTTTAGAAGTCCATCTTCTCACTGTGTCCTCACACAGAGGGTTGGAGGGTGAGGGGAGGGAAAAGCACAATGATGCCAATGACCTCCAAAGGCCCATCATATTGGGGGATAGGGCTCAAACATTCAGTCCATAACACTTGGGGAAAAAGATAAAAGCTGAGTTACTGAGCGACTTGTTTTCAGACTGAGGCTTGTCTTTGCAAAAGCCAAAGCACTGTAGAAGAAGCACTGCATTCACCTAAGGCCAGGGGAATCTTCAACTACAATCTTTGTAATTCATGCAGCACTTGCAATCAGGGATGTTCAAAAAACTTTCAGGCAGTTAAAAAAATGTTGCGAGATTCCTGTTTTCAAAATGTAACAAATAGCATTTAATTATTTCCCAGATGGAGAGGCTATACAATCAGTGTATGGGATACACAATCAGTTCCTGTATACCCAGTGAATGTGAACTTCAGAAGAGGCCTTGAACCTTGCCACTCAGAGTGTAGTCTGTGGACATGCTGCACCAACATCATGAGGGAGCAGGTGAGAAATACTGAAGCTCAGGCCCTGACCTACACTTATTTAATCAGAATCTGCATTTTGTTACAAGATTCCCTGAACAATAATTATGCTCATTAAAAGTTTCAGAAGCAATGCTCTAGTGAGTCCAATTTCATCATTTAAGACTATCTTGTAAAGATTCTTTTGTGGTAACCATGGGAAACATTTTTTTGGAAAATATTCTTTTTAGCGCTTCCTGGAAAATATGAAAAAGTATCTTTTAAAATGAACTCCTGATATTACACAAATAGCAGATTATACATACAAAAAGGGACAATAGGGAACAAGATACATAGAACTGTTACAGCAATGACCAAGTTAAGCCTTCTTGTAAATATTCTTCAAAGCAAGATATTTCTGGTTAGAGATTTCACATGGTGACACTTTTCAGATCTTCCACACAAACCTTCAAAATGCTATCCTAGCATTATCAAATAAGTACCAAATATCTAATAAGTAATTAAAACTCCAAGTTGGCTTTCTTTCTTTCTTCCTTTCCTTTCTCTTTTTTCCCTCTCTCCCTCCCTCCCTTGCTTTCTTCTGAGTTTAAGACAACTGAGAAGGCTATGTGGTCAGGGAGTTTGTGATTTGAGACTACTGGGGCAGGAGCCGAAAGCAGCTCTTTTGCCCCTTTCCTATTTGCCTATTTTGTTCCCCTTGAATTTTGAAAAAATCTAATTATAGGAAAGAGATCACTAGGCAATTTAATGTTAACTCGTGACTTATGCTCTCTGGAATGTACAGCATGCCTTGCATAACCTGTTGATTCTGTTCCTAGATTAAAAGAAGTATAAATGAAGAATTAAGTAGTTAAATGACAAGCTCTCTACCCTCAACAGCCCCCTCAGCAATCCTGCAAGCAGATAACACACAAAAGATAACGTCTGAAGAGAGTCAGCCAGTCTGCAGACAGTGAAAAAGGATGAAGAACCCAACCTCCTGATTCCACGATTCAATGAGATTCCACAACACCCCCCACTGCACCTTTTTCCCTTTAAAAACAATCCTGTTTGAGCAGAATCTTTGCAGCTGGTCTTAGGACATGAGTCCACCTTCTCCCCAGATAGCTGGCTTTTCTGAATAAAGCACCTTTACCTTTTACTGACACTTGCCTCTCAAATTACTGATTTGAGCAGTGAGCAGCGGAACCCGAGTTCACTAACAAAGCTTTGTCCGGCCTTGTTAACTGTCTTCGGAACCAACACCAGGGGCTGAGATTTCTCTCATTTGAAAACAATGAGTCAAAGTTCAGTGTGTGTGTGTGTGTGTGTGTGTGTGCGTGCACATGTGACAACTCAGTCGCTCAGTTGTGTCTGACTCTTTAAGACCCCCAGGGACTGCAACTTGCCAGGCTCTTTGGTCCATGGGATTTCTAGGCCAGAATACTGGAGTGGGTTGCTACTTCCTTCTCTAGGGCATCCTCCCAACCCAGGGATCTAATGGGAGTCTCCAGTGTCTCCTGCGTTGGCGGGCAGATACTTTATCACTGAGCCACCTGAGAAGCCCCACAAGCGCAAAGTTAATGAACATGAATAATTAGTATACAGTTAGGTCTATAAATGAAAAACAATGTCATGTAATTAAAAGGCAATTGTAAAAATCATTTTTGAAGTATAACAAGAATAAAGCCAGTCAAACTGAATTGCAGAGAAAGACATTTCAGTTATATTGATGGGGTTCTTTCTCCTCTGAAGCATTTTTCCCCCTACTTAGGCCACAACAATATAGTATCAGAAAATATATGAAAAATGTGGAAGATTAGAAGCTTAGAGTCCAGAATCCCTGTGGTGGCAGCCAGAAATGTAATTAAGGAAAACACTCCTTTAAGTTTCCCTTCCCTTAAAAATCTAATCTCATATTATTTAGAAAACCTTGGGGAGGAATAATAATTTGGGGTCAACTTTGGAAGAATGTTAGATGACTGCTAACTGGACCCTGTAACCTTATTTAGAATGAAATTATGTGCCAAGAGATTTTAGGAATTGGAATTTTTAAAAAGGTGTTATGCTTTCTCAAAGCCCAAAAATAAACCTTTCACATAAGAACACCAGGAACACTAGCTTTTTTCCTCTAAACTTTGCTTTTTGAAATCTACTGAGTTCCCCGCAGGCAGGATATGAAACACTCAGTTCTCAAGAAAATTCTTTTCCCTCAAAACCTCAGTTCACTTTGAACAAACACAAAATACATAGTCTATCACCCTTCCCTCTCCCTCCTGTAAACATCAGCTCTATCAAAAAAGACACATCTTTCCCATTTCTGGACCTATTCTGTCTTTTTAAAGGTGCAAGCATGAAGAAGCAAAATAAAAATTAAAAACTTGTCAAATGTTTGGTTAAATTTCTGGGCTGTTAACCACTTTCATCCCCTGGAGAAGGAAATGGCAACCCACTCCAGTATTCTTGCGTGGAGAATCCCATGGACAGAAGAGCCTGGCAGGCGCCAATCCATGAGGTTGCGTGAGTCAGACACGACTTAGTGACTAAACCACCACCAACAACAACTACTTTCATCAAGAACTAGTCAAATCACATAGCAAGAGGGCTACTTACAGAGTGAGATTGGCATAACTCTTTCACACTTTGATGAAAATGTATTTCCTTATTTGTTTTGCAGTAAGGTATATATTTCACTTCTTACAAAAATGCAAGACTTCTTTCTAGCTCATTTTGAAATCCTGGAGAATCTTTCCTGATCATTCTGAATCTTGCTCTCATAGTTCATGAAACCATTATTCTCCAGGGGCTCTCTGGGGCCAGGGACTGAGTCACACACTTTATTTGCATTATCTCATTTCCTTCTTCAAACAGTTCTGGAAATGAGGTCATATTTTCAGATTTGGGGGATTGAGGGAAGAGAAGGTAATTGGAAGAAAATGCTCCATACTCAGGTTTTATACTCAAAGTCTGAAGTCTGTCCCTGGTATATTACACAGCGTCTTTCTAGAAAACTGCTGATAAATATTTGTTGAATGAAACGGACTTGTAGATGAGGGTCTCCATTGGTCAGATGATGACTTGTGCATTTTTTAAATGCACACTGATATGACAGCTGCCACAATACAATCTAACCAAATTGTTTCAAATGAAGTTAAATATACCTAAGTGCTACTATAGCCATCTTACTAATAGAGTCATTGCATGGAAAAATAATGAATGAACCTTTTGGTCAACCCAATATTTGCCTTGCAAAATCAGATCCTGAGGCAGGAGGAGGAAGGGATCCAAAATTTAAAAACCATAGTGAACATATGATCAGAAATAATCAAGCCATTCTTTCTAAATTAAGAAAACCAAGTAACATAATCTCCTCCAATAAATATACATGTAACACCAAGAAATTTATCTGTGGTATTAGAGAAATTATCTGGCATTCTGGAAAACTGAAATTCATGCCGAGAGATTTTCAGAACAAATAACAGAAGAAATGCAATATCTTTGGCCTTTCTAGAGAAAAGTCAAAGAAGTGGTGGCTATTTCCAGCTGTTTGGAAGCTGGCAATAATGATATTATTGGAGGATGCAGCCGGAAACTAACATGATTATGTCTGGCTCAACAACAGAGTTCTCAGCATATCTCAGCCTTGTCACACGGAAACAAACACTGTTTACAGAGAGAAACTGATGGATGTCTGAGTTTTCAGCTGGACCTGGAATAGTCCACAGTCACCAAATCATTGCTCCATCAATTCTTTGGCGCTTAGCTTTCTTTATAGTCCAACTCTCACATACATACATGACTACTGGAAAAACCATACCTTTGACTAGACAGACCTTTGTTAGCAAAGTAATGTCTCTCCTTTTTAATTTGCTGTGTAGGTTGGTCATAGCTTTTCTTCCAAGGAGCAAGCGTCTTTCATGGCTGCAGTCACCATCTACAGTGATATTGGAGTCCAAGAAAATAAAGTCTCTCACTGTTTCCATTGTTTCCCCATCTATTTGCCATAAAGTGATGGGACCAGAACTCATGGCATGTCTGGGTCAGTCTCTTATGGGGTCACTGCTCCTTTCTCCTGGGTCCTGGCGTGCATGCACAAGGTTTTGTTTGTGCCCTCCAAGAGTTTGTTTCCCCAGTCCTGTGTAAGTTCTGATGGTTCTATGGTAGAGATAATGGCGACTTCCTCCAAGTGGGCTTATGCCATATTCAGGTCTGCTGCACCCAGAGCCCCTGCAGCAGATCACTGCTGACCCATACCTCCACAGAAGACACTCAGACAGAATTCTGGCTCAGTATCTGTGGGTTGGGCGTGTGTTTTTGTGCTGTTCCCAGGTCTGAGCAGTTCAGGCGACTAGGTGCTTGGTGAGCACACTGCCGCAGGTGGGCCATTCATCTTAATCACCTCCCCGGTCCTGGCAGCTCAGTGTCCCGGGGGCACCAGGAGAGCACTGACTCAGATGTGCTGTATGTCTCCTCTGGAGAGCTGATCTCAGGCTGAGACCCTCCTGGCAGATGTCAACCATCCAGGAAGCCAGGAAGACGTGGTTAGCAGCTGGGAGCCTGCTCACAGTTTGATGGAATATGCCATCTCAGGGCTGAGATTGTAACAGCCCTTTGCCTTCCAGCTCTGAATGTAGCAAGCCTGCCTTTCTGCCTATGGATGGGGAGGGGCCAGTATGAAGCTAGCTAGCTCTCCTTTAAGTAAGTATTAGTCACTCAGTCATGCCCGACTTGTTGCGACTCCATGGACTGCAGCCCACCAGGCTCCTCTGTCCATGAGATTTTCCAGGCAAGGATACTGGAGTGGGTTGCCATTTCCTTCTCCAGGGGATCTTCCCAACCCAGGGATTGAACCCGGGTCTCCTGCACTGCAGGCAGATTCTTTACCGAGTGAGCTACAAGGGAAGCCCCAGCTCTCCTTTGGTATTAGATAAATCCTTTATTCTGTGACTAGGCCAGGCTGCACATTAGGTTGTTAGGTTAGAGCCTTTCACGGGAAACTTCTCTTTCCCATGAGTGTCCAGGAGTCTTTGGTGGAGGCGTGGGTTGGTGGTGGCCTGCTTCAGGGTTGGAGGCACCGAGTGCAACAACGCCTGCCTGGGACCTTTTGAAGGAGGTCGCCATTAACTTCATTACCGCCACCATAGTTTGGCCTCAGGTCAAGCAACAGGGAGGGAACACAGCCTGGCCTATCAACAGAAAATTAGATTTAAGTTTTACTGAGCATGGCCCCACCCATCAAAACAAGACCCAGTTTCCCCTTCAGGTAGTCTCTCCGATCAGGAAGCTTCTATTAGCCTCTTATCCTTATCCATGAGAGGGCAGACAGAATGAAAACCACAATCACAGAAAACTACCTAAATTGATCACATGGACCATAGCCTTGTCTAGCTCAATAAAACTATGAGCCATGCCAAGAAAGGCCACCCAAGATGGATGGATCATGGCAGAGAGTTATGACAAAACATGGTTAACTGTAGAAGGGAATGGCAAAAACAAGTCAGTATTCTTACCTTGAGAACCCCATGAACAGTATGAAAAGGCAAAAAGATAGGACACTGAAAGATGAACTCCCCAGGTCAGTAGGTGCCCAATATGCTACTGGAGATCAGTGGATAAATAACTTCAGAAAGAATGAAGAGACGGAGCCAAAGCAAAAACAACACCCAGTTGTGGATGTGATTGATGGGTGATGGAAGTAAAGTCCAATGCTATAAAGAACAATACTGCATAGGAACCTGGAATGTTAGGTCCATAAATCAAGGCAAATTGCAAGGAGTCAAACAGGAGATGGCAAAAATGAACATTGACATTTTAGGAATTAGTGAACCAAAATGGACTGGAATGGGTGCATTTAATTCAGATGGCCATTATATCTAATACTGTGGGCAAGAATCCCTTAGAAGAAATGGAGTAACCATCATAGTCAACAAAAGAGCCCGAAATGCAGTACTTGGATGCAATCTCAAAAATGACAGAATGATCTCTATTCGATTACAAGGCAAGTCATTCAGTATCACAGTAATCCAACTCTATGCCCTGACCCGTAAGGCTGAAGAAGCTGAAGTTGAACAGTTCTACAAGGTCCTACAAGACCTTGACCTTCTAGAACTAACACTCAAAAAAGATGTCCTCTTCATTACAGGGAACTAGAATGGAATGCAAAAGTAAGAAGTCAAGAGCAACCTGGAGTAACAGGCAAATTTGGCCTTGAAGTACAAAACAAAGCACATCCAAGCCTAACAGAGTTTTGCCAAGAGAATGCACTGGTTATAACAAACACCATCTTCCAAAAACACAAGAGAAGACTGTACACATGGACATCATCAGATGGTCAATGCCGAAATCAGATTGATTATATTATTTGCAGCCAAAGATGGAGAAGCTCTATATAGTCAGCAAAAACAAGACCAAGAGCTGACTGTGCCTCAGATTATGAGCTACTTACTGAGAAATTCAGACTTAAACTGGAGAAAGTAGGGAAAACCACTAGACCATTCAGGTATGATCTAAATGAAATCTCTTCAGTGGAAATTCCTACAGTGGAAATGACAAATAGATTCAAGGGATTAGATCTGATAGACAGAGTGCCTGAAGAACCATGGATGGAGGTTTGGGACATTGTACAGGAGGCAGTGATCAAGACTATCCCCAGGAAAAAGAAATGCAAAAAGGCAAAATGGTTGTCTGAGGAGGCCTTACAGATAGCTCAAAAAGAAGAGAAGTGAAAGGCAAAGGAGAAAAGGAAAGGTATACCCATTTGAATGCAGAGTCCCAAAGAAGAGCAAGGAGAGATAAGAAAGCCTTCCTCAGTGATCAATGCTAAGAAATAGAGGAAAACAATAGAATGGGAAAGACTAGAGGTCTCTTCAAGAAAGTTAGAGATACCAAGGGAACTTTTCATTCAAAGATGGACACAATAAAGGACAGAAACGGTATGGACCTAAGAGAAGCAGAAGATATTAAGAGGTGGAAAAAATATACAGAAGAACTGTACAAAAATGTTCTTCACAACCTAGATAACCACAGTGGTGTTATCGCTCACATAGAGCCAGACGTCCTGGAATGCAAAGTCAAGTGGACCTTAGGAAGCATCACTACGAACAAAGCTAGTGGAGGTGATGGAATTCCAGTTGAGCTATTTCCAATCCTGAAAGATAATGCTGTGAAAGTGCTGACTCGATATGCCAGCAAATCTGGAAAACTCAACAGTGGCCACAGGACTAGAAAAGGTCAGTTTTCATTTCAATCCCAAAGAAAGGCAATGCCAAAGAATGTTCATGGGGTCGCAGAGTCGGACACAATTGAGCGATTGATGGTACTGGACGCCATGATCTTAGTTTTTTTATTTTTGTGTTTTAAGTCAGCTTTTTCACACTCTTCTTTTATTTTCAATAAGAGGCTCTTCATTCCTCTTCACTTTCTGCCATAAGGGTGGCGTCATCTGCATATTTGAGGTTATTGATATTTCTCCCGGCAATCTTGATTCCAGCTTGTGCTTCATCCAGCCCGGCATTTCACATGATGTACTTGCATATAAGTTAAATAAGCAGGGTAACAACATACAGTCTTGATGTACTCTTTTCCCAATTTGGAACCAGTCTGTTGTTCCATGTCTGGTTCTAACTGTTGCTTCTTGACCTGCATACAGATTCTCAGGAGGCAGGTCAAGTGGTCTGGTATTCCCATCTCTTGAAGAATTTTCCACAGTTTATTGTGATCCACACAGTCAAAGACTTTGGCATAGTCAATAAAGCAGAAATAGATGTTTTTCTGGAATTCTCTTGCTTTTTCTATGAGTCACTGTATGTTGGCAATTTGATCTCTGGTTTCTCTTGCCTTTTCTAAATCCAGCTTGAACACGTACAAGTTCTCGGTTCATGTACTGCTGAAGCCTGGCTTGGAAAATTTTGAGCATTACTTTGCTTGCATGTGAGATGAGTGCAATTGTGTGGTAGTTTGAGCATTCTTTGGCATTGCCCTTCTTTGTTCCTGGAATGAAAACTGACCTTTTCTAGTCCTATGGCCAATGCAGAGTTTTCCAAATTTGCTGGTATATTGAGTGGAACACTTTCACAGCATCATCTTTTGGATTTGAAATAGCTGAAGTGGAATTCCATCACCTCCACTAGCTTTGTTCATAGTGATGCTTCCTAAGGCCCACTTGACTTTGCATTCCAGGGTGTCTGACTCTAGGTGAGTGATTACAGCACTGTGGTTATCTGGGTCATGAAGATCTTTTTTGCATAGTTCTTCTGTGAATTCTTGCCATCTCTTCTTAATATCTTCTGCTTCTCTTAGGTCCATACCATTTCTGTCCTTTATTGTGTCCATCTTTGCATGAAATGTTCCCTTGGTATCTCTAATTTTCTTGAAGAGATCTCTAGTCTTTCTCATTCTATCATTTCCCTCTATTTCTTGCACTGATCATTGAGAAGGTTTTCTTATCTCCCTTTGCTATTCTTTGGAACTCTGCATTCAGATGGGTATATCTCCTTTTCTCTTTTGCCTTTTGCTTCTCATCTTTTCTCAGCTGTTTGTAAGGCCTCCTCAGACAACCATTTGCCTTTTTGCTTCTTCTTCTTGGGGATCATTTTGATCACCACCTCCTGTACAATGCTAGGAACCTACGTTCCTAACATAGTTCTTCAGGCACTCTATCTAGCAGATCTAATCCCTTGAATCTATTTGTCACCTCCACTGTATAATCATAAGGGATTGATTTAGTATTTAATTATACTGCAATATAGGTATATATGTGTGCTTCTTAGGTAATACATAAAATAGAAATATCTATCACAGTTTTGGAGTCCTACTACTGTTACATATGTCCAGGATAGTGTTGACCACTGGCCATAGTTTAGAGGCCAATGGGAAGGCAGACCTTTAAAGAAATCTGTTGAATAGGTTGAAGAAATAATAACTATTAGACTCATACTCTGGGATACTGGAGAGGGTCTCTTAGCATAGAAATGGCTTCTATGAGGAGACATTATCAGTGCTGAGGTTTCAAGACATAAAGATGTTATTCTTACCTAAAAATTAAGGAAAAAATTCAATTTAGCAGGCACAGTCTCTTCATTAGTAAGGCAAGAGATTATGCAAAAATAGCAAAAATTTTTTCTGAAAAACCATTTTTCTGGAGTTCATAAAACAAAGGACTTAATGTATGATGTTAATGTATAACGTTAATGAATGATAGCTCCCTCCTTTGTAAAGCAGCTAAAGGAAAAGTCCAACATAACTAGAACACAGAGGAAATATATCTCATTTTAAACAAGACAGATAACTTTTTCTTCTTTCCCAACAAGGGATGCAAAATAATCTTTATTGTATGTTCCATCTCCAAAGAAACAAAAAGGATAAATAAAAGAGAGCTGCTGCGGCTGCTGCTGCTAAGTCGCTTCAGTCCTGTCCGACTCTGTGCGACCCCATAGACGGCAGCCCACCAGGCTCCGCCATCCCTGGGATTCTCCAGGCAAGAACACTGGAGTGGGTTGCCATTTCCTTCTCCAATGCATGAAAGTGAAAAGTGAAAGTGAAGTCACTCAGTCATGTCCGACTGTTAGCGACCCCATGGACGGCAGCCTACCAGGCTCCTCCGTCCATGGGATTTTCCAGGCAAGAGTACTGGAGTAAGGTGTCATTGCCTTCTCCAAAAAGAGAGCTATAAGACACCAATAAAAATACCCTCTGAGAATATATATTCATTTTTTGAAAATCAAAACTCATAATTGAGTCCAATTTTTTAAAAAAGCAGAAAAAGAAAGAAAAGGAGAAAGACAGGAGGGAAGGGAAGGAGAGGGGTGGGAAGGGAAGAGGGAAGAAGACATTTAGAACAGAAGCTCAGTAAATGTTATCAAATCCTAGTAGCCTGCTCTTGACATTTCAGCATTTTAAAGAAGATGGACTAGTTCTTCCCTTTTAAAATTCTATATGCTCCCCAAAGATGTATAAGTTTCTTTATATTTTTAGGAAGACCTATAGATAAACAGCAAAATTCCTAAAAGCTCAGCCTCTTAGGGTAATTGTGAATAATGCTAAAGTAACATGACTGTGAAATGATCAGAATCATAGTAGAGTGTTACAAATAACATCCTTCAAAGTGAAAGACCAAACAATTTTCAGGAGATAATAACCAACTTTCCTCTAAATCCTGACCATTGTAAATAATAGGTTTTGCCATATGAGCAATAAACCAGGAAGACTTTGGATACATCCACATACACACAAGGTGGTAGAATCAAAGACAATGTAGGAAAAAGTTAATTTCAAATGTTGAATAATATTTATACTCATAATATGTAAATGGCAGCTGAGTGCTACTCATAAAATTTTAGTAATGGTAGGAGCCTTAGTAATCAACCTTATCTCCCTTATAATTGTAGTCAAAACAAAACAAAACAAAACATGAAATAGAAAATCATACAGTCACATTTCACCTACTTCATAATTTTTCCCCTTAGTAGCCCAGATAGTATAATTTTATTTAGTTCTTAAAGAGAAAATCTTGAACTACTACTGTCTGGTAGCCAATTACTCCTTCTGAGGGTACCATGCCTATGTCTTTTTTTTTTTGGTTAAATTCCAGCATTTATACTGTCTTTTGAGACCAAAATCATCTTGTTAAATATCACCTGAAAATTCCATAAAAAATATTATTCAAGTTACATAACAAATGCGCTGGCAGGAGGGTCAAAGGGGTGTTAGAGGAATTCTGGTACAAAATACTTTAATCAGATTTTCTCCAAATACATTAATTTAGTCAGATTGTTTTGTTCACACTAAGAACTAAAGAAATGAGAGTTTTCATTTGGGAGGAGCGAATGCATGGAGAAGGTGAAGGTTGTAGGGCTCAGAACTATCTCTATGAAACCAAAATATATTACCCAGCAATGTTATGTATCCAGAGCAACTTTGGCCATCCCAAAATGCTCAGTAGGTCTGTACTTGTAATGAAGATTCCCTTAATCTCAGGGTTCGTTTGTGTCCACAATAATTCCAGTGGAAGACATACCACCTGAGCATCAGTCTGCTGTTTAATTAGAACACAAGTAAACCCATGGTCAGATGTGTCATTATCTAGAATAGCTTCCATGGAAAACTGGGGATGACCAACGCTTGTCCCAGGCCCTCACCTCCTTCCTTACCTTTGTAGTGCTCACCAACCTAAATAAAGTGAGTAGCAGCATACTGATATGGAGACAGTTCCCTTCATGATGTCATATAAGGGACCACCAGAAGGAGGACGCAATCCCAAAAAAGAAAAAATCAACCACTTAGCATGGAGGCTTTCAATACAACCTGGTACCCATGTTTGGAAACAGAACTCTGAAGTCAGACCTGTATTTAAAGAACAAAAGTCTCTCTAGTCTTGTTACCCGCTTGGGAAAATGACTTCTCTTTGTGGTTTAGGGAAAGATGTAGTGACATGTAAAACAACACCACAGAGATTAGTATGGAGTGACTTCTCAACACATGTCAGATCTTGTCTCTGAACTAGACTTTCTCCTTCATTATTTTTGGACTCCTGCTTCCCTAAAGACCTACCCTATGATGAAGATTTTCAGGGTCTCTACATATTGATGGGTCTTCAACACCTGACAGAGACAGAACCTTTGGTTCCAAAATTTTGTAGTTCTTTTTTTATCAGGAAAATATAAATATATATCCCATGGATTTCCAGGCTGATATAAAGTATTTTCAGTATAATATCATTATTAAATTGAGAGGGATCAAGTAAGAAAACATATAAATCAATTGAGGCTAAGAAACAATATTTTCACTTCATAAAAGGCTTTTTAAATAATTCAAATAAATCTTTGTCACAAATAAAATTGAATTTCATGCAGAATCAATGATATACCTTTTGACCTGTAATCTGCCAAAAGTAGACAAACGGAAAATTGAAAACAGTCACGTAAAAGTTACGTTGATAGGAATCTGTGAATAGATCACGGTGTGTTGGGTTGGCAGGAATAGTGAAGACCTCTCTGATTTACCATTAAGGTGGAAGGTAAAAGCAACACATATTAAATTATGACTAAGTATTTTTGAAACAAGTCTTTGTGGCAATAACTTCTTAATTCCTTCTAACTTAGCCAAGATATATGCATATAAAACTACTGAAACCATATTAAATTATGACTAAGTGTTTTTGAAACAAGTCTTTGTGGCAATAACTTTTTAATTCCTTTTCACTTAGCCAAAATATACACATATAAAACTACTGAAACCCTTATTTATAGTCACACAGACCAATTTTGGATTAACAGAGAAAGTCACCATCTTACAAACAGTAAATCCGTAGTCCTATAGGCTTTAATTAAAAGACATCCATCATCCAGACATTAAATGAACTTGAAGGAAATAGAAGACAAAAATATCACCTTTTAGATTGCTGATGATTCTGGAATGCTGTGATTGGGAGACCTGAACATCCCCCCAAATAGCACCAGATTTTAAAAAACAACCCTCCAAGTGGCTTAATTAGTGGGCAAACCAAGTCCTCAAAAATAAGTTTGTACATATAAAAGCCAGCATGCAGTGTTCCAGGGGCCAAGTCATAGCTGTAATAGTCTGTATAACACACTGCCCCCATATTTAACCAGATGTTTTTCTTTTGGAAAAGTAACTAAATCTACAGATCACTAGGTACCCTTTTCCCTATCATACTGGAGTCTCCACTTGATATGAAAAATCTCTACACTCCTTCACTTAGCTCATATGGTGTTTATGTGGTGTAGCTAGAATGTGAGCTCTGAATCCAGACTTAGTACACATGTTGGAATGCCACCTCTTCCCCACTTCCTTTACCTTTGTTACAATTTCTGTGTCTATAAAATAAATATAATAATAGTTTTAATTCACAGGGTTGATACTAGTATTTGTCTTAGTTCGGGTTTACCCAGGAGCAGACTGTAAGAGAAAGATTCTAATGCAGGGGCAGGGCAGGGGCAGGGAAAATATACTGGGAGAAGAAACAGCCAATAAAGAATGTATTCTACAGTCAGGAGTTTAATCCTGTCAGGAAATGTTGGAAATAGTTTAAACTCACATCTCTGAAACAACCCATATGAGGGACAAAGGAGCTGGGGTATTTATACACCAACACTTGTCAGTTAAAGTGCTCCCAGACAAAAGTATAACAGCAAAAACAGTTCCAGAAAAGTTCCTCAGCCATAAAGATGCAGATACTGCTGCTTGAAGTCTGCCACTGCACAATGAGGTGGGCAAGGCTGAATGAATTAATGTACCTGTAGTGTCTAGACCAGTGCACAGCTCATGGAAAGAGTTCCATACGTGTTACTTACTATTACTTATAATATCAGTATTATTACTATTACTTTGCCCAGAGGCATCACCTAATGCCACTTATATTTATGTCATCAGCCTACTACCAGGACATTTGTTGATGTTCCCAGTAGAGTAGCTATTCCATAACATCTGATGATCATCAATATGTTGAAGCAGACTCAACCAAAATGGCTCAAACTGAGAAATCAGGAATATTAGCGTTTGCAAACTACCATCCTATGAGACGAAGTGCAAAGCAACAACAACCTCAAACAGAAATTCCTTTTCCACGAATCACTGAGTCTTTCTTTACCCTCATAAAATCCACCGCCTCTGCCTTGGCTGCCGTTATTAGGCATGACCCTGAGTGCCTTACAGCAGGCTGCAGCGGAGCAATTTCTTCAATCTGAATGCTATAGAAATGCCTGACCCAGAACTGATGTCCGCCAGAACGTGGGTTAAAACATTACCAAAGGAGATAAGCAGACTCTAAAAACGTCCTCTTTTCAAACTGCTGCATCTATAAAATTCTTCCTGGACTCAAACAGGGAGACTCAGACACCAAATCAGCTAGAAGCAGCAATCACTTATCGAGGCCACAGACACTGGATGACACTGAATCCATGTATGGAGCATTAACTGTGTCTAAGCTAATTCAGACAGTGGCAGCGTGGTGGGTGATGGGTTGGGAGAAGTGACTATGATGTGGAAGACAGATCTGTCTCAAAGAACATGGAGACCTGTTAGGGAGAAGTGGTTTAGCCATATTAAATACCAATCACTATGGACCTATGCTTACTTTTGATGACATGTAATGACAAGAACAAAGTGTCAAGATTTGTCACAAAGCATGGCACATTGAATTATCATATGATAGAAATTAGGCTGAAGGGGGATGTGAATCAGGGTGCATGGGAACTAAGCCTTCCAAAGGGATGTGGTCAAGAGACCCCTAGTTCATTACTCAGCATTCATTCTTTTCTTCTTCCCCATATCAACAGCCCAATTTGCTCCCAGGAGATAAATGTGCCCAAGTAAACAACTGTAGCTCCCATCCAGCTTCCCTTCAAGTTACGGGGTGTCTGATGAGTTGCAAATTCTCTGGCTTTTTTACTTCTTCCCTTTCTGATTAAGCACAAACATCATCTCGTCCTCTATAGGGGCCTTGACAGTGGAAGTCATGTGCTAAGGATGAATGGCAAACAGGCAAAGGAGCTTAGGCCTCTGATACGGTCTATGGAGCCACCGTATCGAATTTTGAGTATCTATCTCTGGAATGATACAAGATGAATACTTTCTACACTATGACATCTTTAAAATTGCGATGAGACTTACAGTTGATAGTGTTTTAAATTGTTCTCTACTAAGTAATTGCTGTTTGCCTTGAAGATGTGTGGACAATATAGTCACTGCTATTTCTATGGGCTTCACTTCAACGGAATTATGTTCTGTATTGATACAATTCATGTTAAGTTTAAATCCCATTTTAAATGTCTTGCAAAAGATTATACTATGATTCAATGTTGAAATGGAAAGTTACTCGTATACAGAAAGGCATGGAAACGGAGCAGCAAGCTATGAATTTGATATTAGGAAAGCAAATACTAATGATTGAAGAACTGAAAAGATTTTCATTTTTTTAGTGAGGTGACAAATGCTTTCAGCAGGAAAATATCCACACAAGTATACAAAGCTGTGTTGTAGTGTGCTACAAAGATATATACTTAGAAAACTATTGCCTCTCTCAGGCCAGGCAAGGAGAACTCAATCATCAAAATGTGTGGGGTGTTATTTTAGGAATTTGGGAGAAAATTCCCAGAGACAAAAGTGGGGATTATTAAGAAATGCCACATCACCAACACTATTGATGTTACAAGACAATATTAAATGAACAATCGTGGACATCAGTGATTACGAGTCAAAAAGGTATTCAGAAGGGACTCTGAATATGAGGTTCAGGACTTCCCTAAACAATTTATTCTGCTTATGTTATTTTTCTCTCTGCACGTTCAAGAGTGATACATGAACAAAACTCTAGGCATAGAAGAGACCAGCAGACAGAAAGGAAAATTCCGAGACCATTTCTGTAAGTCGGTAGTAAGATGAAAGGGGCCTGAAGGAAGGAAAGGCAACAACAGAAACTCTTACATTTAAAGTGGTATTTGCTAGAGGTAACGGCCTCAGAGAAAATAAACACTAAACAGCCTTAGCAAGAGTTGGGGATTAAGGAAAGAAAATTTTCTTCACCAGGGTTAAAAGTAATAGCATTTTAGGGGATTGTGGGCAGGATCAGTTTTGAGGGATCTGAAATTGACATTTTAACTGCTATTCACCGCTAGCAGCTTTTGCTTTGATTACATTTTTATGATTCCATCATAAAAGGGGCAAAAGCAGAACTTAAAAGTTCCTGATGCAAGGTGGTTACATCTCAAAAACCAATAACGGGGCTTATTTATTGAAGCTGAACACCAATGAGCATGAGCGTGCTTGGTCGCTAAGCCGTGTCCAACTCTTTGCGACCCCATGAACTGTAACCCGCCAGGTCCCCCTGTGCATGAGACTTCCCAGGCAAGAATACTGGAATAGGTTGCCATTTCCTCCTCCAGAGGATCTTCCTGACCCAGGGATTATTTATACTCACAATTCCTGTATTGGCAGGTGGATTCTTTACCACTGAGCCACGTAGTAAGCCCACACCAAGGAGCATTACATGGTAATTATGAAAAAGAAAAAATTAGAAGTACAGAGAGTAACATGGATGGATCTTAAAATCCCAAGGCTCAGGAGAAACACACACAATGATACATAATACTGGAAAAAATTTCTTCACATTGAAACAAATATATATATATAAAACAATGATACTCACTTGAGAAAACACATGCATGCAAAAAGATCCACACTAAACTCAGGAGAATAATTCCCTCGATGTGTAAATAGGAGGGGTACAGGGATGAGAAGAAATGAACAAACTATTATTCAATTCAGCCAGTGATGATAATGGGTCACAAACTGAAAAATAATGAACTACATCTGATGCCTCTTCTCATGAAAAAAGCCTCTGCATAAATTGGAAGTTTAAATAAGCTTCAATAAATAGGCCCCGTTATTCTAAAATTCAAGAGAGAAATTGTGTATATATTATTACATACTTAAAACAGATAAAAGGTAGTCAACACAAAAGAACTTAATAAGCACTTTTAAGAACTACTAAAAACGTACCACTATTCAAAGGTGATACTAATCAACACCTTTCCCCCTCAAAATCTAAATAAAATATCATAACATTGAGTGATTTTTGGTAATTGTCCTTTTAATTTTATCAAACAATGCTTTCAGTAAAATTGGAAAACATCAAAACTTAATTGAATTTATTTTTAAATCTACTATTTGGGGTGGGAGGGGGGTTCATGTTTGGGAACACATGTACACCCGTGGTGGATTCATGTCAATGTATGGCAAAACCAATACAGAATTGTAAAGTAAAATAAAAAATAAATAAATACATTAAAAAAATAAAAAATAAATAAATCTACTATTTGATGATTAAAATATTCTTCTGTGTTTCTTTAATGTGTTTACCCAAACTTCATTTCTTCTGCTAATTTATTTTTTGCATGTTAAATTCTGGAGTAACCTCATAGAGGTAAATTCTAGAAATGTGATCTGCATTTCTTGTTTCTCTGTGTCACTCTGTTGTATTAATAATTTCAACATGAGAACCCATCTACAAGCTTTGCTGTCTTCAATAAATGGAAAGATTCATATACTTCTCAGCTGCACTTCTAAAGAAGGGATGTGGAGCACACAAAGAGAAATAGTTTAGGAAATGGAGAAAGCACATCCCTGTTGGTTGCAGAAAAAAAGAAAACTGCATGAACACAACAAGTATCCACCTACCTTACACCTACCAGGGTTTCTCAGCCTTACCACTATAGACGGGGTAGGTCAGATAGTACTCTGCTGTGCATGTTATCCTATGTGTTGTTGGATATTTATCAACATCCTTGGCCTCTACCCACTGGATGCCAGTAGCAACCAACCCCCCACAATGTGAAGTGGGTCTCCTGCACTAGTAGGCAGATTCTCAACTGTCTGAGCAATCACTCAGTTGAGAAGCACTACTCTATAGGAATAAGGGCAACATCCTGAAATCCACTGCAGAGCAAGCGCCGTGACCTACCAGTGTTCAGGAAAGGCTTAGGCATCATTGACTGTGTGCCTTGAACCATGGGGAGTACTATTTTATGCTACCTCACTATGAAGGTGTTTAATAAAAATAACAACAAAAACAGCACCACTAGATATCAAAAACTTACTGCTGCCTCTTGTCCTTTCTTCTAGTAAAGGCCTACTCATTTTTTTCCATGGAGATAAACTCTCCTCCATCAATTACGAATAGGGGGAGGATTGCCCACCAAGCTGTCTCACTCACTCCTAGCCAGTGGAGTGAGTGGATAATCTCTCTTTGATTGAAGCACAAGAAAGACAGGAAAAGGGCAGAGGCCATTCATCCTCGTGAAGAATCCTTGAGAAGCCATCCTGTTGCTCCTCAGATTTAGTAAGATGCCCTTATTTTTTACCCTTTCTGATACTTGTCTTCTTTGAATCCTTAGAGCGCCTTCATTTATTTTCTACTTTAGCTAAATTAATCGGTTTGGGTTTTGGGGATTTGCCATCCAAGGATCCCAATTGGTCAACAATCATTGGTTGTACTGAACTATGGGGCTACACTGGTGGCTCAGACAGTTGAGAATCTGCCTGCTAGTGCAGGAGACCCATGTTCAATTTCTGGGTGGGGAAGAATCTTCTGGAGAAGTAAATGGCAACGCACTCCAGTATTCTTGCCTGGGAAATCCCATGGACAGAGGAGCTTGGGGGCCTACAGTCCATGGGGTCACAAAGATTCGGACAGGACTTAGTGACTAAACAACAAAACCTTGCCTGAGCACTGTGCTCACACTGTGGCACATGTTGCCTCAGTCACAATCAGCTAGTAACGCAGGGCCCAGCATGGCACAGGTCCTCTTCTTGTTACAGGAAGCAGATGCGAGGTTGTGGCGTGCACCTTCTCCATTCAGGTGGCCGGGGAATCATCCGGAGAGCTTCCTCAAACAGCAAGTGCTTATGTCTCACACAGAGAGATTTGACTTGATGGGCCATGACAATGTTTTTCAGCAAAGTGCTATTGAAAATGCACTATGTACAAGGCAGCGTCCTTAGTTACTTAATTTGAAATCATGAGTAGAAAAAACAGGAGGAACTATATTTTCAGTTAAAAGAAAACTGAAAATTAGATGTGGTATCATGACCATAGAATTTGGTGGTAATCTCATAAGGCCTGCCCAGACTTTGGAGTATAAACACCCTTTTTTCCTTACTCAGTGAGTCTTAGATTTTAGTGTATTTAACAATGACTATACATGGTTGTTATACCCAAAAGCATCTATAATAAACTGCATGGTTGATACTTTTGATAATATGCTAGTTTTGCAAAAAACATATACTTTGGGGCCTTTTATAATAAAAAGGCCAAAAATATATACTTTGCAAATCCAAACCCATATATTTTGTGGCCCTTTATAGAAAAAGTCTGCTGACAAGAGAATTTTCTTGTTTAATCCTCATAACAGCCCCGTGAGCAACAACTACTAATGCATACTGATGAATTCTGTATACAATTTTAAATACATTGTTTCACTTATTGCCTTCAACAATTATCCTACTAGGGAGGTACTATTGGAACACTTATTCTAGAGATAGAGCAACTGAGGCAAGGTAAAGTAACTTTCCCATATCTACATGGCTCATAGTTGTTGGAACTAGTACTGTAATTCATGTCTGTTGACTCTGGGCTGCAGCTCTGTGTTAAACTGCATGTTGTCACTTTCGAGCTATGGCAGTGTAAAAAAATTTATAGAAAGAAAACTCAAATAAGTTGAAGACGGAACACTTATTCCGTCTTTGCTGTCCTGGAGAATGGAGCTCTCCAGCTTTCGGATCTAGAAAGAAACAAGATGAAAGACATCCCAAAGAGGCCTTTCTCTCTGCGTTTATCTACGATTATTTCTCCGCTCTTTGCAGAGCTGAAGGAGAAGAGCCAGGTGTGTGGAGGCAACCTGGGGTCCATCAAGGAGCTGCGCGGGGCCATCTACCTGGTGGAAGAGGCCTGCCCCAGCATTTCGGACACCATGGTGGCCCAGCTGGTGCAGCGGCTGCAGAGATATTCTCTAAGTGGTGGAGGAACTTCATCCCATTGAAATTCCTTTGGCATTTGGGGTTTTGTTTTTCCTTTTATTCTCCACGCCAGGATAGCAAAACCCAATAGTAAGAAGAAAGACTCCCTCCCTCTTCCTTCTAAGCAATAGCTCAGCTAATGAGAGACTAACACAACTCAGCCAATGGAAAGCCACGGCTTGTTTGTTTACTGTAGCCTCCTAACTTCCTTTCCTATAACAGAGTTCTCCTCTCCATTTTTGCAGGGGACTCACACAGGGACCGCCACGATTGAAGAATTGTGATTCTTTGCTGATCCTGAATAAAGCCATTTGCTGTCTACTGGTTTTAGGTCAACAGTACATAGAATACTGGCCCTCCAAAAGATGTCAATGCCCTAATCTCTGAGCTTGTAAATATGTTACTTTATATGGCAAAAGGAACTTGAAGATGTAAATAAGTATTTTGAGATGGGAAAATGATCCTAGATTATCCTGGTGGATCCAGTGAAATTACAAGTTCCTGATAAGTGAAATAGGAAGCAGGAGGGGCAGAGGAGGAGATGTGACGATGGAAGCAGAGGTCTGAGTGATTTGGGGCCACGAAGCAAGGAATGTCGGCAGCCTCTAGGATCTGGGAAAGGTTAGGAAATGGATTCTCCCCTGAGCCTGCAAGAAGGAACCAGCCCTGTTAACAGTTCGATTTTAGTTCAGTGAAATCTACTTTGGATTTCTAACCTTCAGCATGGTAAAAGGATAAATTTTAGCAGCTTCAAGTCAGTAAGTGTGGGGGAATTTGTTACAGCAGCCATAGGAAACTCATATAAGGGCCATATTTTACTTACTTGGGCCACACTTTAGTAGACACACAAAGGCAGCAACACAGGGAATTATTATAATAATTATTACAAATATATAATAAATATATATAAATATATAAATATAATAATAATTATTATAATTATTATAAAAAAGCCAATGGTCGAAGCTTCAGAGAAGAAAATAATGCAGTTTGGTGGGGTTTCAGTTGAGAAATAGCTTCTGGGCGAAGGAACTACCAGGAAACTCAAGAAGAACTCGGAGACTGATTGCCTGTATTGACTGCACTGGGTTCAGCAGATCTTCCCTGGAAGCAGATACTAACCCATGCAGCTGTGTAGGGGAGAGAGACCTAGAGAGCTCTATTACCCCAATGGCAAGAGGGGATTTTTTTTTTTTAATTAAGAACAGGCCTTCCTGTAATTTGTGTTGTTTTTTCCCTCTAGTATCTCAAAGCCAATTTTTAGATTTCCATGTTAATGCCACCACCCTCTACTCTGTTAAAAGATATCACTGGGACTTCAGAGATTATTAAAAATTTTACCTATGGGGATGGTTATATAAGTACTCCTTGAAATACTAGTCATACATTTTCCTGAAAACCGGGGTATGTCTGAATATATTAGCATCATCTAGGGTTTCTCAGCCTGGATGCTATTGACATTAAGAACCAAAGATAATTCTGTGCTGTGGGGGCTGCCCTGTGTTATTGTACAATGTTGAAGAGCCTCTGTGGCCCTTATCCACTAGCTGCCAATATTGCCTCCTCCCTCAATTATGACAAAACATCTCTGGACATTGCCAAATGTTCCCCGAGGAACAAAACTGCCCCTGGTTGAGAACCACTAGCATAGTCAAAGACAAACCATATTTTCAAACTTCTATCATGCTATGATGAATTTCTACTCTCCTCATCACTACACAGAATGTCACCCTACTCCACCTTTCAAAAATAAAGAACCAGTGACATTAGGGAAATGATATTGAAAGCATGGATTCTGGGCTAGTACATAAAACTGCCCCATTGTCTCTATAGTGTTCCTCAGATTTTTATCTCAGTTCTTCCCCCCGCCTCAGATTTTTATATGCAGGTCCTAAACAACAACAACAACAACAAAAACCTGAAATAACAATTTAATTTAAGTATTCATTTGCCTTTAGTCACTCATACATTAATTCCAGAAGAGTAAAATAATTGACAATGTGCAAATAAACAACAGCTCCTGGGCACAGGTTTTAAGTCTTCATTACACTCCTGATTTCACATTAATGAGGGAGACAGGACTTTGCAGCAATTTGTCTAAAGATTAATAGTGCCTTTGTGCCAATCAAAACCTGTTCAAAATGCAAGGATGACTCTAATGTCACTCTCTAGGGAAACTTTTCTCTGACTTCTTCCATCCTTCTATGGGCTCCCCTTGTTCTATCTGAACATTTATTTCACTCTTTTATTAGATTCAGCTATTCACATGCTCATCTACTTCACCTTGGACTACACTCAGACCTTTGCTTGTAACTTCCAATAACAAATTATAGGTGATAAACGAAAAATTTAAAACTATGACAAAGCAAGTCAAATCCAGAAGGTTGAGACATTTCACAGGACCTGACTCCTTCACAAGTCATTGGCATTAATGAAAAGACAGCTAGCTAGTCTAGAATAAAAGAGACTAGAAATGTGGGCCATTTTTGACTCCTTGTTTGGACAGTCATGTTGGGGACGATTGCAATAGTTTGAATGTGGAGTTAGAATTACATGCTTTGAAGGCCTTGTTAATCTGCATAGGTATGAGCATGCTGTTTTGTATGTGTAATGAAATTTCAAGTGGAAGTATTTACACTATATAATCTTGATTTCTGCGATTTGCTTTAAGATACTTTCTCCAAATACAGTGCAGATGTGACAAAACTGTCATGATTGCTAAATCCATGTGACAGGGTGATGGGATGGGCATATGTGTCCTTATACTATCCTCTGTACCCTTGGATATGTTTCCAAATATTCAAAATGAATGATCTAAAAAAGTTCACACTCGGCCACACCAACGACACAAACAGTGTTGAGGTCTGAGGCTGGTGAATGCTTCCTGGGTCACTAACATCAAACTCACAAGAGAAATACAGACCCAAACAGAGCCAGGTTATGAGCCAGTGGAAGGGAATAACACATTTCAAGACAGGAATCAGGAGCAAGTTTGAACCTCCCAGAAGGTCAAGGCCAATGAATGGCCAGGGGAGAGCAGAAAGGATCCATTCAGCATAACAGCTGTGCTGTTTCCATACTGCTGCTAATTCAGTGTTACTCAGGGATTCAATGTGTATTTACTGAGCACTCAGGTCCTGTTTGAGCTGCTAAGGGAGACAGGGACCAACAAGACCCGTATGGCTCTCAGGGAAATTACATTCTTAGGATCATGAGGGGAGAGAGCAGGTGACGTGATAAACAAGTAAACCATAAATGAGAATGGCTAGGGTGCTGAAAGACACTGGGAAACCAAAAGAGGGAGAGACAGGATAGAGTCGATTGAACAGGAAGAGGGACCAGCTTCAGATTGAGTGGCCAGGACACTCTGGCATTTTCCAGGAGCCCTGAGTAATGCGGCCTGGAGGAAAAGGCATTTGGAGAAGAGGGGAGAGAGTGCAATGAGTCTGAGGTAGGAAGAAACTTGCAAAATAAAGAGGCTCTTGTGCCAGAAGTGGAGTGGGGTGGGGAGAGTGGTTGCAAAGGTGGCATGGAAGATAGGCAGGGGCCAGGTGAGGTCAGCCACGGAGGCTGAACAGAGGACTTGAGGGTTGATTCTCAGGCGTGGGAAGACATTGGTATAGTACCAGCAGGGGCAGGCCCATGATCTGAGTTGTGTTTTTTGAAAGACCTTTCTGGCTGGTCCATACAAAATGGAGTGAAAGGGGGAAGAGCGGCAGCACGAGAGCCATGAAGCAGCAGCTCAAGTCAGCCAAGAGAATGATGATGGGGGGCCCTGGTTACCAGTGGCATTGATTAAATCAAAGGAGCCTACTCCAGAATCTTGTTCATGGAAAGGATGGAGGGGGAGAGGCGAGGGGGAGAGAGAAAGGAAGGAAGACCCCGAGAGGCTTGGCCTGAGTGTATGCCCTGGTGCAACTGAATCAGATGAAGAAATCCTCTGGATCTTACAAGCAGGGTGTTTTGTTTCTGGAACATGTGAAGCTTATTCTTGCCTTAGGCTCTTTGGACTTCGATCCCCTCTTTGTGGAACCTTTCTTCCCTCAATTATTAGTCAGGTCTCATTGGAGAGGCATTTTCACAGAGATTTCTGTCCTGACCACTCTATCGACATTCTTAGGATAGAGCAGGAGGAAAGTCTGGGGTAACACTGACTTTGTTAGAGAGAGCCAGAATTAGTGAAGGGTGACACTAGGCAAAACGCTGGCTGCCCTGCCCACCTCCCCCTCCCTTCTTCCTCCTTTTGGCCACCTGAGAAGTCTGCTCTTCGATTTCCCCAGCACAGGCCAGGGAGCCAGGGGCTCAGCCTCCACTCATGCAGCCAGCTACTCACTGAATGGGCAGGGCCCCCAGCCAGCACTGAACCAGGGAGGCTGCAGGGCCTCCCTGCAAGGGCCTGCCTATCTGAAGCCCAATTTGCCCTTCCAGTAAAAAATGGGCAACTGTGGTCACCTCCCCCCTTGCTCGAAGGTAACTTGTGGACAACGGCTCTGAATAACATTTATCTCCCACCACACCTCATCTAATACTCTGTAAATAAATTAACAAGCATCACTTTGCACTACTTCACAAATACACTGTTTGTGGAATGGAAGAATCTAAACATTGTAGGCATCAGACCTCAGATTTATAACGGTATCAGAGAAGTCATTATGGTATCTAAAGAATATCTGAATGGTAATATATCTAGAGGCCAATTGACTGCTGTATAAAACCAGTATTCTTTAATCATCCTCTGTCCCAATTTAACTAACATATCCAACTTATGGTAGATATTTACTCCTCTTTTCATGTTTCTACATTTATCTCTGGCACATTTGGTCCTTCCAAAGACAGGGAGAGTGCTGGCGGATAAGAATAACAAGGAAAATCTGGAACATGGTGAGGAGCAGAAACGGAGAGCAACAGAAGCCAAAAACTCTTAGAAGCAACTGTCCTGAGACTGTCCTCACTCAACCTGCCAGAAGCCATGGATATAAGCAGCGTCTGCATAAACAATTTCATTTGCATAGATGGAGAATTATGTTCTCCACAGAGGGACAAAGAGACAGAGAGACAGACAGATTGAGATTTAACTTGCTTTAGCAGACTCACCAAGATAGAAGGACATCCTATCAACTGACAAGTTAAGTTGTCCAACTTTTACAGGGAAAAAAATTAATGAAAATGGAACTTGAACAATAAATTTCCTTCTAATGACAGGCTTTCTTCAGCTAAGATCTGGCTTAAACTAGGGAATGTGCAATTTAATTATATTCTTCTAACAAAAATAGAAGAGTTAACCCTTTCTCTGAGGCTTGTTAAAATTGGAATTATGAGAAATTTTAGTTTCTGAGTTTTGCGTACGTGTTTCTTTTAATTGTGGATCATAACTATAGTTCCAACTGTTCTCTTCAAATCAGCATCATTACAAAATCTTTCATGACTTTAAACTATTAAAGCAGAAGCAGTAATACAATGAACTCTAATGAAACGAAATGAAACTCTTTTGTGATCTTGATACTTGGCCCAAACTTGTTTAATAACCAAACTGGAAACCATATTGAAAGGGCATAAAAATCATATAAGTTAAAGTGGCAGTTTGGCATCTGTCCTGGGCTGAAAAGGGTACTAATAATTTCAAGCATAGTGGTAGGAAATTCAACAAAGGAATGCTATCAAAGTCACATTTTATAATCGTGAGATGACAGTTAATGTCCTTTTCCTTTAAACTAAATGAACCTGATTCACGTATGTCATGATGCCGGCTACATTCAAACATGCACTGACATCCAAGGGGGGGACTGATTAGAATTAATACCCCTCCAATAATTTTAGGCTTTGCACTCTGCCAGTTGGCGTCATCTCTCTGCTTTAGGCAGATTTCCCAAAAGGATACAGTGGTTGCCCACTTTCTAATCAAAAAACCATCTTGGTAAATTAAATATGACAAATATGAAGAAGCAGATGGTTCAACTTACTTTTGAAAAATGTCATTGAAGGTTAATGTTACTAATTATCATACATGGACTCGTTTCACCTCAATATTGGGGGCACTACCATGCAGCCCTCTCAAAAAAAGTTTATTAACCAACAGAGTATGAGTCACTCCATGTGACTGAGTCACTTTCCTCTTCTGAGGAATCAGAAGCAAATGTAAATATTTACAATGACTTCCCTGCAAGTCTATTTTGCCAGAGCACACCTTTCAGATAAGCACTTGAGAAAGTGAGGTGGGCCAGCATTATGAAATGTAAAGAATACACCAGAGAACATGCAGTCAAAGCAGAATGAATGCTGCAGCATAAATATTTGGCAGAAAGCTTCAATGTCCATACTGTTTTCACATTTTATGGCCTTGAGAAACTAGAAAGACGCCTTTAAATATATGATATCCACAACTGTATCTGTATCTCTATTTCTACATCCCACCCACATCCATACCTTCAGTTCAGTCACTCAGTCGTGTCCGACTCTTTGCGACCCCATGAACCGCAGCATGTCAGGCCTCCCTGTCCATCACCAACTCCCGGAGTCCACCCAAACCCAATCCATTCCTTCAGTTACATATAAATCCACATCTGTATAAAACCTACTCAGTCCTGGGACCCAGTCAAAGTACTAAATATGGACCAGTGAACCAAGTAGACAGTATGGCAGTTTATCAAGAAAAATAATACAAAAAGAAGCACCATATAACCCAGCAATTTCATTCCTGATACATGCAACCCAATGTTCATAGAAGCAATATTTACAATAGCCAAGATATGAAACCGACCTAAGTGTTCATCAATCAATGAATGTATAAAGACACACACATATAAAAACACACAGTGGAATACTACTCAGTCATAAAAAAGGAATGATATTTAATCATTTGCAACAATATAAATGGACTTGGACAGTACGATGCTAAGTGAAATAAGTCAGGGAAGGATAAATACTATATGATGTCACTCATATGTGGAATCTTAAAAAAAAGAGAAACTAGTCAATATAACAAAAAGGCAACAGACTCATAGATCTACAGAAAAAACTAGTGGGGAGAAAAGAGCAAGATGTGAAGAACAGGATTAAGAGGTACAAACTACCATGTATAAAATAAGCTAAAAGGATATACTTTACAACACAGGGAATATAGCCATTATTTCATAATAACTATAAATGGAGTATAACCTTTAAAAATTGTAAATCACTGTATTATACACTTATAACTTATATAACATTGTACAGTAACTATATGTCAATATAAAACATATTTTTATAAAATATATAAAAAGGACTCAGAGCCTTAAATAAAGTCTCATGGGAAATAACGCCAAAGAAGATTAGATGGATGAAAATTGATATATTCCAGATATTGTGAAAGAAACACTTATTAATGACATCCACTTGGTCATTTAAAATTTATAAGATGCACTCTTTATTAAATGAGTAACTGGACACAAGTTTGTCCATTAATTTTTTGAAAACCTAGGTAGCTTATAATTAAAACGTATCATATCACTACTTTTGCAGGAAAAAAACCAAACATGTAAGGGGCCAAGTTAATGGCTTTTATATCCACAAAGGAAGTTCTGTTCATTCTCCAGCCAGCCCTCTGAGAAGGTATGGATGGAGACCTACATGTCTTATACCCTACAACCACCTGTTTTCCTGAAAAGCCTCCTAGGACGAATTAATCTACTGGTGTACTTGTCAATAGAGCTTAACTCACAATATGATACCTTAAACTAGCAGTTGGAGGCTATAATTGTTATTGGTCAGTGCCCAACACCGACACCAACAGATGGCTGTTAGTTAAATTTGTCAACACAGCCAAATAAGTAGGGAATTTCATGCTTCAGAAGTGGCTAGCTGGATGTAGACTTCTTTTGAATCCCGGAAACGCCAACCTACAATATGCTGGAAGCGCAGGACCTGCCCCAACATTTCAGTCATCTTTACCTCAGCAATTGTGAAACAATATAAAATCTGTGTGTAACATCACCCACCTGAATCTTTATAAAGCACTATTCTGTCCCATGTATCTGCCACAGACCAGCATTTTGAGTGAGAACACAAATAAACCCAAACACAGGGGTGAAAACGTCAAATGCACTGCAACTCCTCCAGGCTCTTGCATGTAATACTTGATGAATAAAACAAAGGACTTTTTAACTGCATTGGCAGAGAAAGGAAAGAGGAGGAAGACAAGGAGGGAGGAAGGAAGAGAAAGGAGAGCCAGAGGATTACTGCTGACACCCAGTGTCTGTCCACAGTATAATTCTTCAGCTCTGAGCAGGAGAACAAGAAAGCTACAGCACTCCCTCAGAAAGGTTCGCAAGCAACAATACCTCTTAAAAACATTTATTAGGAACTAGATTTTTAATCTGGTTTTGAAATGCAATACATAACTGAAAAGGGAAAAGATCATGCAAGAGGGAAAAGGGTCACAGCGTGGAGGGCAAAACAAACTGTATTTGTCAATTTGGTCTTGAAAAGGAACCACCATTCTGTCTCGCCATCTTAAAGACTCATTTAAAATGCCCTCATCTCTCAGGTTCAACATGGAGATTTATCGTACTTTCTCACCCTGAAATTCTAGGATTCCACTGTGTGATTTTAAGTTCTGACAGCCATCAGTCAGTGATGGCAAAATGGGTAAGTCATGACATTTCCAAATCAAGACTATGGCCTAGTCTTATTATCACACAGATACAGTGAATTCACTTACAGGTTCACAGAATGGCTACAGGTTCCCCATCTGGCATAAATAGTCAAGTGTGTATGATTTTGTTTAAAAGCTCTGATCTTTAAAAATGTGTCTGGTAGATCTGTAAGGAAATATTTTATTGCCTTGCATTCCCTCAGGGGTGAAAATGCTGTCTTGACAAATGGATTCCCTGAGAAAAAAGTATGTGTAAATTTCCAATCTTCTCAGAGACAGACGTTAGTCAAAAGGCAATGTCAACTTCTGTAATTTTCCCGAAAAGCTAGCTGCTGTTTCTTCTAAAAACAACAACAAACAAACACTCTTGCTTTAAAAAGAAAACCAGACCAATGGTTTGTTTATTTTTAAATGGGCCTCTTCAGTTCAATATCTACTTAATTGTTTTCCAGACCAGAAGGCAAGATAGGCCAAGCCTATCTTAAATTAGATTAATCATGTTTTTTAAAAAATTACTTCTTTGGTCAAGAAAACGGAAACTCACATGGACAAAAAGATGATGCAAAGTGGTCTGAGAATGCTTTCCAGTTTTTACCTATCTCTTGAAGTAACAGAAAGAAATAAAAGAGAGAGAATTGATGTTTGAAAAATACAGATTAATAGGGTTGCCAGAAAAAATACAGCACGCCCAGTTAAACATGCTATCCATTCTTAATTTTTATTTGTGAAATCTAGCAGATCTACTAGTGATTCTTTATTTCTCCTCAAAAACTAGGGAAACCAAGGCACAGGCTAACTGACAGAGAAGATAGCTTCAAATTGAATTTATAGTCTCTGCCTTCAGACCACTGGTGCATCCTGTTCACCTCTTAGCCTTGAAGCTTGTTAACTTCAAAAATGAAGTTAAGTGTATATACCAAGTTAGAATCAAAAATATTTTAAATCTTTACCTGTATGTAGACTTAAGATCAGAGAAGGCAATGGCACCCCACTCCAGTACTCTTGCCTAGAAAATCCCATGGATGGAGGAGCCTGGTAGGCTGCAGTCCATGGGGTCGCTACAAGTTGGACACGACTTCACTTTCACTGTCACGCATTGGAGAAGGCAATGGCAACCCACTCCAGTGTTCTTGCCTGGAGAATCCCAGGAACGGGGGAGCCTGGTGGGCTGCCATCTATGGGCTTGCACAGAGTCGGACACGACTGAAGCGACTTAGCAGCAGCAACAGCAGCAGCAGCAGCAGACTTAAGATTACATTGAATGGTTTTATCTCCAGGACATGGGAAGTAGAAAGAAAATAACGCAGACACGTAGGCATGAGTTCAAAATTCATAGAAAGAGGAAAGAAGGGAGTGTGTCCAAGAGGGCCACCAGTAGTCACATGTGGCTCCTCAGGTTTTGATTAATTAAAGTAAAATAAAACAAAAACTTGAGTTGCTCAGCTCTATTGATTTTGAGCACCCAATATCCACATGTGGTGGTCAGCACCAATTTCCACCCTCAGAGAAAGCTTCATCAGACAAGGCTGGCCTGGAGTCTCCTGAGACCCCGCCTAGCACATAGTTATGCCATTCTGGGTCACTGCTATACAAAGCAGTGCTCAGGATGCCCCAAACTTCAAGGCAATCCTCGTCTCAGTCAGAAGTTTTGTTTCTGTGGTTCTTGACTAGACAACCAACTCCAGTATTCTTGGGCTTCCCTTGTGGCTCACCTGGTAAAGAATCCGCCTACAATGCAAGAGACCTGAGTTTGATCCCCGGGTTGGGAAGATACCCTGGAGAAGGGAAAGGCAATCCACTCCAGAATTCTGGCCTGGAGAATTCCGTGGACTGTATAATCCATAGGTCGCAAAGAGTCTGACATGACTGAATGATTCTCACTTCACTTAACCTCCTGTGCTCCTGCTCTACCCCGATGCTCCTCATCCCTGAGGAACCCATCTAGGGGGCTCAAGCTACAGATTTCAAGCACCTGGCAGGGTGATGCCAAAGAGTAAAGGGCTCTGCTGCAGAGGATTACTGCTTCTCAGGAAGCTCTCCACCAGCTAGCAAGTCTCTTTCCCTATTTGTTCCTCATTTTCCTCATTTCTGTAAATGAGGACCAGACAATAGATAAGTTGTAAAGACTCTTCTGGCTTTAAAATGCTGTGATTCTGAGTAAGCAGCACAGCAAGGCTACAGTGCCAGGGAGCATGAGCAAATTTAGGTACTAAATAGAAAGATCCTTTCTTGATTTGCTTCCAGTCATCACAGAACCTGGATGAGTTCTGCAAGGATGGTTCATCATATCATCATATCATGGACTTGTGTTTCATAGATATCTATGGTAGGTGTTGCAAGAGAGCATCAGAGGGCAGACACACTGAAACCATACTCACAGAAAACTAGTCAATCTAATCACACTAGGACCACAGCCTTGTCTAACTCAATGAAACCAAGCCATGCCCGCGGGGCAACCCAAGACGGGCGGGTCATGGTGAAGAGGTCTGACAGAATGTGGTCCACTGGAGAAGGGAATGGCAAACCACTTCAGTATTCTTGCCTTGAGAACCCCATGAACAGTATGAAGAGGCAAAATAATAGGATACTGAAGGAGGAACAGGTCAGTAGGTGTCCAATATGCTACTGGAGATCAGTGGAGAAATAACTCCAGAAAGAAAGAAGGGATGGAGCCAAAGCAAAAACAATACCCAGCTGTGGATGTGACTGATGATAGAAACAAAGTCCGATGCTGTAAAGAGCAATATTGCATAGGAACCTGGAATGTCAGGTCCATGAATCAAGGCAAATTGGAAGTGGTCAAAGAAGAGATGGCAAGAGTGAACGTCGACATTCTAGGAATCAGCGAGCTAAAATGGACTGGAATGGGTGAATTTAACTCAGATTACCATTATGTCTACTACTGTGGGCAGGAATCCCTCAGAAGAAATGGAGTAGCCATCATGTGCTGGGAGCCAGCATGAGGAACTCCGCCCATGGCAAAGGTCATGAGGCAGGAGGCTTGGCATATGCAAAGGCGTGATCAAACCTCAGGAAACCCCCTGTTCCCGAGCATCTACCCCCCAAACCAGAATCTATCTACTTTACTGTTTCATGCTCTCGCCTACACCTCTGACTTTATGGGGGGCTGTTCCCCACCGGTTCTCTCGGAGAAGGAGTAAACATGCAGCTCCAAGTCAATAAAAATTCCTGGGTGTGACAAGAGTGTTTCAACTTACGAACTCCTCTGAAGGTTATCTAGCCTGCCTGTATAGGTTCGTCCAGCCACATGTGATTGTTTACAGCTTCCCAACCTGAGAGGCACGAGATGTTTTAGACTTACTAAAGGCAAATTCTTTTGGGAAGTTAGAAATTATTAGTATAGTGGGTTGGTTAGGAATTATATTGGTGAAGGGTTTTTCATTTGTTGTGCCAATAATTGCTGCTAATTCCCTGCCCTGGGTGTGACAAGGGTGTCTCTGGTCAAACCTCTCTGCTGGCAAACTAGCTTGTGTGACAGGATTATCCATACTCCTGCCACTAAGCACATGATTGTTTATTACCTCTCAACCATAAACAGCACAAAGAGTTTGGAGTACTTTGAAAGTCTTAATTAGCATAGGGCTTTTCTCATTGTTGAGTCAATGATTGCCACCAGGCATCCATATCCTTAGGCACCTGGGAATATATTAATCAATGTATTTGGAATATAGAAAAGGAAATATAGTAGTTTTTAAGGTTAGCAATACTAGACTTTTTGAGTTAATGAATTTTCTCTTTTGTAATAGATCACTGTACTTTGTTATAAATCACTGTGTTCTTGCTATGTAAAAATGTAACTTTATCACTATCTTAAGACTAAATAGATCTTAAGGGGAACATTGGTGAAAGGATTTTCCTTTGTTGGGCTGATGTTTGCTGCTAAATCTCCATATTTCCTGCCCTTATAATGAATATAACTAACATATAGGAGAAATAAGTATTAACCTTTAAGAATAATCATGTTAACCTTGGGTTAAAAAATTCCTTTCTTGATTGTAACTCACTACACCCTCACCCTATAGAAATGCAACTTTATTTGGAGGGTGGTGCCTGGTTTAAGAAAAAAACACCCTTGGAAAAAATAAGTTTTTTGGTTATCAGAAAGAAAGGGTCATAAAATGTCAGCAGGCCTCACGGCTAGAAGATGATGTAAAACCCCTAAGATCTTTTTTTATGTAAAGCACTTGATTTTGATAAAGGTCAGGACTGCTGACCCCCACAGGATTCTGTATTCATCCCTATGTGTAACAAAGGTATATAAGCAAATCTAAAAATAAAGAAATCGGATCAGTTTCCGGAAAGACTGATACCCCCATGTCGTTCTTTCTTGCTCCCCGTTTTTCTGGCTGAATTCCGATCTGGAGCGTGGGTGCTCGCCATGTCTACTTACTTGTCCCGGCTTTCAAGCCCACGCGAGAAGGAGCCCAAGGAGGGGAACCTTCCGATATTCAAGTGGCGCCGGTGGCCCAACATAGATGGTGCAAATTCCTTGTCTTGGAATTTTATTGGTATCCCACATAAACCAAGTTATTCAGCCTCTTTTTCTCTCCTACCATTTTCTGGCCGAATTCCCATTTGGGGCAAGGGTACTCACCAAGCCTGCTAATTTTGCCTGGGCTTCTAAGATCGGACCGGGGGAGCCTCAGTGCCTCCTCTCCATTGGGAGAACGGGAAGACGCCTGCGGCCTACGTAGGTGGTGATTAGTATTCCATGTAAACCAAGTTATTCAGCCTCTTTTTCTCTGCTAACTTTCTAATTGCTCTCTATCTGTAATTAAATAAGTTATTTCCAAGGACGCCGACTCCATCCCCACCTTCGAATCACCCTGGATCCACCGGGGCTGGACCCCAGCAATCATGGTCAGCAAAAGAGTCCGAAATGCAGTATTTGGATGCAATCTCAAAAACGACAGAAGGATCTCTGTTCGTTTCCAAGGCAAACCATTCAATATCACCGTAATCCAAGTCTATGCCCCAACCAGTAATGCTGAAAAAGCTGAAGCTGAACGGTTCTATGAAGACCTACAAGAGCTTGTAGAACTGACACCCAAAAAAGATGTCCTTTTCATTATAGGGGACTGGAATGCAAAAGTAGGAAGTCGAGAAACACCTGGAGTAACACGCAAATTTGGCCTTGGAATGCGGAATGAAGCAGGGCAAAGACTAATAGAGTTTTGCCAAGAAAATGCACTGGTCATAGCAAGCACCCTCTTCCAACAACACAAGAGAAGACTCTACACATGGACATCACCAGATGGTCAACACCGAAATCAGATTGATTATATTCTTTGAAGCCAAAGATGGAGAAGCTCTATACAGTCAGCAAAAACAAGACCGGGAGCTGACTATGGCTCAGATCATGAACTCCTTATTGCCAAATTCAGACTTAAATTGAAGAAACTAGAGAAAACTGCTAGACCATTTAGGTATGACCTAAATCAAATCCCTTATGATTATACAGTGGAAGTGAGAAATAGATTTAAGGGCCTAGATCTGATAGATAGAGTGCCTGATGAACTATGGACAGAGGTTCGTGACATTGTACAGGAGACAGGGATCAAGACCATCCCCGTGGAAAAGAAATGCAAAAAAGCAAAATGACTGTCTGGGGAGGCCTTACAAATAGCTGTGAAAAGAAGAGACGTGAAAAGCCAAGGAGACAAGGAAAGATATAAGTATCTGCACTCAGAGTTCCAAAGAATAGCAAGAAGAGATAAGAAAGCCTTCTTCAGTGATCAATGCAAAGAAATAGAGGAAAACAACAGAATGGGAAAGACTAGAGATCTCTTCAAGAAAATTAGAGATACCAAGGGAACATTTCATGCAAAGATGGGCTCGATATAGGACAGAAATGGTCTGGACCTAACAGAAGCAGAAGATATTAAGAAGAGGTGGCAAGAATACACAAAAGAATTGTACAAAAAAGATCTTCACGACCCGGATAATCATGATGGTGTGATCACTCTTCTAGAGCCAGACATCCTGGAATGTGAAGTCAAGTGGGCCTTAGAAAGCATCACTACTAACAAAGCTGGTGGAGGTGATGGAATTCCAGTGGAGCTATTTCAAATCCTGAAAGATGATGCTGTGAAAGTGCTGCACTCAATATGCCAACAAATTTGGAAAACTCAGCAGTGGCCACAGGACTGGAAAAGGTCAGTTTTCATTCCAATCCCAAAGAAAGGCAATGCCAAACAATGCTTAAACTACCACACAATAGCCCTCATCTCACACGCTAGTAAAGTAATGCTCAAAATTCTCCAAGCCAGGCTTCAACAATACGTGAACCATGAACTTCCTGATGTTCAAGGTGGTTTTAGAAAAGGCAGAGGAACCAGAGATCAAATTGCCAACATCCGCTGGATCATGGAAAAAGCAAGAGAGTTCCAGAAAAACATCTATTTCTGCTTTATTGACTATGCCAAAGCCTTTGACTGTGTGGATCACAATAAACTGTGGAAGATTCTGAGAGAGATGGGAATACCAGACCACCTGACCTGCCTCTTGAGAAATCTGTATGCAGGTCAGGAAGGAACAGTTAGAACTGGGCATGGAACAACAGACTGGTTCCAAACATGAAAAGCAGTGCATCAAGGCTGTATATTGTCACCCTGCTTATTTAACTTAAATGCAGAGTACATCATGAGAAATGCTGGACTGGAAGAAACACAAGCT
>NW_024070207.1:121681094-121700916 GCF_014754425.2 Oryx dammah
GCCGACTAAGGTCCGTCTAGTCAAGGCTATGGTTTTTCCAGTAGTCATGTATGGATGTGAGAGTTGGACTGTGAAGAAGGCTGAGCGCCAAAGAATTGATGCGTTTGAACTGTGGTGTTGGAGAAGACTCTTGAGAGTCCCTTGGACTGCAAGGAGATCCCACCAGTCCATTCTGAAGGAGATCAGCCCTGGGATTTCTTTGGAAGGAATGATGCTAAAGCTGAAACTGCAGTACTTTGGCCACCTCATGCGAAGAGTTGACTCATTGGAAAAGACTCTGATGCTGGGAGGGATTGGGGGCAGGAGGAGAAGGGGCCGACAGGGGATGAGATGGCTGGATGGCATCATTGACTCGATGGACGTGAGTCTGAGTGAACTCCGGGAGTTGGTGATGGATAGGGAGGCCTGGCGTGCTGCGATTCATGGGGTCGCAAGGAGTCGGACACGACTGAGCGACTGAACTGAACTGAACTGACAGTAGCTACTACTGTACAGGATGTCACTCTTGAAGGAGCTCTTTCTCTCTCTCGACAATGTCAGGACTCTAACCTGTTATTCTCCTATCCCCATAGAAGCAAGATATCATTCTCTTTTGAGAATTTTCTGTACTGAAGGGAATGGAAACTTTTCTCTTAAGAAGCATTCTGTGAGAAGTTCATGATGCTAAGCACCAGAGGGTCTCACTTGAAGATAAGGGGTTTCAACTGAGCATCTGTTTAGGCCTTCTATTCCAAAGGACTGATTGATTCTATGAGGTACTGATACTTCTTTCCCATGCTGATCTGGAAAACTTTGACCCACAATAAAGTCTTTGAGATATAATATGGAATGAATTTAATAGATGATTTCCACCAACACTCTCTTGATTACATTTTAAAGCATGTCTTGAGCCATGGCATTGAAATTTTAAATGAGTAAGAAGGCAGCAAAGAAGGGAGAATTTTCGAAAGATACAGAAGACTTTGTTCTAAGCCCCTGAAAACTTAATGTAACTTGGAGTGATTCAAAGTGCAGATGCAAAAAAAGATGATAAATACCACAGGCAACAGACCTCAGCATTGGCTTCATCACTCCCAAGCAATATAGCTGTGAGCAAAGTATTGCAATTTCAGGGGTACCAATTTCCAGGTTCCTCTGAAATGAGGAGGTTCCAAGTATGACTCCTAAGGATTCATTCCCATCCACCATTTTGCAATTCTAGGGTGATGTACAAAAGGCTCTTAAAGTTGACATATTTGTTGCAATATCTAGGTATGTGAGACATTCTATAGAGCATAAATGATGCAGATTAAACCCTGAACAAAATTCTACATTCTTGTTGGAAGTTAAAGAATTAACAACAGAAACGATCATCTCACAAACAAAATTTGGTATAAACTGGAGCTTCGGAGAAACCTACACAAAGGTAAAAAGGGATCATGACCAAGTAAAGAGAAACACTTCATCTCTTGAATATTTATAAATTACTTAATTCATATTTCATGGAATTGTCCTTTCTTTTCTCTCTTTTCTTTTTAAAGTTCACACTCTCCCTTTCATGCCATTGATAAGTTCTGTCCTCAGAATGAAAAAATAAAACAGCAATGGGCCTGGGTTTGGGTAACCTACCGTTGTTTCCCCAGATAACTTTATTACTCTACCACAAAGCTGAAGTTTAATATGAAGTTTATTATGTAGCCTGGTACTTAACTGCATTAGAAAACTCCAGAAAGACTGGAAACTACACCCATCAAAGCTAGTAAACTATCAGACTACATTTTCAATTTGACTTCTGTAGTAACAATTCCATTAACTCCTCTGATGGAGTGAGATTAATCTGGGGTTCAGTCTTGGCAGAGTCATGCTCAGTAGCTACAGGACACCAAATGATGAACTCTCCTTGCTGGCAATCAATTTCATTGTTGAAAATACTACTTCTGGGTGGCGGGTGGTGAGCAGAGATTTCTAGACTCTAGAGCAGGAGTCCCCAACCTCCAGACTGCAGACCAATACCCCTGTAAGATCACCAGCAGCATAAGATTAGAAATGAAGTGCACAATGAATGTAATTTACTTTAATCCTGAAACCATCCCTCCCACCCAGGTCTGTAGAAAAACTGTCTTCCATGAAACTGGTCCCTGGTGCCAAAAAGGTTGGGGACCAATGCTCTAGAGGTAACATAAATCTAGGAAGGAGAGAACAGTCACAAGGTAACTGAGGTGACCAATAGGAGGTTACACCTCTGATGGACACAAACACTGGCTGTCAGACATATTCAACAAATCTACTGGATACATGAGGAAGGGAAGAGGACAAAATGGAGGGAAAGTACTTAATGAGCTTAGAGACTGTTTATATCACATAGTACTGTTCACCTAGCCCACAGAGTCATGAATTATAAGAAAAAAACAGAAGTTTCTGAAACGAGACAAGTACATCAATTAGAGGCACATTATTAATATAATTTGTGTTAAATCTCAAACAAGAGGGATTTTCAACAAGATGTTACTCCATGATTAATTCATTTTAATTATGTTTTTCTTATTTACCTGATTTAAACTTGTCTCTTCAATCATGACACCTTATTAAAAAGCTATCTTCATAGGCATAACTTTCCTTCCACCAGCTTCCTGCCTCTGAGTGAGGCTCATTTCACTTTCTAATCAATAAGCTTCATGCTCCTTTGTGCATCTTTTAGTTGACTGTTTTCACATTATTTAATCTGTCTTAGAATTTCCTAGAGGCTTAGATTTAATACCATAAAATAAAAATGAACAGCCTTTAATCACCATGTTTGCCTGAAATGGTATTAACCTATGTTAATGTACCTGAGCCCCCAGGGATGTTCATGGTATTTGAAACAGCAAAAAAATATTTATCAAGATTTCATTTGCAAATTTTGTTACTAAAATGCTTGCTGATATCATTAGACATTCCTCTCACATTGAGACAAAGGAAAGATGGTTTCCCTGTTGTTTTGTGAGTCTTAACCTGTAATTAAAAGAATAGCACACTCCATGAACTTATAGTTAAAACTAAATACAGTAAGGAGAAATAGCCTTCAATAAAATTAAAAAGCTTTCCTTTACGTCTTGCTTGCCAATAAGTGTATGTTTTGATTCATTCCTAGTGTAAGTGCTGAATGTTAAGGAAATGTTTTTCTCCTGAAATGGGTAATTAGCACAAAACCCAAATTGTGCATGATGACCTTTAGGGAAAGCCTCCCCAATAAGAACAGCTATAGCTCTTCATTATAACTTCCTTTTCTGATGACCATTTCTTACCATGTCCATTTACTACTCTTGATGAAATGCCTTTGGCCTTTGAGCTGAATCTCTTTCTTTGATTCTCCACTGCAGGCCCCTTTGTAGACTCCTGACATATTAGGTATACATACAAAAATGGCAGAGGCATCTTCATGCGAAGATGATGAGTTGGTTACAGGTAAAACACGGCCATCACCAACTCAATGGACATGAGTTTGATAGTGAAGGACAGGGAAGCCTGGTGTGCTGCAGTCCATGGGGTCAGAAACAACTTTACAATGGAACACCACCACCAACAGGTAAAACAAACAGAGAAGTAGGTAATTCCCTCAGGTTCATTTTATTTCCTCAAAGCAAACTGAACAGGTGAAGGGGGTACCTACTGATCAAGCCTCAGCCAGCCCCAAGAGGGTTAGGTAGACCCCAGAATAATTTGAGAAGCCCGTCTATCAAACATAAGGCAGAGCCTTAAGAATTAGAAAAAGCCACCCACCCCCAGCTCAATCCATCCACACAGGGTCATTCTTGGCTGCTCATCACTTTCCCTCCTTTCAGTCAGAGTGAACCATGTAGTCTATATTTGGGTGCCAACTCTCCCAAGCTTTTCTCCCTCTCATACTTCTCACAGGAATGGGCTGTTGCTTTGTACTTCATTTGACAGGGTTATTCAATTTGATGGCGATTTCAGCCGTGTGGATCCTCTTCCAGATGTGATAAGATCTAAGGCTGAAAACCTGGCTTCAGTGTGGAGGAATTTGTTTCCAACCATGAGGTGAATACCAGTGTTCTTCACGTGGTTTTCTAAGGAACGTATGATGCCAATGAACCTGCAAGGCAAGACGTTTAACAAAGAGCAGCAAGAGGGGAGTGTCCTCAAAGCTCATCTGAAAGCAAAGGGCCCTACATATGTGTGTTTACCTGTTCACTTTCTCAGTTTCTGAGAGGACAGTCAATGAATTGGTCTGAAAGGCCTTGGTTTACACATTAAGAGAAAACTGGGGAGAAAAACCAGGTACCATTTTAACCTCCTTGTACTGCTCTTCCAAACAACAGTCCATCCTTCTCTTTGGACTACTTTTCTTGTAGGTAAATGTTTGTATTTTTAATCTACCATTTGGCTCAATGCCAATCAAAATTACTCTTAGAAGTTCTTTGGTTCTCCTTCTTTTTCATTGTTGTTAATACAGGCTAATATGTTCTCCTTAAAATTTACCAAAGGCACTGTGGGAAACATATTTTTGAAATATGCATTTTTAAAATTCATTCTACTTCTTTGTAAGACTCAGCATGTAAAGGGCAAAATGGTGTTGGTATTCTTTTCCACTAGGGCATAATTTTATTCAAAATTCAAGTCAATTTAAATACTGACCTCAGGACAATTAGACAAGTAATTGAAGGACTGACTGAGGTCCTTGGTATTACAAAATAAGGTCTGTATTCTTAAAATCAGGCAGCAGGTCAGAAAGTGAACTGGCCTCTCTACTCCAAGTTGTAAGGCTGCATCGTATAGTCTAATGGAAGACATAGAATGTCTCAGTATGTTCTTTAACCTAACTAGCCTTATTGTCTCCTCTGATCACATTTAAATTTTGCACAGAATACCGTTATGTTTGATTTCATTGACAATCAATAAGCTGTTAGCTGACTTGCCAAGGCAACATCCTTGGACTTTGAGCCCCATCTTTCTGCTCTTGGATGCTTCAGTACCTATTTATGCAAGACTGGTCACAGGAAGGACTCTGAAACCATGGCTTGTGATCAGAAAACTTATCATGAGAAATAGGATATACCCATTCAAACTCTTGGAATAGACCTTGCGGGGGCAGGCGGGGAACATAGGCCATCAAAAAGTCTACCTAATATAACCCCTGAAACCTATGCAGTCCGGCCACCTATCAGTTAAATAGCCTGGAAGAAATAGTAGAACATTTTCCAAACTAGATTCAGAGGAATACTGGTGGATAATAGAAGTGATCTCTTAATAAATAAATTTTCAGGGAGCCGTGGATTATATAGCTCCCTCTTGGGAGAGTTGTACTATTCAGGAAAAATTCTGCCATGTCCTTTGGCAAATCTGCTTTATTTTTGTTTACCCTTGTATTTTCTAAATTGATCCGACCAAATAATCCTGTTTTCCTATAACATCCTTTGAAACTAATATTCCAATTTAGGCAACATTCCTCGAGTGAAGGTGAGCAGAGTGGACAGTTCCAGCACCCCTCTCTGTGAGACTCAATAAAGCTCCTGATATCTGAACACCACCCCTCTGCCAGCTCGTTTCTCTCCAGATCTAGGGCTGTAGCAGATGGTTACTGAGATATTCTCTAGCCCTCTCAGCCCATTATTTATACTTTATATTAATGATGGTGATGCCCTAAACATTAGTGTTGGGTCAAATTCTACAATACTGTAAAGATACTATTTTCTCTGTGTAACAGTCAATATTACATTGGGGTGGAGCCTCAAGGAATCATTGCGAGCAATCTTCTGTGCCACTTTATGTCTAACAGATAAAATGGGGACAGCTGAGCCAGAAGAAAATACACAGTCGGAAATCGCTCTACTTCTGGTTCTGCCATTTACTTAGGAGACTTTAGACCAATCATTTACCTCCCTTTAATTCCATGTCTTCACCTGGAATTTAAGAAGGTCGAAGAGGAATTTAAGAGGGTTCCCTTCGGGGCTAATATTCCACGATGTGGGGCCCAGTAGCCTTCTTAAGTAAAGATAAGAATGTGTGGTTGTTGTGTCTCTGCTTTTACAACCTGACATTGACTCTGTTGATTATTCCATGTCCGGGCCTTCATTAGAAATGTGGTTTCTAATTATAATGTTGTTCCAAAGAGGACACTGGAGCATCGTTTTTGACATCATTAATATTTCTTCATTCATCAATCTGGTGGCCATTTATTAAAAGGCTATATATGCCATGCATTGTGCTGACTCTGGAGGACACAAGCCTGAGAAAGACAAACCACCGCCACCCAGAAGCACAGAGCTTAATGGAAAATACAGACAAATAATAAAATCTGTTCTATAACAATGTGATAAGGGTTTTGTTTCGCATCAGGATTTCTTAACTTCAGCACTACTGACATTTGGGACCTTTTTTTTTGACTCTGTTGGGGGCTGCCCTGAACACTGTAGGATGTTTACCAACATCCCTAGCTTTTATCCACTAGATGCCAGTAGCACCCCAACCACACCAATGTGACAACAAAAATACCTCCAGATGCTTCCAAGTATATCCTGGGGAAGAGGTGGCAAAATCATCTTAATTTGAGAAACACTGATTTCAACATATTCTTTTATTTTTTGAGAATTTTCCATCTATGTGCTATGTCCTTGATGAGTCTGACAATAAAATTTTAAGCCTAGCAACTTGTCCCATTTTTTGGTATAAGTTCAATTTTCTTAATATTAAGTATGTCCACAAGTTCAAGGTGCTATCCTATTCACTGAGAGTTTTTTAAATATTAGCATTAGTATGACACAATTCGTCACTCTCAAAGGTTTAAAATCTTGTTCTGAAGCACAGAATACAAGCAATATAAGTCAGGTGAGAAAATTCCAGAAGGGGTTATAAACAAATGAGTTAGGAGCAGGTCACTCATCTAATTAATATTTCCTCTGATGGGAATGGCACTGTGCAGGGTTCTGAGGAGAAGGCAGTGAGCAAGAAAGATGTTTGTGACCCAGATGAAGCCTCTGATTCTGTGTTTCATGCACAGTGGAAGCCTAAAGCATCTCATGTGGTGGACAGTGCCTCTGATGCAGGGAAGGGGGAGGGGGCAGGGAACGCTAGGGGAGCACTAGGGAGTGCCATAACTTTAAAATCAGATGAGGACGAATCATGCCTCACATCCCCCAGGGATCAATCCCAAGAGCACTTAAGCAACACCAGCATAAAATGTGGCTTTTGTTAGGTGAACAATGATTTGGGAGGGGGAAGGGGGAGGCTAGCCTCCACTGGGTGGGTTTGGTGAGAAAAGCACCCAGCCTCCCTGGGTCTTGGCTTTTCAAGTGCATAGTCCACACTGGGTCCTTGAGACTAAAGCCTTCAACAGTCCCCTCCAAACCTCCCCCACTCACAAATCCTCCCAGCTTCACCAGTCCCTGCTGGGCTGGTCCTTCAGATCTCTGTCCTCTATTTGTGAGTCAGCCCCTCTTCCTTATACCCCTGGTTAGGTGTGAGCTACTTGACTCAGTACCTGTGATTACAGGAAAAGAATGGAAGCGATAGTCACTCAGTCGTGTTTGACTCTTTGCAATACCATGAACTGTAGCTCTTCAGGCTCCTCTGTCCATGGGACTCCTCAGGCAAGAATACCAGAGTGGGTTGCCATTCCCTTCTATTCTCCAGGGGATCTTCCTGACCCAGGGATCGAACCTGGGTCTCCTGTATTGCAGGCAGATTCTTTACCATCTGAGCCACCAGGGAAGCTCACAGGAAATGAGAGCCCTTCTCTATTCCCCCAAGTGCCTCTTGTAGAATTTCTTGCATCCTTTAAAGGGAACCAGTCAGGAATCTGTATGTTCTGCTCTCAGGAATTTTCTTGCATCACCGCAGCTTTGCCAAGGGGGTGCAAAGTGCCAGGCTCCCTGCCAGCCTTCTTGCTTCTGTCCTAACCACATCTGTTTGGATCCTCTTGCTCTTCTTTAGTTCTTTGGTCTCTGGTCCTTCTCTGAAAGCCTTCAGAACTGGTCTTCTCCCCAGGAGCTCTGTTTGCAGGCTGCCTCCCTTTCAGCTTGGTTCCCTCACTCATTGAAATTCAGACTCAGTATGTAAGAACACCACTGGGTGCCAGGCCAAGGGCAAAGACCTTCTTAAGGATGATTTTATCTAGGCCCCTGGTATAGTTACTCCATTTTGCAGACATTCCTCCTAAGAACCATCTGCCCAGAGGCAACCTCTGGATTTCTGTATCAAAAGTACATTTTCAATCTGAAAATTTTCTTATTTTGTAACTTGGATACAATTTTTTCCAAAATAAGCTTGTAACTGAGTAGAGGATGAGATGGTTGGATGGCATCACCAACTCAATGGACATGAACTTGAGCAAACTCTGGTAGACAGGGAAGGACAGGGAAGCCTGGCATGCTGCAGTCCATGGGGTCACAAAGAGCTGGACATGACTGAGTGACTGAATATCAACCAACTGAGTAGGGCAGAGTCTCATGAGTGTGTGACAATATTCTTCTAAACTCCTTAATAATTTTTATTCAATGCTGAGCAAGCTTAGCCTAAGAGCTACAACCTCAAAGGAAATGTATTTCCTGGCTGTCATTTTCATGGTTCCTACATCAAGGGAGAGAAGGCATTCCAGTTCTCTCTCAGTTGGCTTCTGGAGTGGGTCAAAGGTTTTCAAGTCTAAACACAGGAGAAGTCATGTGTCCTGTGGCTTTCCACACGGGTGGTGAAGACCTCTAGTGACATTGGCTAATTCTGAGACCCCAGTTTTGCAGCCCATAGGCATGTCCTTCATTGCTTTCACTCCAGTTGGTCATCACAGATGACGGACAGGTCACGGAATTCCATAACCACATGCTGTTGGGATGGGGTCCATGAAGTTCAGTTAGAACAGACACCTCTTGGGCTGAGGACCCACGGGACACACTGAGAGCCAGCTGGTAAGGTAGTGGGGACTTTAGAGGCAAAAGTCCCCAGACTCACCCATGGAGCTCATCTTAGCTTCTTTCCTAGTTATGCATCAGTGTTTTTTGGAATCATCCTGGATAGATTGCTTTACCTCTCTGTCGCCCTGTCATCTCAACTGTAAATTGGAGATAGCATGAGCTCTCTGTTTCCCTGTGGTGTTCTGATAATTAGATAATGTTCCCCAAACACTCCAAGCTCTTCACAAAAGGCTGCTCTGTAAACACAAGATATCACAGTTGCTTTGACAGTTCAGTCTAGGAAATAAATCAAGCACAGACATCCCTAGCTTCCAGTGCCATGGACTCTGCTTGTTGGCTTTAACAACACAGGGCAGGTTGGACCCTCAAAGAAATAATTGCAGCACCATTCGGTGCCCGTGGGATTTTGAACACCTTTCTTCAACAGACCAGATGCTTGGTTTAGTTCTAGCAAAATACTCCACACAACGAAAACTCAACTGCTCATCCAAATTAGTGGAAACATTCTGGAATATAGGCCCTGCTTATTTCCCCTACTGTCTATTGTTACAGAGCTGCACACATGCTAACTAAAGGTATTAAGATAATAAAATTTAAATTTCAATGGAAAATAAAGGAAAACTAGTTTGAATCCCTGTACACGGTATTTTTCCAGTTTGCTGTTTTATAACTACTGTAATCATCAATCAAACCTGTCTTTCTGAAAATTCAGAACTTACCTTTTGCAATATATCTGCTATTTACTTTGATATTTTACTAGAAAATATTCCATAGAATTATATGGAATATTTAGGACTTTTAAGAAACTCACCAGAAAAGTATTTCTTGGAAAAACCTAATTGGTACCTTAAATAAGAAGTTAAACAGATAAACCAAAAAAATAGTAAACATACTTTTATAGGTTAAAAATAATCTGTTGTTATTGTTGGAAGAATCTGCCAACAATCAAAATTGCTTTCCCTATCAAGGCAAAAAGAGGAGTTGCTCCCTGTGCCGGCACGGACTCTCAGTAGAAGCTACTATTTTTGATACCAGTTGTCCCCAAAGGTTTTGCATCCCTTCCTCTAAATCTTTGCCCTTGTTTCTATTCTCTCATGCTCAGATCAGATGCACAGTTTTTGGCACGGGAACAATGAGCTACATGTCATGCCATGATGAGTCCCCAGTAATCACCAGCTTGTTGCTGAAGCACAGTGCCACTGGGTGATGCCTGCGAGGGCATGGCTCTTCTTTATGAGAACCCATATTTCTGTGCCAAGTATGCTTTAGTCTCTTCTAAGTCTTAGCAACTCTGCTGCTGACAAACTGCATTGCTCCCAATCTAACTTTTTGAACAAATCTTCTGCAAGATATGTACACATGTGTGTATACGTATATACAGATGTATATACATATGTATGTGTATATATCAATTAATAATACTGATATATATATAATGACTACATAATAGGCATATTATATATATCACAAATTGTCACATGTATTTATTTGACTGCTAACTAAAAGAAATATTCAGTTGTATAGAGTGATAAAAGAAAATAGCCCCAGAGATCTAAAGAGCAGTAGATTTAATATAAAATTGCAAGTTATATGAACAGTCTATTAGAAACAACGGACTCACATTGTCTACGTGCCCACTAACTGCATCTCAGCTCCCCGAGGACAAACACAATACCTAATTTAATTAAAAATCTATCCTTCTATTTTTAATGTTGCTTGTAAAAGAGCTCGACACCCAGACAGGAGATTTACGAGACAAGAGTTAAGTTTCCAGTGGCAAAATTCATCAATAACTTGCAGAGAACACACACTGCCAAGAGACACTGCTTGCTTCCGAGAGTTTTTACCAGAAAGCCAACACATGGAACAATGATTTACAAAAGCTGGCCTTAAATTTCATTAGGCAGATGACATGTTCTAACTGAGAACTTCACCCTCTCATCAAGATTCTCCCCAAAGGGATGACAGTAAGAACATAAGCTTTTAGAAAGGAACCTAAGGGGAATGTTTCATTTCTCATTTCATTTCTCTTTTTGTAGCACTGAAAGCCCTTTCTTGTTAGATTTTGGGAAAATAAACAGAACCAGTACTTCAAAACACCAAATGAATGTTCAAGATGAGATTTCACTGGAAAGAAAATAGAGACAGTAAAGGGTGTGTGTATGCCATCAGTTTCTGGGATCAGAACTTTTCTTTCCATGAGGAGTGCCTGAGAACAGTCCGCTTTGGGGCCAGAAGTCCCGGACAGCTCTGAGTACTTGGGGATGAGAAAACTCATCCTCGTGTATAAAAGTAACTTCTCTCAGCAGCGAGGAGAAATCTCTCCCTTTCTTCTCCTGACCCACTGGCCAAGAAAACCCGAGGAACCTATCATTTCAAAGAAAGTGAAACATAACCCCGTTTCCCCAGGCAATCTCCCCTCAGCCCACACGTGCCTCCTCCACACAGCACACATTGCGCGTTTTACCTTTAAATTCCCAGATTCTGTCACCGGTCCTTCCTACTCTATCCAGCAGGAATGCAAGATGAGGCGTGCTCTTCACCCCCAAGTGGCATTTGACTCCACTGCATGCAATCACTCAATGCAGTATGGATGAACGGGCCAAGTTCAGGTTCACTGCCCTACGAGGCTTTATTCCTCACAGCACATGACCAGGGAGCAAGCGCGCGCCGCTGCTGGGGTTACTCCGCTCCCATGAAAACTAATGGAAAAAGCATGTTGCCAAAAGCTCTCTAGAGGCTCGCTCTCCTCACTCTTGCTGTGACAATGTTAAAGCTGTCGCCTTGAGAAAGAACAAAAGCGCAAGGGACAAACTGCCTCCCCAGAGGAGCTTTCTCTTCCAGTAAAACGTGATCCATGCCACGCTCAGGGACAACAGGTGAAGCCACGGAGGAAGCCTTGAACTTTATGGCCCGGAAAAGCCAGGACAAAGCTGGCTGGGTCCCTGAGTGGTGCAGGCATCGGGCGTCCTAACCGAGCCTGTTAGCAGCTTGCCTGGGGTGTGCAAGGGGCCAGCAAATAAACCTCCAATAAACAATAGAGAACACGGTCGACAGCTTAACCTTGCTCCTGCCTTCAGAGATGCCAGACTGTTGTGTTTGCTCAGGACTCTCCTTTTACCAACATTCAATTTGAATGAGCCAGTGCAAAACGCGCTGCTCATCCGCTCCGAGAACAGGATGCGTTTATGTGAAACACGAGGAGAATGCCTAATGGCCAGGCATCCTCTGCATTCCCAGGAGCTTGTATTACAGGCTAGCTTACATTTCACTGCCTGCCTGAACCCCTGCCAGCACCCGCTGCACTTCTGTGAGCATCATGACTTCAAGCCAACTTCCCATACACACACACACACACACACACACACACACACGTGAAACATTGTGATGCCTCCTGCTAAGAGAAGCACCTTTTGCAAGCTCCCATCTGCACCGGGTGACACGCCGGGTGACGGTGATGAGGAGCAAGCTGACTCTGCCAGGCTTCTCTTTTCTCTTTCAATCAGCAACTTTCAAGCCTGGGAAAGAAGAGTGCCAGATGCATTGTGCTGTGTCAGCTGTAGGCTGAGAAGTAACTGCTCTGTGGGTCTGCATTAGAAATGGACTCACGAAAATGGGGCTGCTATAGCTTTAATTCATCTTGGATGTATAACATTAAATACAAGCTTAAGAACAACCCACTGTTCAAAAAACGTGTGATGTTATGTGACACAGTAAGTGTGCCTTGCAGGCTACTGCTAAAGTCCCATCTGATTACAATGACCTGTGACCAGCTGTGAAGGAAAGCAGGTCTCTGAGTACATTTCATTGTACATTTTCTCCTCATATGGAGCTCTGAGTTGATTGAGTTTCAAAGAAAATATTGTTACAGTGCTTATTTTTCTTCCTTAAAATTGCCCCAACTGTCTAGTGTGGTTTGGTAATTAGAGTTGCATGGCCGAGTTTCAGGTAGAATCTTGGTGTGGCCTGGCAGTGAGCGACTTTCCTTAAGCTTCTTCCACAGCCTCTTCTGACTGTGGGTCAAATGCACTTGGATGTAGCAGAGAGAGTGGATGAGACTTACGTTCATGGAGTAGACGAATGACTGAAGCTGTATGTATGCCTAGCAAGCACACCATTGGAAGGAAGTACCTGGGAACCTAGTCAAAAGTATTTCTTTGGGAAAAGCAGCATGTTGTCATGGAGGTCTGAGGAATTCTGCTCAAAACTATATCCAGGGCTTTTGCAGAGCTCTAAGAAGTCACACTAACCACACTCACAAGAGAATGAGGTAAAAAACAAATTACAATTTCTAAATTATACTTCATCATCCCATAAATAATGTATGACAAAGGAAATATCTTTCTTTTACGAGACCAGAGTTTTCTCATCCCCTGACTGAGCTTGATACAACTCTCCTCCACCTTTTCTTCTGGATTTAGGTTCTGAGAGAGAGCATGCCTTCCTACTACTGATGTTTTGAATTCTGAGTGCACAGAATGACATTTTTTAAAAACAGAAAGAAAAAATAAACCTAGTAAAAATCACTCAGAGCACTGCTAGGTAAGGTAACTCCTATGAGCTCCTCCTTGAAACTGTAGCCAATTTGTCCCACATGGACTAAGGAATTGAGTGTAAGAGAGTGAGTGTGTGTGCAAGCACACACTGATACCATGGGAATAAATATCAAGTTATGTAAATCTCATCCTAGAAATCAATGGAAAATTGAGGGATTTTACAAACGGTTGATTAATCAACAAGTTAAAATGAACTCTAGCAGATTCTTAGACTTAACAACAGAGCCCAGTACATCAATTCAATCTCTAATCCTAGTACAGTCATTTGAAGCCATTAGTGCAAGACTGGGAAGCACGAGTGGTGATGGGAAGGAGAAACAGACGCGTATGTTAGCATTGATGATTACGAAAGAAATTCTTTTTAGGCAAACGTTCCACCTAGCTCTCAGACAAGCTATTTATGATTATTACCATTCACAGATAGCCTGGACAATCGGAAGATGCCTTCCAGCATTTGAGGGAATATGGAAATGGCTGGTGTAAAATGGTGACTGTAAGTATCAGTTCAAAAATTCCTATTAGAAGATGCTCAAGATGGATGGATTCATTTAACCATTCATTTCTTCAAACAAGCATGTCCAGAATACCTCCCATGGGCCATGCTCCATGCTGCTTGCTGGGGGAATGAATAATATATGCATACCTCCTGACCACAGGGGCTCATGGTCTTCGTACTCAGATGCTTTTCCTCTTTTCCCCAAGAATACTTCTGTCAGTCCCAGAAACTGACAAGGCAGGATTCTACAGGAGAGATTTCAGACTCCTGAGGAATGTCCCTGGGGTTCTAAATACCTGACCCCGCTTTTCCCACACACCTTGGGAGACAGAAGGAAAGAAAGCACCAAGGATGGTTGGCCCCTGAAGTGCCAGCAGGAACTACAAATGATTGGCTGTCTCCCATGACCTTTACCTTCTGGTATCAGCCTGGGGTTTTGTTAGATTACACAAGAGGCCTTGCAGATGTAACTAAAGCTATTCATCAGCTGATGTAAAAATGAGATTATCCTGGAATATTCGAGTGAACCCACTGTTCTCACATGAGCCCCTAAAGGCAGGAAAGGGAGGTGGTAGGGTAACTCACAGCCCCTGAAGCCTGAGAAGGACTCAGTGTGTCACTGCTGGCTTGAAGATGAAGAGAGCACATGGAAGGGAAATGGAGACCTCGGTTCTACAACTGCCAGGAACCGTACTCTGCCAACAAGCAGGGAGCTGGGAGTGCCCAGACTCTAGGAGTTGACAGCCGCAGCCCTAACACCCTGATTTTAGCCTCATAAGACCCTAAGAAAGGATCCAGACATGGGCTTGTTGGACAGCAGATTTACAAAAATTGTAAGACGGACAACAGGGGCTGTTTAACTCACTAACGTAGTGGTAATTTGTTGCAAAGCCAAGAGATAACTAATAAACCAGGGATGCCCATGGCCAATGACAGTGATCCATAAGCTCACCATCCAGTTTTGCAGACAGTTTCCATTCCTTTGGCTCATCCATGGGGAGGGTGACCCTTACCAGGGCCACAGATATCACTGGATGGACATACTAAGCCTAGAAAGATACTAGGTTCAGGACTGGGACACCTAGAGGATAAGAAGACGGAGCACCAGGAGGGGAGGCATATTACAATTAAGTGCCAGACACTGTGTTAGGTCCTGGGGTTCAGATGCAAGGAAGCCAAGGTCCTTGTCTTGCGGGGGTTACAGTAGAATGGAGGAGACATGGCAACTAACTAGAAGGCAAAGCAGAACTAAGCGAGATTCCAGGAACAGAGAGTCAAGCCGTTCTTTCAATCTGGAGGTGGGGGTGGGTGCTCCTTTGGAGCCGCCAGGAGTGTGACTAAAGTGCCAGCTGTGCGGGCACCCTCCCCCAGGAAAAATTATCTGTTACCAGCTATCAAAAAATCAGTATTTTATATAAAAACGGGCTCCAATTCTTCACTTGCATACCCTCTCTGGCTACCCTCACCCTGGTCTCGCCCCTCTTGGATCCCGTCTTCATTCAAAATATTCATATTTTGATCATCTTGGATGTTTGCAGTTATTTTTTTTAAAGATATTGTGTTAAGATACTGTTTAGCTCCATTGTGGAATTTTGAGGCAGTCTCTTATAGTTTGCTCCCCAGGAGATGCCTCATTTGCCTTACCCTGGGGTGAACCAGGGAGTGAGGGGCCAGGCAGGGTGGGAGTTAGTCCAAGCTCAACATGGGTAATTCTGGCAGGGATTGTCAGGAAAGCTGTTTGCATTTGAATTTAGGCTTTCTCATTTGGGGATTAGAGGACATTCTCTCTAGCTTCATCCTAAGCTTAAAATTCAGAGCCTGAGATTGTATAGATAATGTTGCATCTTTAGGCAGCTGGACTCCAAATGCTAACAACACTTCCTTGCCTGCATACAGATGTATCAATGCTCAGTTTTAAGTCTGTTCAAAGTGTTTATCTACTTTACTGTTAAATTAGAGTAATTTCACTCCAAAATCTCCAGAGCTCCCACTTTGTACACTGAGCTCATCAATAAAGAAAGATGAACAGAATTTAAGGCTTTGGTGAAATTCAAGGAGAGCTAAGTCAGAGTTGGGTTTTTTCCTGTATTCTTCGTCTAATGAGGTCAAACTCCATCTGCAACTCCATGCAGGTGGTGATGCAGCTTGCAAGAACCATCGGCTGACCTGTGTGATGCAGGTTACGGATGATCACAGACCCTCTGTTCCTCCTTTGAAAAACAGTCACCTTTGTGGGTTTCGATTTCTGTTCTAATAAAAGGAACGCTGGTATCCAAAATGGTGCTCAAAGGGAACGCTGAGCTTCCCAGTGGCTGACTTCATATTTAATTGGATCATTTTTAGAATGAGGAGGATTCTTTTCCCCGCAAGTTCTAAAAATAGCAGGAGACCACACAGTTTTGGCTTTGGATTATTGACAGAACAATTTGTCCCATTGGCTTTTTGGCTTTGTTTAGTTGGGAGATAATATTATTCTATTGTCAGATTGATGATGGTTCTTCTGGCTGTGAGTGGGCTTAACACAAAAGGCGTTCTCTGGGCCAATTTAAATCAGCAGGTAGAAATTGTTATACATCTGAATCAAAATAGAGGAGAAAAGTATATGGCACTTGCTTTGATAAACTCCCACAATTTATTATCTGAGACTGAGGTTTTGAAAAGCAAACACTTTGTAGAGTTTAAGCAATCAGCGTCTGATTATTACTTAATGACTGAACTCTCTTAAAGGCTCCATAATAATTAAAATGCAAAAAGGCAACAAAATGTCATCTGAGAGTTTGCATTTTTTAAACACCCAGGTTAAAGCATGGGAAATGTAATAGTCTCTCTGCAAAATGAATAATTTCCTTTCCACTAAGTAATCAGTTAGGATTCTAATAGTTCAACAGAACATAAAGAGCAAAGTGGGTACAGGAACGAGTCCTGAGAAAACGTGGTTGCACATATGGCGGTTTCATACCTGACTTTACAAATCTAGGGCTAAGCTACATGAGGTTTTGCACTTTGTATCTAACAAAGACCAAAATATAACGAAACGGTCCTTTAACTATAGAATTGTCTGATAAGGCAGGAAGAAGAGAGAACTCAGCAAGGCTGTTCCACAAAGTTCTAAAGGACATCTCGGCTACATCACGGCACAATGAGGCCAGGGGTCCACCGGCTCCTGGCCTCTCCCAGGGACCAGTCACAGAAAGATACTATCAGGCCCTGTAGTCCTACAGAATTGAAGTCTTTATTTTATCAGATATGAATGTTTCCATCACTCAGAGCTCACTCTCCTGTGATGAGGTGTCTCAAACCCCTAGAGGAGGGAAGGCCAGCTCTGTTAGCATATGACAAAGAGAGAAAAAGACCATCTTCCTAAAGTCTTTTAAGTTTTTCTTAAACCTAAACATTTCTGGGCCCAAGTTACTAAAGCTAGAGCAAAAAAGGCAATGGCCTGGCCTAGACAGAATGCTATGTGAGTGTGTGCTCACTCGTGTCTGACTCTCTGAGACCCCATGGACTGCAGCCCACCAGACTCCTCTGCCCATGGGATTTCCAGGCAAAAATACTGAAGTGGGGTACCATTTCCTCCTCCAGGGGGTCCTCCTGACCCAGGGATCGAACCCACATCTCCTGTGACTCCTGCATTGCAGGCAGATTCTTTATCACTTGAGCCACCGGGAGAACCCAAAACACAGGGTCTTTGCAGTTTAAGCAAGAATCCAACTCAGCTACTTTGCAGTGCAAGGAGATGCTGATGGCAGGGATGGCAATAGGCAGGACCCAATAGGAGCAAGACCACTCCCACAGGGGCTAGGAGGGGCTGATGACACCAGGCTTCAGAGAACCTGTATACTTGGGTGGTGACTCTCACATCCCAGGAGGCATATTGGAATCATGTGGGAAGCATGTAAACAAAATCCTGTCTGGTCCTATACCCCAGGAATTCTGACAGAATGGGTCTAGGCTGGGACCTGAAAGCTCCTCATTTTATGTTCACATTTAACAAGGTCAGGATTCACCCAAGTAAGGCAGGCAAGTTTCCGGCAGTTTCCAGAAGTTATCACATGTCAAACCCAGGGCTACATGTGACTGAAGTTGACTGGACTATAGAGAATGGAAATCAGAATCAAGTCAAGAAATTCTGATGGAGCTCAGGCCTGACCTAGGTCCGCACCCAAGATGCTGGATGAGAGAGGTATGTCGACAGAGGAGAAGTGATTTCTGGAAGTCCTTCAGCATTTCTTCTGTGCCACCATTCCATCAATACATTTGTTCTTATTTTAGATCTTGTGATAGAACACAAAATGCCCAGCTAAAAGTGAATTTCTAATAAATAATAAATAATTTTTAGTAAAGGAATATCTCAAATATCACAAGGGTCAGTAATTTTTAGGATAAATGTATTCCAAATACTACATGAAATAATACTTTTTAGCATCAGTATATGGGAAATATTGCTAGAGTCATACTTGTCCTAAAGCTATGTGTTGTTTACCTGAAATACAATCTCGCTGTGCATCCTCTATTTATATTCACTATATCAGGCCACTCCACTCATTTTTAGTCTTCATTGTTATCACGCGCATATTTATTGATCTCCTGTGCAGCCACCCAGCTGAGCATTTAATCTTGTGGCCTTGTGCTCTCCTGTCTCATGATGAGTAACTGTGTTGGGGGCGGACCTAGGTGTGCACAATCGACTCAGCCACTTTCAGAGGGCCTTGCCACAAATGATTTAGCCTTTCTTAGCCTCAGACGCCCTCTAGGTAATGGAGGCTTCTTGTGGGATGTAAGGAGAATTAAGTACAGTTAAGTCCTCTACGTAAGAAAGAGTTCCATTCCAAGACCATGTTCTTAAATCCAATTTGTTCCTAAATCCCACACAATTAATCTAGATACCCAGCTAACACTATCAGCTATATATATAGTACTGTACTGTATGAGGTTTATAACACATTCACATTTTTGAAAGTTCACCACTTGAAGGTTTGTATGTAGGGGACTTACTCTATGAGTCTACAAGGCACAATGTCCAGCGCTTGGCATATAATAAGACTCCTTAAATGGTTGCAGTTACTGTCCTGACTTCCTAACTAGTTGATTTCAAGGAGATCTTTGACACACTCATATTAAATTGAAGTAAAAAGAAACTCTTAGTATAGGAATTTCAGGTTCACCTCTTTAGGCTACGAGTAAATTAGTTTTGAAAACAATATTTAATTAAGGACGTTTCTCCCTTATATCCCATGCTTTCTCTTTCATTCTCTTGTCATTCCACCTGCCTCTTTGCCATCATCACTTCTCAGATGTGATCATGAACAAGCGATCTGTCTCTGACATGCTGGGAGCAGGAGATATTGATCAGGCCATGTTTACATGAGTAACTAATTCCTTAGTGTGTATTTTTTTTTCAATCTACATGTTATTTGGATGACTTATACAAAGAAGCACAGATACTAAAAACAAAAAAAATCACTAAAACAGGCTTAGAAAGTACAAAATTCAAGTAGCGAAGAGGGTGGAATAGTTTTACAAGAAAATCTATGCTAAAGACAACAATGGCAACCTAACTATGTGCGTCCCAGCAGGCCAGGCAAAAAGGGAAACACAATCTATTCGTGGGTTTTGTGTCTAAGAGTAGGAAACATGCTGTCAGGAGGGAGGAATTTTCCCAGCAATAATATTAATAGATCACCTAGCTCCCCAGACAACACAGTAGGCTGGGTTATTTTTAGATTTTACTAAAGATACAGAAGCATCCTGGGTTCCAAATATTCTGAAGGAAAAAGCCCCTGAGCACAAAGCAATCAAGATACAAATTTTAAAAATATGTTTAAGGAAGAAAGTTTGGGTTCTAGCCATTTTAGAAATGACCAGGTGTCTGGCTGAGGGCAACCTGA
>NW_024070207.1:121701316-121754147 GCF_014754425.2 Oryx dammah
AGATTCCTTGCCTTTTCACAAGACTAAATGTTCACAGCACATGGGATGGGTCCTGGGGAGAGGCACTGCCCTGGGGCTACACGTAGCTGTCACAGCCCGGCTGCCTGTGTGCCATCCTGCTGCCCGGAGCCAGGGGTGTGCACACCACATGGCCAAGACCAAGGGCAGAAGGCCACAGCTTCTGGGCCTCCTGGGAGAAAGGGCTAGAAAAACTCCCAACCCACGCAGCTTTTGCGTTTTGTTACTTTTCTTTGTCTGCTTTCCCATTTTGAAACCTTTGAATGAAGCAACCAATTTGAAGCAAATTCCCTGTGGACATTCTCTTGGTGAATTATGTTCATTATTGAACAGCATAGATTTTCTTTTTTTTCAAAACAGGAACATTACAGGACTGAAAGAGTGTTTGCTCAATATTAGAAAATGCTTTCAACATGCCAAAAGTTGAAGCTGGTTAGGAAGAGAGCCGTTCATCTTACAGGGGCAGCAAAAATTATCCATACACACACACATCTATGCCATAGACAAAACATATACTATGCATATTTACATGTACTAGAAGAAGGAAATCAGTATTCTGAATTGATTATTTTCTTTACTAACTGTGGCTAAGCCCAACTCTTCAGCATATGAAGAAGGTCTCGCCCTCCTTCACTCATGGACTGTTATACTATATCAAATTTAATTCACCACACATTTTATACATCACAGACCTTCTTTATAACAATGGTTTCCACTGACTATGAGACTCTTATTATTTCTAACTACTGAACTCCTATGGATCTTGAAGACCCAGATTAAACAGCACCTCCTCCATGAAGCCTTCCCAGAATGCTCCAGGCATGGCGATTAGCCCAACATGGTATTTGCTACAAACCCATGACATTTCCCACAATGGACAACAATGAGTTTTAGTATGTTTCCCATTCTGTACTACATGACCCCCATTCTGATTTATGCCTTTATGTCTTCAGTGCTGAGACAATTATCTAGCCAAAGTAAAGACGTATTGAATTGGACTTAGAATGAATTCAGCCAAAAAAAAGGGCCTGAGTTAACTAAAAGATACACTCATGCTCTAAAATACTGTTTGTTAAGCCTGGTTTGGAGACAGGATCAGTGTGATTCCAAACACTTGCATGGTTTCAGAAATTTTTATAGAATTCTCCAAATGAAAATAAGTTTTGTGTTTAGTTTGTAAAAGTCCTTATATTGACCACAGTGCCCCTTGAAAAAGGATAGTGTCTCTAAATCAGAGAATGCAAATTCAATAAAATTCCACAAAGCTCTATTTTGAGGAGCTGCTTTCTAAAGAAAGAGAAAGAGTGGGAGAGAGAAAGAAGGAGGGGCAGAAAACATTTAAATTAGGTTCGAATTTATCATATGCTTTTTGTAAATTTGGTGTGAACTTACAGCTTTTATTGCATATAATGGTGTTTTTACATAACAGGTCATGATGATTAAAATCTGTTGACCTGCACAAACAATAGGAAAGAGCAGAGACTGTCCCGATCTACAACCCAGCTGTGTAGCCTTCTTCCCTTCTCAGTGGAGTGCCAGCCTTCACTCTATTGGAAAGTCTATGGCGTGAATAACTCACGTTAGCTGGTTTTGCTAACTTCGGTGGTACCTTGCATTCAACCTCTTTTTCCTCCAAAAATCAGTTCTTAAACAGTCTCATCTCCAGCTACAAAAAAATGGCAGAGGTCAAAGCACTGGGCTGCAAGGTCCTGTGGTTTTTAACACCTCACTCCTGTCCCTGAGGCTCGGTGCCATAGCCAGGCGTTGGGGTCCAGGGACCAGCTCTCAGCCCTGCTCTCCTCAGGGCTCAGCAGGAGAGCCTCCCTGGGCCAGGACGCACAGCTCATGCCCCCTTCAGCTCTCAGCCCTCCCCGAAGACCAGTCTGGGTCCAGGACCCTGAGACGTGCCCCACAAACCCTGGAGGTTTCTGTCAAAGCTAGTGGCATGTACCACTGAGCTGAGCACCCCTGGGGTCCTACGCCCACTTTGTACAAGGCGGTGCAGCCATCAGAACAAGGACTGTGTCACTCTGGCTCGGTGTCATACTCCTTGAGCTGGCACAGGGTCTGGCCCATGGGGACCCTGAGTAGGTGCGTTCACATCCAGTGCCTGCATGGTTGCAGATAAAGGAACAGATGCATGAAGATCGCCAGTACCATGATTAGTTTGTGCCTTTTATCTCTCTCTTCCAGATGTCTGCCACAAAACCCCACTTTGATCCTGGAACTCTGAGTACTCTGCACCACCGGGAGGGCCGGGTATCACTAAGGTCATCCTGTCCAGTCCTCTGACACCTCTGCTCCATCTCACCAGATGCCCACAGCCTGCAAGATCCATCGCCAGTTCCAGACTATGATGTCTGGGCTGCATCATCACCCAACTGAGTCTGCGCCTAAGATTCCCATGGCTCCCAGGCCCCATCCTATGTCCACCAATGCTAAACTTCAGCTCCACCTCTTATAAGGCTGGCCATACACTTCAGCTTCAGTGAAATGCCCTCACCCATTCCTCGTCCAGCAAACCCCTTTGCCTACTACAGACTCAGCTCCAAAGGTACTAGCACTAATGTTACCCTGAATCCTGGGGTCTCGGTATTATCTTCCTGCCTTCAATTTCTACAACTCTCTATCCTACTCTCTACCATAAGGGAAAACGCCTGGGAACACCATCAGTTATTTAGTTGTTCATTGTAAATTTGAGTTTTTAAGGGCAGTACAGTCCTTATATCTGTCTACTCCAGCGCCAGGCACAGAATCTGACATGTGAACCTACTGAAAGAATGAATGAGGGAGGGAAAAATGTGGCGGAAAAGGAGAAAATGAAACAGAAAACAATTTAACAGGAGCTAAGAGGGGTCAAGAGAGAGGAATAAGGTTGAAAGCTTAAGACAAGACACAAACAGAGGCAGCTCTCCTCCCTGGAAGGATCCCATGGGGTCAAGGCAGGTCAGTTCTGAGGAATGGAGAAGAAAGACATGTACAAGCCATGGAATTGTGGGAGGATCAAGTGAGGTCTGTCCCAAAGAGACAGGCCCAGGTGGAGGAGAGCAGGCAGGCTCCAGAACCTGGTAAACCGAGCAACAACGTGCAGGAGGAGCAGCAGCAGCAAGGCAGAAGCCAAGGGTGGTCAAGGCAAGATCATTGCTTCATAACTTCCTGTTCCTACAGGTCTGTGCAGGAGCCACAGCCGAAGAAGACATGGTTAGAGCCCTGTCCTGTTTGCAAAGCCATTTCCCAAAACATCTCAGAAACGCTTCCAGCAGGAGCCACTGTTACGCAGGTTCAGAGCTGTGGGACCACAGCCAAGGGGCGCCTCTTCCCCAAGGTCCCATAGAATGCTCTGCGGGGATTGGATTTCTTCTGCCTCAAATGACCCTTCATGTTGGGAAGTAGATTTAAATTTGCCAGTATCTTTGGGTTTCTGCTTGCTGTCTACCCTCTTGAGCTTGGACTGTTCTCACACAGACAGTTTACAAAGATACAGAATCACAGTAAGGCCCACGTCACAGCACAGAACTTCCTAGAGGCAGCAGCCTCTAGTCTAGGACACGCAGACAGGAGAGCAGGAGCTGAAAGCCAGCTCCATGTACAGCTTCCAAGTCCAGAAGGTGGCCAGGAGGCGGGTGGGAGGTGGGAATCAGCCGGTCAACATGCTTTTTGCCATTTCAGGTCATCTCCTGCCAAGGAAAGCTATGTGAACCTCACTAAGCCGGTCTCTGCAGCTTTGTGACAGGGACTCCAAGGATCCAAACTGGCTTCTAGCTTTTGGGAAAGCTCTTCTATTAACAGCACTAGTGCACGCGCACACGTGTGCGTGTGTGTGTAAACCATCTTTCCACCTTCTGTCAACCTGGTGCTTTAACATCTGCCCTCCATGCCATAATATCTCCATGCCAGATAATCTTAGTTTGGACAACCCAAGAGTACGCCCCAGTCACCTTGCCTTGGCCTCGTGCCTCCCTCATCATCTGAATCCCACCTACAGAGGAGTTCTCCTCCAGGAAGCACGCTTTTCAAATACAAACCTACCCACCCAGGCCCACATCCCTAACCGCCTCCTTTAATGGACTCTAACACTCCAGGCTACTATTCTCCTACCCTAATCACCCAAGGGCCAGCCCCTCTGCACCAGAGTCTACTGAAATTACCCAGGTGAATGAATCCTAAACCCACATGCCATGCATGAGGCATGTTCCTCACCTCTTCCTTCCTCCACAATCCACAGTAAAAGCTCTTACCACAGTTCCCTGGCTCCTTCTGCTTCCTAACTGACCCTGGTGCCTTCCCACATGGCTCCTGATGGCACAGCGAGCCACTCTTAGGAATTGTGAGTAATCAACTATGTTTTCAATGGCAATCATCTCCTGTCCATTGGTCTTATCATATCTAGAATTTTCTATTAGTATACTATATTTCAGAACTGTGTGTGCATGTGTGTGTGTGTGTGTGTGTTGGCATGGGTGTGGGTAGAGGCATGGGTGTGGGTGGAGAATCTGATTCTCCAGGTGTCTTCAGAGAAAATGGAAGTTTCATTTTTCTCCCGATATGGAAACATGTACCTTTTCAATATCTCATAGATTTTACACGGAAATAAGGGACACTTCCGCCAGGTTGTAAGTGAACTCACTGCATAGATGTTTGAATGGGATGCAGGAGTCTGCTGTCCTCATCCCGAAGTGCTCTGTCCCCTAGCCTGCTCTCCTGCTTCTAACCATGTGGAGCTAATGCCCTGGGTATCACCTGCCTCTCCATTTGCAAGCTGCCACTTTCGAGGCTGTCAGGCTGACAACTTGTCACCACAACCTCTAAAGAGGCTGTCAAATTCTTCTTTAAAAAACACACATGCCACAACAATGGAATGGACCCCCTCACAGTGACTGAAACTTCCAGTGTCTGAACTGTTTCATGTGCCAGATGACAGCAGTGGCAGAAACCCACAACTGCATTTGGTTGGCACTCCAGCTGTTGGTGTGCCACCTACAAGCTGAGCCAAGTGGTTGAACTTTTAGGACTTACACAGTCTGAGATGTGGTCTGCTGATTTCTTGGCCCTGGGAGTCCTACATTTCCAAGGACTCAGAAGAAATGGAAACATTTACTTACTACTAAATGCCACGCTGCCTATGGAACTGTTTCATTCCAATGAGGCAATTACTTTGAAAGAATAAACCATTCTGCTTGTAGGGATGTAATTGCTACAGGGTAGTATGAAAAATGTTTGTGAATGATGGCCTTTCCCTCCTAATGATTTCAGACCGGAAGAAGCTTAAGACTGGCTACATGAACTGGAAGAAAAGCAATGGACAGATTTCTACCAAATATTAATTAGTATTTTAATTTAAATTAGCCTCCTTTGCTATCTGGGCTTCTCTGATGGCTCAGAGGTTAAAGCATCTGCCTGCAATGCGGGAGAGCTGGGTTCGATCCCTGGGTTGGGAAGATCTCCCGGAGAAGGAAATGGCTACCCAATCCAGTATTCTTGCCTGGAAAATCCCATGGACAGAGGAGCCTGGTGGGCTATACTCCATGGGGTAGCAAAGAGTCGGACACGACTGAGCGGCTTCACTTCCACTCTCCTTCGCTATCTATACCAGACAAAACTGTCACCATCAACAAAATATGTCCAAGTTCTAACATCTTGTACCTATAAAGGTGACCTTATTTGGAAAAGGAATCTTTGTTTGCCTGTGTGCTAAGTCGCTTCAGAATCTTTGCTGATCTCTTCCAAGTTCTAGTGCCTTCCAGTATTTGTTTGCTCATTGCAGCTTGACTCCAGTCTCTCCCTCTGGCTTCACTTGGCCTGCTCTTGTGGGTTTTTTCCTATCTTCTCTTTTTATAGAGAGTCGTGTCCAACTCTTCGTGACCATGGACTATAGCTCAACAGGCCCCTCTGTCCATGGGATTCTCCAGGTAAGAATAAGGGAGTAGATTGCCATGCCACTCTTCAGGGGATCTTCCATACTTAATTAAGGCTCGGGAGATCATTCCAGATAACTGTCTGGACCCTAAATTCAACAACAAGTGTTCTTATAAAAAGAGAGAAGACAGGAAAAAACCCACAGGAGCAGGTCATGTGAAGCCAGAGGGAGAGACTGGAGTCAAGCTGCTATGAGCAAACAAATACTTGAAGGCACTAGAACTTGGAAGAGATTAGCAAAGATTCTCCCCTAGAGCCTTCGACTCCAACAACATTTTGATTTTGGACTGGTCACCTTCAGAAGGGTGGGAGAAGGAAGACCTTTCTGTTGTTTTCAGCCAACAGTTTGTTACAGCAACCCTAGGACACTAATATCCTGTCATATGTTCAGTCAAAGTCCAAAAGGCACAAATAATAATGCCAAACTGCGTCCTTGTCTCACAACATTTGAAAATTGGTATGTTCAACTATTGCATCTAGCCCTCTCCCTTGCAAGCAGAAAGGCTAAATGATAAAAATTTCTGTGCCACCAAACAGAAAGATAGGCTTAGTGTCCCAGCAAAGCCTGCTGGTTCATCTCCCTTCTCTCCTGCATTAGGGCAAGCCTGCTCCTCTGATTTCTAAAGTATCACAGAGGAGTGAAATCAAGATCAGTCTGGAATCTTCCCCAAGTGAGCAAACTCATTATTCCCCCTGACAATGTTCTTTTATTGTTTATGTGTCCTACAGAGAAGATCTCCTTCATATAGCAACTGAACTTTCATTGCTCTGGCTGGTTGTAAAAGTCATCGCTTAACTGATACATTAATATTCTTCAAAGGTACCTTACATGATCAATTCAGGAAAATGCAACATCAGGATTGCACATTCTGACATCATTCAGGAAAGAGTTGATTTGCATTATTTTGTAAGACAAGGTTTTTAAACTCAGCTACTCCATTGTTCAGTTCAGTTCAGTTCAGTCGCTCAGTCGTGTCCGACTCCTTGCGACCCCATGAATCGCAGCACGCCAGGCCTCCCTGTCCATCACCATCTCCCGGAGTTCACTCAGGCTCACGTTCATCGAGTCTGTGATGCCATCCAGCCATCTCATCCTCGGTCATCCCCTTCTCCTCCTGCCCCCAATCCCTCCCAGCATCAGAGTCTTTTCCAATGAGTCAACTCTTCTCATGAGGTGGCCAAAGTACTGGAGCTTCAGCTTTAGCATCATTCCTTCCAAAGAAATCCCAGGGTTGATCTCCTTCAGAATGGACCGGTTGGATCTCCTTGCAGTCCAAGGGACTCTCAAGAGTCTTCTCCAACACCACAGTTCAAAGGCATCGATTCTTCGGCGCTCAGCCTTCTTCACAGTCCAACTCTCACATCCATACATGACCACAGGAAAAACCATAGCCTTGACTAGACAGACCTTAGTCGGCAAAGTAATGTCTCTGCTTTTGAATATGCTATCTAGGTTGGTCATAACTTTTCTTCCAAGGAGTAAGCATCTTTTAATTTCATGGCTGCAGTCACCATCTGCAGTGATTTTGGAGCCCCAAAAAATAAAGTCTGACACTGTTTCCACTGTTTCCCCATCTATTTCCCATGAAGTGATGGAACCAGATGCCATGATCTTCATTTTCTGAATGTTGAGCTTTGAGCCAATTTTTTCACTCTCCTCTGTCACTTTCATCAAGAGGCTCTTTAGTTCCTCTTCCCTTTCTGCCATAAGGGTGGTGTCATCTGCATATCTGAGGTTATTGATATTTCTCCCAGCAATCTTGATTCCAGCTTGTGTTTCTTCCAGTCCAGCGTTTCTCATGATGTACTCTGCATAGAAGTTAAATAAGCAGGGTGACAATATACAGCCTTGATGTACTCCTTTTCCTATTTGGAACCAGTCTGATGTTCCATGTCCAGTTCTAACTGTTGCTTCCTGACCTGCATACAGGTTTCTCAAGAGGCAGGACAGGTGGTCTGGTATTCCCATCTCTTTCAGAATTTTCCACAGTGTATTGTGATCCACACAAAGACTTTGGCATAGTCAATAAAGCAGAAATAGATGTTTTTCTGGAACTCTCTTGCTTTTTCCATGATCCAGCGGATGTTGGCAATTTGATGTCTGGTTCCTCTGCCTTTTCTAAAACCAGCTTGAACATCAGGAAGTTCACGGTTCACATATTGCTGAAGCCTGGCTTGGAGAATTTTGAGCATTACTTTACTAGCATGTGAGATGAGTGCAATTGTGCAGTAGTTTGAGCATTCTTTCACATTGCCTTTCTTTGGAATTGGAATGAAAACTGACCTTTTCCAGTCCTGTGGCCACTGCTGAGTTTTCCAAATTTGCTGGCATATTGAGTGCAGCACTTTCACAGCATCATCTTTCACGATTTGAAATAGCTCAACTGGAATTCCATCACCTCCACCAGCTTTGTTAGTAGTGATGCTTTCTAAGGCCCACTTGACTTCACATTCCAAGATGTCTGGCTCTAGATTAGTGATCACTTCATCATGATTATCTAGGTCGTGAAGATCTTTTTTGTACAGTTCTTCTGTGTATTCTTGCCACCTCTTCTTAATATCTTCTGCTTCTGTTAGGTCCAGACCATTTCTGTCCTTTATACAGCCCATCTTTGCATGAAATGTTCCCTTGGTATCGCTAATTTTCTTGAAGAGATCTCTAGTCTTTCCCATTCTGTTGTTTTGCTCGATTTCTTTGCATTGATCGCTGAAGAAGGCTTTCTTATCTCTTCTTGCTATCCTTTGAACTCTGCATTCAGATGCTTATATCTTTCCTTTTCTCCCTTGCTTTTTGCCTCTCTTCTTTTCACAGCTATTTGTAAGGCCTCCCCAGACAGCCATTTTGCTTTTTTGCATTTCTTTTCCATGGGGATGTTCTTGATCCCTCTCTCCTGTACAATGTCACGAACCTCCGTCCATAGTTCATCAGGCATTCTATCTATCAGTCTAGCCCCTTAAATCTATTTCTCACTTCCACTGTATAATCATAAGGGATTTGATTTAGGTCATACCTGAATGGTGTAGCGGTTTTCCCTACTTTCTTCAATTTAAGTCTGAATTTGGCAATAAGGAGTTCATGATCTGAGCCATAGTCAGCTCCCGGTCTTGTTTTTGTTGACTGTATAGAGCTTCTCCATCTTTGGCTGCAAAGAATATAATCAATCTGATTGTACTGGCTATTAATTTTTTCCAAGAAACTTCACCTTTCCACTCTGAGCTGACAAAACAATAATAATTTTGAGTGACTTCTATGATCATTCTCCAAACTCAAAGCTCCACTGCAGCCTGTAGAATTCAAAATACAAACAGGTCTCTTCTTAAATGACTTGAGATTTTAGAACAAGAGCTATAAAACACAAAAAAGCCACACACAACCCTGTTTTCTCTAAATGGGCAGAAAAAGAAATGAACGTATGAAGTGGAATTGTTTAACTGTTAGGGAAAAAAAAAAACACATTGCCTTTGTTTGTTAGTTGCTCAGTCCTGCCTGACTCTTTGTGACCCCATGGACTATAGCCCGCCAGGGGAGTGTCCATGGGATAATCCAGGCAAGAATACTGGAGTGGGCTGCCGTTCCCTTCTCCAGGAGATCTTCCCGACCCAGGGATCAAACCTGGGTCTTCTGCATTGCAGGCAGATTCTTTACCGACTGAGCCGTCTGGGAAGCTCCAACATTGCCTGAGCACAAACTCATTCTTAAATATACTTATTTCTTGAATTAGTTTTCCAAACACATGGTCACCTTCTCATGGAGGAACATGTAGCATGAATTAAGCATTTGGAAAGCAACCAGTTTTTAATAGTAAAGCAACTGCGGGGATTAACCAGAGTAGGAGAAGAATATAGTACTTGTGGGAGGATGAAAAGGAATTTCATCAGTTGGCTGTCATGACTACTATCCACCCCATAGCCCACCTTTATTCAGATGTACTTGACAAATATGACTACTCTTCATGATGCAGAATACTGGTGACCAATAGTGACTCACACTTCTTCAGAATTAGAAATTGTGTAAATAACAAAGGAATCATTCTTTACCTTTGTTTTTTCCCCTACATATTTAGTTTTGATATACAAAATGAAGCTTAAAGCATCAGGCTTCCCAATGTATGTACATGGACAATAACCTCCATTAAAAAATCCCTGTATAGACCAATGAACTGTATTTTTTTTTTCCAGCTCATATCTATGAGTGGGCCAATCTTCTGCAAAAGTTTGCAGTTATTGGAATTTGGTGTCAATGCCCCTTAACCTTAATCCCAATCAGATTCAGAAGAGAATCATCACACGAATCCTTCACTCTGGAAGCATAACTGGCTGATACAATTTAATTGGGTACATATCTAAAATATCCAAATCTTTTAAAGATCAAGAGGCAGTGGTAAGGCTCATACTGCTAGTCTTTAAACATTCAACCTGATATGCCTGACAGAAAAATAAAAATAGTTTCAAATATCAAAGTATATTATTGAAATGTAGAAAAGTAGCATTAAGATCAAACTAAAATCTCAGAAGGGGCCGCCTCTACAGGCTTGATGGAAAGTCTGTGGTGGTCATCACCAGATGAAGCGTAGATTTCTATGTCAGGTCACCCATTCTGGGCTCTGCAGATGGACTGTTGCCAACCACATAAGCCAGAGAAGGACAAGAAGAAAACTGCACCCTCGCCCGGTGCACAGCCCTCCAACACAGGTTCTTTGTAAGCAAACAAACAAAACGGTGGAAAGATGAGAGGAGTGAACTCTACAGGAATTCTTATTTCCTATCAGATAAACCTAAAAGTAAAATTGACATTCTGAAATGGCTGACACAAAATACTAAATATCTGTATTATGTCTGTACCCCCTGACACACAATATGCTGCATATTCATAAGAAAAAATTGTTAAGAGGGGAACCTGCCCTGGGTTTCCTTCATCTTATTCATCTCTATTTTTGTAGCTTCTATAATAAATTCAAGGTCAAAAATCAACTCTGGACTATTAATAGATCTAGCAGCAATCACATTTCCAGCATCATGGAAACATGCGTCACATTCTCTCCATCTAGCATTGATGATAGCTTCCAGCATCCTGTACCCTTGTTTAAAATTTTTTTTAAAGGCAATTATTCCCTTCAGGGCAAGCTTTGTGGCACATTTTACAATGTTGCTGAAATGAGAGAGGTAATATCTATCTGGAAATCCAGTTAAAAGTCATTATTAGGAGGGACACATCTGATGAAGCAAAAAAATCAAATTATAAAAAACAGAGCAAGCAAGAGATACCTACATTCTCAACATTGTCAGTAGACTCTCCCTGACCTGTTCTCATAGACATCCAACACTGAATTTCTGAAACTATCCCTTTTCTGCTTTGAGAACTGTAATTGAATTCTTTTTCTGAATTCTTTTTCTCTATGTTTCATAACTTTTTTTCCTTAAATATAAACTAGGGTAAGTAAAGACTTCTCTCAAAGGGCCTCAATGACTGAACTCCAAAATTAATTATCAAAGGAAGGGATTTAGAAAGGATGAGTAGAATCACCTTAAGAATTGAGATTTTGGTGATGGAGAGGGAATGGAGAAAAGGGACCCCTCCAACACTGTTGGCAGCTATGATGGAAAACAGTATGGAGGTTCCCCAGAAAACTAAAACTAGAATTACTATATGATTCAATAATTCCGCACATGGGCAAATACCGGAACACAGGTGTAATTCAAAAGGACACATGCACCCCTATATTTATAGCGGCACAATTCACAATAGCCAAGACATGGAAACAGCCTAAATGTCCATCAACAGATGAATGGATGAGGATGACATGGTACATACATACAATGGAATATTACTCAGCCACAAAAAACTATGAAATAATGCCATTTGCAGCAACATGGATGGACCCAGAGATGATCATACTAAGCAAAATAAGTCAGACAGAGAAAGACAATACCATGTGATATCACTTACATGTGGAATCTAAAAAAATGATACCAATGAATTTCTTTATAAAACAGAAACAGACTCACAGACATAGAAAAGAATCTTTTGGTTACCAAAGGGGAAGAGAGATGGAGAGGGATAAATTAGGAATTTGGGCTTAACAAATACACACTGCTGCTGCTACTGCTGCTAAGTCGCTTCAGTTGTGTCTGACTCTTAGCGACCCCATGGATTGCAGCCCACCAGCCTCCTCCGTCCATGGGATTTTCCAGGGAAGAGTACTGGAGTGTGGTGCTATTGCCTTCTCCGAAATACACACTACTATATATAAAATAGATAACCAACAAAGACCAACTGTATAACACAGGGAACTATATTAAATAATCTAGGGTGAACCAGACTGGAAAAGCATATAAAAAAGCATGTATAAAAGTGTTTTACTGAGTCACAGTTATGGAGCAGAAATTAACATAAAACTGTAAATCAACTGTACTTCAATTTAAAAATAAATAAATAAAAGAAATGAGATTTGGGGTCGTCAAGCAGAATTACAAAGCCAGAAAACTGGCAAGATGAGTGCCTTTACTGTGCAATCCTATAAAATGGAAACATGAAGCTGCTAGTATGGAAAGCATCTATTTCCTCTGTCACCAAATAACACAGAATAATATATAAAATAAGATAGCCACTGTACCAAATGCATAAACACTTGGATCTTAGCATCGAAGAGCATGGACTTACTCATAACTCATCTTCTCCAGGCAGGAGGTACATTTGCTGGCCTCGGGGTCTCAACGTATTCCATGTCTACACATGGGACGTATGGGCACAGGGAGAAGCTTGTAAGAAAAATAATAAGTTGGGCTGTGCTTAGACTACATAATTTGGGAAAACACTAGTAAAGTTAAAAAAATAATCATGGTGAGAAAGACAAATATCATATTCTATTGCTTATGTGGAATCTTAAAAAAAGATACAAATGAACTTACTTACAAAACAGAAATAGACACACAGATATAGAAAACAAACTTATGGTTACCAGTGGGAGAAGTGCATGCATGCTCAGTCATGCACTCTTTGCAACCCAATGGACTGTAGCCCACCAGACCCCTCTGCCTAAGGGATTTTCCAGGTAAGAATACTGGAGTGCATTGCCATTTCCTCCTCCAGGGGATCTTCCCGACCCAGGGATGGAACCTGCGTCTCTGGCGTGTCCTGCATTGCAGGCAGATTCTTTACGACTGAGCCACCTGAGAAGCCCCACCAAAGGGAAAAGGAGGGGAATAAATTAGGAGGTTGGGATTAGTGTATATACACCACTACATATGTAATAGACAACCAACAAGGACCTACTTTACACACAGGGAACTATACACAATATTTTGTAATAACCATTTAGGGGAAAGAATATGAAAACGAATATATCACTGTACTGCAAACTGGAAATCAAAATGACATTGAGAATTAACTAGGGCTTCCTTGGCGGCTTCCATATGTATCTATAAACCGGAGAATGGATCAGCAAATTGATACATCCATTCAATGAAACGCAATTCAGCAATAAAAAAGAACAAAGCGCTGATACATGCTATAGCATTGATGAACCTCGAAAACATCATGCTAAGTGAAGAAGGCAATCACTACAGACAACATCTTGTGTGACTCCAGCAATATGAAATGTTCAGAAAACGCCAATCTATAGACACAGAAAGTAGAGTAGTGGTTGCCAGGGGCTGGAGATGAGAACAGAGATTAACTGTAAATGAGCACAAGAGATATTTATACAATTCCATAAATTTATGAAGAAAATATTGACTTAAAGTATAAGTGAAGTGGCTGAGCTGCACTATATATTCGTGACACAGTGCAGCAGACAGGGATCAAAACCATCCCCAATAAAGATAAATGCAAAAAAGCAAAATGTCTGTCTGGGGAGGCCTTACAAATAGCTGTGAAAAGAAGAGAACTGAAAAGCAAAGGAGAAAAGGAAAGATATACCCATTTGAATGCAGAGTTCCAAAGAATAGCAAGGAGAGATAAGAAAGCCTTCCTCAGTGATCAATGCTAAGAAATAGAGGAAAATGACAGAATGGGAAAGACTAGAGATCTCTTTAAGAAAATTAGAGATACCAAGGGAACATTTCATGCAAAGATGAGCACAATAAAGGACAGAAATGGTATGGACCTAACAGAAGCAGAAGAGATTAAGAAGAGGTGGCAGAAGAACTAGACAAAAAAGATCTTCATGATCCAGGTAATCATGATGGTGTGATCACTCACCTAGAGCCAGACATCCTGGAATGTGAAGTCAAGTGGGCCTTAGGAAGCATCACTACGAACAAAGCTAGAGGAGGTGATGGGATTCCAGTTGAGCTGTTTCAAATTCTAAAAGATGATACTGTGAAAGTGCTGCACTCAATATGTCAGCAAATTTGGAAAACTCAGCAGTGGCCACAGGACTGGAAAAGGTCAGTTTTTATCCCAATCCCAAAGCAAGGCAATGCCAAAGAATGCTCAAACTACTGCACAACTGCACTCATCTCACATGCTAGTAAAGTAATGCTCAAAATTCTCCAAGCCAGGCTCCCGTAATATGTGAAATTCCAGAGTTTAAGCTGGTTTTAGAAAAGGGAGAGGAACCAGAGATCAAATTGCCAACATCCGCTGGATTATTGAAAAAGCAAGAGAGCTCCAGAAAAACATCTATTTCTGCTTTATTGACTATGCCAAAGCCTTTGATTGTGTGGATCACAATAAACTGTGGAAAATTATGAAAGAGATGTGAATACCAGACCACCTGACCTGCCTCTTGAGAAAACTGTATGCAGGTCAGGAAGCAACAGTTAGAACTGGACATGGAACAACAGACTGGTTCCAAATAGGAAAAGGAGTACGTCACCCTGCTTATTTAACTTATATGCAGAATACATCATGAGAAACACTGGACTGGAAGAAGCACAAGCTGGAATCAAGATTGCTGGGAGAAATATCAATAACTTCAGATATGCAGATGATACCACCCTTATGGCAGAAAGTGAAGAGGAACTAAAGAGCCTCTTGATGAAAGTGACAGAGGAAAGTGAGAAAGTTGGCTTAAAGCTCAACATTCAGGAAACTAAGATCATAGCATCCGCTTCAGGGCAAATAGATGGGGAAACAGTGGAAACAGTGGCTGACTGTTATTTTTTGGGGCTTCAAAATCACTGCAGATGGAAGCCATGAAATTAAAAGATGCTTACTCCTTGGAAGGAAAGTTATGACCAACCCAGATAGCATATGAAAAAGCAGACACATTACTTTGTTAACAAAGGTCCGTCTAGTCAAGGCTATGGTTTTCCCAGTAGTCATGTATGGATGTGAGAGTTGGACTATAAAGAAAGTTGAGTGCAGAAGAATTGATGCTTTTGAACTGTGGTGTTGGAGAAGACTCTTGAGAGTCCCTTGGACTGCAAGGAGATCCAACCAGTCCATCCTAGGAGATCAGGTCTGGGTGTTCATTGGAAGGACTGATGTTGAAGCTGAAACTCCAATACTTTGGCCACCTGATGCGAAGAGTTGACTCATTTGAAAAGACCCTGATGCTGGGAAAGATTGAGGGCAGGAGGAGAAGGGGATGACAGAGGATGAGATGGTTGGATGGCATCACTGACTCAATGGATATGAGCTTGGGTAAACTCTGGAAGTTGTTGATGGACAGGGAGGCCTGGAGTGCTGTGGTTCATGGGGTCGCAAGGAGTCAGCCACAACTGAGTGACTGAACTGAACTGAATATACAGATTATACCTCAGTAAAGAGATCTTAAAAAAACAAAACAAAACAAAGAGAAAGGCTCCAAAGGCTTTTTCCATGCATGTGTGCTCAGTCAATTCAGTTCTGTTCAACTCTTTGGCAACCCTATGGACTGTAGCTCACCAGTGGCTTCTCTGTCCATGGGATTCTCCAGGCAAAAATAATGGAGTGGGTTGCCATGTCCTTCTAGGGGATCTTCCCAACCCAAGGATCAAACCCAGATCTCCAACATTGCAGGCATTCTTTACCCACTGAGGCACCTGGGAAGCCCTCCAAAGGCTTATGGCAAACTAATTGTGCCTCTGAAATGCCTTCTTTCCTGAGATCTGGTCTTTCTGGTTCAGGTTTCTCACATCTGATGCTGCAGTGTATGCTTTAATCCTATGCTCCCAATTCTGCAAGACAGTGACATGTGGACACCTGGGTAGCTGCCGCTTTTTGGCTATTGTGAATATTGCTGCTATGAACATAGGTATGCAAATATCTGCTCTAGTCATTATCTTCAATTTTGGGGGAGTATATACCCAGAAGTTAAACTGGATCAAATGTCAAATTCTATGTTTAATTTTATGAGGAATTGTCATACCATATCCATAATGGTTTGGAGAAGGCAATGGCACCCCACTCCAGTACTCTTGCCTGGAAAATCCCACATATGGAGGAGCCTGGTAGGCCGCAGTCCATGGGGTCGCTAAGAGTCAGACACAACTGAGCGACTTCACTTTTACTTTTCACTTTCATGCACTGGAGAAGGAAATGGCAACCCGCTCCAGTGTTCTTGCCTGGAGAATCCCAGGGACGGGGGAGCCTGGTGGGCTGCCGTCTATGGGGTCGCACAGAGTCGGACACAACTGAAGTGACTTAGCAGCAGCAGCAGCATAATGGTTATATCACTTTACTCGTCTGACTAGTATTGGAACACATACACACCTTAGTGCAAAAACCATAACTGCAATGTACTAAGCAGATACTGAATACCAGGAAGGAAAATTTATTCTGTTACCTCTCCTCCAGAAGACAGGTATCATGCTATTCATACTATAAGTTTTTCAAATGGCTTTTATTTCATAGACATCAAATCCAGGTGTATTATATCAAGGAAAAGCCAAGCCTAGAAGCTCATCACAGACAGAGACTGCACAAACTGAAGTGAGATTTGGTAATATTCTTCCCAACCATCTTTAGTCTCATGACATTTTAATCTCTGTTCCTTCAGTAGGGAGAGAAGAAAGGCAGTGACACGTGACTCTGTTACTGGACATCAGTTCTGGTCAGAATTCTTTTGGATCATTTCATATCATCTTAGCAGAAAGATTTATATTAGTGATCATAAAGCTACTTGAGAACAAGATCACAGTGCACTAAATTTTCTAAAGGCACCAGAAGCAGTATCAGATTTGGGTCTAGAAACTCAGGAAGGTTTTTCATTAGGTAGCAAAGGAATACTGTTCTGGCCTACACCCAAAGCTCAAGATTAACCTTCTAACTGTCCAATGATAAAAGATGTTTGAATAAAGTACGAAAGACAGTTGAACCCCAGAAAATGACTTCAGCTTGGTTCAGGCTTTCTGTGGCCATTTTCCCCATGCTTGTCAAGATTTGAAAGTTGCCCCTGAGGTCAGCTGAGTTGGAGGCAAAGTTTGGAACTGGCACAGCATCAAGCTGCAAGCCAATCTCCCACTTCTTGGGGCAGACTTGCCTGTCCCATCTGAAGCCTGCAGGCAGATATTCCAGCCCAGCTGTTCTTACATTTCATCCTCCATGTGAAAACAGCTGATTTCTACGTGGGAACAAACTGTCTTTGTGGAGAACATGTCAGAGAGCACAGGTTGGATGAGATGGACTTTGGTTAGAAACAATTCTTTCCCAACAAAGAATACACCTGTTAGGCAAATGAAAACAATATAGGGATACTTCTGAATTTGTGTCAAGTTATGTTTTAAGTGGGTCTGAGATACAAATTTAATTAAACATTTTAATAGTTACTGGAAAAAGCAAAATGTGCTGGCATTGCCACTTGGTAGAAACATGACCTTGGCAAGTTACTTGAACCCCTCTGAGGGTCAATTCCCTCCTCTGAAAAGTGAGGGTGATAATAGCATCTTTGTCTTAGAAGACACAAATGTTCAATGAAATCCTGTTGACATTGACCCGCAGCACAAAATGAGTTTTCCATGAATTCTGGCCGCTATCCTCATTAACCAAAAACCACTTCACAACTAATTGCAGCATTCCATTGCTGAGTTCTTCTGTTTGAACTCCCAATCCTTGCCCAAAGGCAAAAAAAAAAAAAAAAAAAAAAACAAGATGTGAGATATTCAAAGAGCAAGAGTAGCAAATTATGGATCTGCTATTACAAAACTAAGTATAGGGCCTCATAAAGGGCTTGTGTGAGTGAAGAGCTCTAAAAATTAAGGGTCATTAGCTTTGTGGCAAATTTGTCTCTACACAACTGTCTTGATGAGCAGCCCAAATATTTTGAGCTTCAGTGGGTGAGTGCAGTGCAACTGGTTTCCAGCCTTCCACAAGGCAGAAGTCACTCTGCTGGGAAGCCTGTCTAGTGAACGGAGAAAAGCGGGAAGCCAAAGCAGTGAAGTGATGAGCTAAGATGGAGGAATCCCACGCAGAGAGAGATAAGTGCTTGTGGGATGAAAACAGCCTCTAGAATCAGCTAGAGCCATTGTCTCTAAAAGCCACTCTGTGGACTGGTGCCAGTCCACGGTCAATGGCAAGCAGAACCCTGGAGGCAGTTGCATCTGAGACACATCTCTTTCTGGGCCCAGTGGGTCAAGGTCAGCGCAGTGTCTCCCCTCAGCCCACACACAGGATCAGGCCTGGTGGACATCCCTTTCTCAGGTCCTAACTACGCAGGCACCCCATACCTTCTTCCTGGCCTTGCCAAGGACCTCAGGCATATGAGCTCTGCTTAGTCTGACCAGAATAGTCTAGATTTAGAGGACCACTATTTGGATATTCATTCCATGTTCAATTATGAATGTAATAACAATGGAAACACCAGAGCACAGTCAATACCCAGATGTCATGTCACTACTTGGGCTTATGCTGAACTAGCTAAGTTACATTGGGGGTTTTAGTTAGGATATAAAATAGGTACAAATAAAGGTAGTTACACAGTAAAAGGAAAATTTTAGGTTGTCATTTTTCATCATTCATATTTTCAAAATGTGTGTTTAAAATTTTGCAAGTCAACAAAAATTGCCAATTGTTCTCTTTGAGAAAGAATTACATCTTCTTCTGCATTCTCTTAATTCTGCTGTTAAAATGCCTTCTTGGAAATGCAAACCAAACTCACAATGGGGTACCATGATGAACCCACCAGAATGACTGCAATGAAAAAGATAAACACTGACAACCATTGTGGGGAGACAGACAAGCAACCCTCATACACTGCTGGTGGGAGGAGAAATTGGTACACCTGAATGTACAAAAAATTCCTTTATTAGACTCCTAGACATGTACTCATATAAACATACAAATAAAGTCACAAAGTGGCAGGAAGTAGAATGCTGACTTTGACACTGTTTGTAATATTTGGAAATTACTCAAATGTCCATCAGCGACTGTGGTATATTCATTCAGTGGAATTTTATAAAGCTGAGAATAAATGAACACAGCCCTACATAAAGTCACTCACATAATGTGGAGTGAAAGAAACTTGATATAAAAGACCACATGCTGTTTGACTCCATTAATAAAACGTTTAAAAACAGGCAACACTAATCTGTGTTGTTTGAAGTCAGGATAGATGTTAACATAATCTTTGGGCTGGGGAGTAGTGCCAAGGAGGCATGAGGGGCTTCTGGTGGCTGGGATGTTCTCTTTCTTGTTCTGGGCCCCGCTGCAGGTGCCTACTTACTTCATGAAAATTTCTTGAGTTTGCTTACGACGTGTGCAGTTTTCTCTCTGTTTGTAATACTTTCAAATGGTCTGTCTTTCTTGAAATGAAAGAGACTGTCACTATAGTAGTACCTCATGTATGAGACTGTGAGATTCCCAAGGCTGGGAACTGCTTGTCTAGAGGCCACCAAGAGACCCAGGCATAAAGAACAAAATTGCATGTTCCTGCATTTTTAGTGGAGACTCAGAAACCAGGGTCAAAGACCAAACATTAGAACATAAGATGCCCTTAGTACATTTATCTTTTAAGAAATTACAGAAGTTTTGGAGCTCTGGTCAGAATCTAGAGATGAAAACCTATCTATATGGGCTTCCTTGGTGGTTCAGATGGTAGGGCGCGTGCTTGCAATGTGGGAGACCCGGGTTGGATCCCTGGGTCGGGAAGATCCCCTGGAGAAAGAAATGGCAGCCCACTCCAGTACTCTCGCCTGGAAAACCCCATGGACAGAGGAGCCTGGTAGGCTACAGTCCATGGGGTCACTAAGAGCCGGACATGACTGAGTGACTTCACTTTCACTTTCATGACAACATAGCAATGCAAGAAGGCACCAGAGAAGGGGTTAGAAATACCAATAACGTCTACAAATTTCTGGATTCTCCACACACACTGCTCTCTGGAAAAAACTGTAGCAAAATAACACATTATAGGCAAATGGGTTTATTCCAAATGTTCTTTTTCATTTCTTGCCATCTTCTACTTTGGGCACATTTTGCTCTGTGATGATGTAGCCTCTTTTGGAGAGTTTAAGCAAGAGTTTTAAGAATGATCACTCTGCAAGGACTTTCCATGAACCTTTTCTAGTTAGATTTTCCTTGCTCATCTCCAGTTTTCATTTCCTGTCTCTTGACCTGTTTTTAACTTATTAGAAAGTTAATCTGAAATGTCAGACCCGTTCCAACATACAGTTCTTATCAAGGTATTTTAATAAAAAACAGCTTGAAAATTTAATTAAACATGAGACAGTTTATCTCAGCCCACTATTGTAGTTCCAAAACAACTTTCCTTTTCCATAAAAATACAATCACAATGACCAAGACAGATGTGGGGCTCGATAAACAATTCTCACATATGAATCTGCTGGTTCTGCTTCTGAAATCTGGCAAAGAGCAGAAGCCAGAAGTTTTGCACTGAAAAACAATACAACCATTAAGGCAAATCTGAAATGTGAAGACTGGAAAAAAATATTCTCTACTGGTTTTTTAAAAAATAAACCAGGTCCAGGATGTAAAAATCTAAAATGAAAAATCAAAACCTAAAGAATAGAGGGAACAAGGAACAAAAGGAAAAGAGTCTCCCTCACATGCATCAACAGTAGCTTGCTGCGTGCTCTGTCTTCCTTGCTTTGCTCCTGACAATTTGAATGTATTAGACTCAGTTTTTGAGATGTCCTGTGGTCACCTGTGTAAGTGTATTAAATGCCCCAACATCTGTTTCATGCATGACTAACTTCAGACAGGGTCTATTAATGATGGACCTAAAGAGAAATAAATGTTTCCCCCTAGTTCCCTTCATGCTCCACTTGAAAATTTTGATTGGTTATATTGTGTTTTAAGTTCCTTTACTGGTTATCTTTGTACTTTCAAGCAATACTTGTAATTTAAGCCTTGGTTGCTTAATGTATTCATTTTAGGCAGTATATTTTTACTGCTGGCAAGGAAACAAGAGGAAAGCCACATCCCTGAACTCCCACACCCTCTCCAGCTATGAATTTTTGTTACTTGCATTAGATAAATTATATTATTAATGACTCATTAGGAAGACGTCAAATATTTGCATCCTCGTCTGTAATCCTAATTCCCACAACTGTTTCCACTTTTATATTGAAAAGAACATACTCCTCATTTCAGCATCTCTATTCATTCCTGGTTAAGTAAAGTAAAGTCACTCAGTCGTGTCCGACTCTTTGTGACCCCGTGGACTGCAGCCCACCAGGCTCCTCAGTCCATGGGATTCTCCAGGCAAGAATACTGGAGTGGGTTGCCATTTCCTTCTCCAGGGGAATCTTCCAGACCCAGGGATCGAACCTGGGTCTCCCGCATTGGAGGCACACGCTTTAACCTCTGAGCCACCAGGGAAGCTCCAATTCCTGGTTAAAGAAATCTCAAAATCAAATCTTTAGTTTCCAGAAGAGCTCACAGATGTCACACTTATTTGCACAGTCAAAGATGTCTCTCTTTTGCCTTTGTTCCTGAGATTCTGGGCTCCCACTGTCCACTTCCCTGGCACTACAGATAAAACGCAGGCCTGAGGCCCGCTGCAGAAATTTCTGGAAGCAGCCTTACAGCTGATGTGATTCTCATGCCTTCCAAGTGACTTGTTTTTGATTGCATCGAGAATTACAAGATTCTTTTCCTCCTTCCCATTTTTGGTATAAACTGCAGGTCTGCTTATGGCTTATAGGGAAGCCTGGCATGTCTCAAGGTTTGTGGTGATTTTGTGGGTTTTGATTATTTATCTTCCGTTGAGATGACCTGATGCCGAACTGACTGCACCCACTGCCTCGCCTCCCCCAGGCCTTCTGCACACATGGCATGTCTGTGTGACTTCCCCTTCAAGCCCACCTCCCCCTCTGCACTCTAGCAAGGACAGGAGATACCCCTGCCCAGTGCCTGCTCTTTTGCAGACCCTCACGGGCCCTTTCTCATCTGTGTCCCCCATTCACAGAGAGCTCCCTTCCTTCAGAGGTTTGTCTTTTTTTCAAGGGCCCCTTCACTTTAAGCTAAATTTCAGTGATTGTCACAATTCTCTGACTTGGTGGGTGGTTTCAGATTTGTTTGACAAACTTTCATAGCTTCCTTCCTTGGTTTTAACAAAAAGAGAGTTTTCTTCTTAGTTTTGTATTCTCTTTGCTATTTTTTCCATTAGATAGATGATGGGAGGAGAATGGGGTTAGAACACCCTAACTCTGACATCTTTTAGCAAATTTCTCCATTATTCCATTTAGAAAATTGTTGGGTTTAGTAAAGTGGGATGCAGCCTTAGCCTATGGGCCACTTGTTGCTTAGTTTATGATCAAACCTTGTTTTCTAAATGCTTTCTGAGCGGTCTTCTGGACAGCAAACACTCATTCAAGGTCCGCTTTTCGCTGGGAGAAAGTCCTCCTGCCTGTAGGCACCTATTGGAGATGGGAGGCCCAGTGCCAGTGCCTTGGTTCCGTCTAATCACTCTCTTCTCAGGGATGCTCCAGAATTCTTGGGGGTTGCTGATTCACTCACTTTCACCATTATCCTAATTTCATACTTTCTAGGACTTCCCTGGTGGCTCAGATGGTAAAGCATCTGTCTACAGTGCAGGAGACTCAGGTTCAATCCCTGGGTTGGGAAGATCCTCTGGAGAAGGAAATGGCAATCCATTCCAGTACTATTGCCTGGAAAATCCCATGGACAGAGGAGCCTGGTAGGCTACAGTCCATGGGGTCACAAAGAGTTGGACACGACTGAGTGACTTCACTTTCTGATTCACAGATTCCTCCTATCCAGAGAAACAGAATCACCCAGGAGCCTAATTCTCAGCTTCCCTCTCATACATGGAAATGGGAAAGAAAATGGATGTCTCTTATTTTCCTTCACTTATAGCCTAAGAGATCTCAGAGACCAATCTTAGTGGATACATAGTCTTGATCATCTAAATAAGGTTATCAGCTCATTGAAAGGAACACTTGCCAATGTAAAATCTACAGTTTCATTTTCAAGTTTGGTTCATTGTTAAAATAAGTTGCTGCCCATGCAATAGAAGGCCATGCATGTAAACATTTTAAATGACCATAAAGGAAAAATTTACATTACCAGCTCTAATGAATTTAATTTTGTAAAATCTGTCCTTAATACTTTGAGTGTTTTCTCTAAATGATTGTTCATAAATTAGATTATGCAGCAGCCAAGAGTCTAATGTACATAGGCTTACTTACAAAATTCTGTTTCAAACAAAAATTAACAATATTAATTTAAATTACATATGATGCTTGGAAAAATTATAGTAACTATGAAATATATGTATGTATAATACAAAACATTTAAATAAAAGAAATGTAAAAAATAACACTAGTCATCCATATATTGTAAAATAACTATTTCTACTTTCATCAATAATTTAAATAATAATAATTTAAATAAATACATACTATCTTGGTTTACAAAGTAAAATATTCAAACTTTTCAAACTTCTACAGAATAATTAGGAATTAAGAATTTAACTTCCTATTGCCTACTATATATTTATACTTCTTCCCCAAAATAATCACCTTAAATTTTTATACTAATTTCATAAGTATTAATTCAAGATTTTAAAAGATGATAAATATGGTCAGAAATTTTATAACAGACAACAATAGAGAAGATTAAATACATCAGATATGAAAGGTATATTTTCAAGAGCAGGAATATCAGATTTATCCAGCCTGCCTTCCTGTGCCAAATCCAAAGAAGCAGCTTTCCCTTGATCAGATATGATTAAACAGACTATGCCTCACGAGGCTGAATCATCATATTATCATAACTATGCCCAACCAATTACTTAAAAAAATTTACAACCACTTTGTGACCCTGAAAAATATTATTTACATTAACTACTTGTCTCAGAATACTGAATAATAGATTTCATATAATTTCATATCCTATTTATAAATGCCAATTCTACTAGTATGAATTAATGATAGGCCTTTTAAATTTTAAGATTACCCTTTTTTAAAGGGAATATTTTTATTATAGTATTTAGGAAAATAATGAAAGCAACCATCAGAAATAATAAAAATTGTGATTTCAAAATATCTCTTAACAAATACAAGAAAAATATCAAAGAATCAGTACCATCCCTCAACAAATAAAGGAGTAAATAAAAAACGGAGATGGAAAATAAAAATCCACACCCATTCTTGCCAAAACTAGGAAGCAGACTGAAAAATACTTGTAAGGGGGACTGAAAGCAGCTAAGTATCTACAAGAAGTGTGCTAGAAAGAATTGCTGTAGAATTAATAATCTACACAAATCTCTGAAGAAGGTATTGTCTTGCCAGGTTTACAGATAAGGCAATCTAAGCAAAGTAATTGTATAACTTTGCCATGGTTTCAGTAGAAATGAGGGAAAGACAGTGAATTGAGACCCACACTCTCTGAGCCCTTCAGGCTCAAGCCTTGTCAAGATGCAGCAAGCCCCACACAGGACCATTTCAGACTGGGCTCTGCCTTTTTTGTTCTTTACTTACAGAATTCCAGTGTAACTATTTTTTTTTCTAGCAAAATGTTATCTTCTGAAGAAACACGTTCCACTTATTTCACAGTGAAACATAATGATATTTAATTAATGATAACTTTCAATTAATCATAATTTGTCATCTTCACAACATACCACGTCTTTGCTTACTGGTTTGCTTTACCATAACTGGCTGCACAATTTTAAGTAGTTCAAGTCAACTGCACTAATCTTTATTAAGTATTTACCTTTACAATATACATTAAAAAACCTATGAACAAATTCAGAAAACGTATTTTAAAGGCAAAATTATATTCTGAAGCTTAAGCGAAATACTAAAGATGCCTCCTTTTCTGTTTCTAAAGATTTCTTGTACATAAAATGGCTTGCTGCTGCTGCTGCTAAGTCGCTTCAGTTGTGTCTGACTCTGTGCGACCCCATAGACGGCAGCCCACCAGGCTCCCCCATCCCTGGGATTCTCCAGGCAAGAACACTGGAGTGGGTTGCCATTTCCTTCTCCAATGCAGAAAAGTGAAAAGTGAAAGTGAAGTCGCTCAGTTGTGTCTGACTCTTAGCGACCCCATGGACTGCAGCCTTCCAGGCTCCTTCATCCATGGGATTTTCCAGGCAAGAGTACTGGAGTGGAGTGCCATTGCCTTCTCCATAAAATGGCTTAGCTAATGCTTTTTATAAATTCAAAGCAAAAAAAATGCTAAGGTTCTTTGTAAATTTTCTAAGCCTTAAGCACATCATACACTGTTATATTTTAAAGAGCTAGAGACATTAATAATTTTTATAAGATGTGAGCAGATTTAGTGTTCAATATAGTACAGAATTAACATGATGGAAATTAACTGGCTAAATTAGTGACAAATTAGATTTTGCGACCATCCCTCATAGCCTCAAATCATGTATCCATATCATAAAATGCAGGCTTATCTATGGAAATGGGCAGGGAGTAATAAAAATCAGCAACACAAGGAATTACAAAGGAAATTTGACAGGGAAACACTAAGAGACGTGATACTAACCTCCAAGATGACAAATGTGCTTGGACTATGTACCTATATGATTTACTGTCTGTGGCTCCACTCTACTTCAACAATTAGCGTGATGAAATTAATATCTCTGTGACAGGAACAAAGTATGACAATTCCTCCTCCCGCATTTACTAAAGATGATGAACAAGAAGGAAGATGTGTTGGTTTTGACAAAGACTGCATATGGGAGATGCAAGGGAGGAGAAGAAGAGGTAAGTGTAATATCTGAAGATTTTAAAAGTGGGTAAGGGTATGCTGGCTTGCAGGGGCAACAGAGAGAAGCCAAGAGAGATAAGCAGAAGGCAGAAGAAAAGGAGAAATCTGAGCATTTATGGACAGGAGTGGGATGTGGAAAAAGAAGGATTTAATGGGGAAAGATTTGCAGGGCGAGTGATGCCCCTCCCCCCCAATCTACACACAGCCATGTCCTCTAGACCTTCAGCAAGGACCCCCATACTTTCACGAAGCATCTTGAGGTTGCTTTTGTATTTCTTCTGAATGGCACAGCCTGCTGAGATGAGCCTTAAGGCAAGAGCAGGCAGCTTAGGTAGACACGGCACATGTGGACTAAGGGCCTTTGGAGCCAAAATCAAAAAGCTATACAGGGAAGGCAACTGAAAGGTCATTGCTGAAATTTTGGACAACTGCTCCTCCAGCCAGCTTTCACTGCACACTATGATTTTGAATTGCAAATTAAAGGAATGAATGCATTTATGAAATACCAAATAACAAGATTGTAACTTCACTGGCAGCATACGATACCCCACAGAAAAGAGAAAAAGAACTGGGTACATCAAGAGTGGCTGGAGAAGGGGCTTTTAGATTTCCCTTATGGATTTAGTAACCAGGGGGTGACTGTTGAGGTCATGCTGCTGAATGATTTTATCGGGACATAGCAAATATGGAGAGCAATAAGGAAGTGTCATTAGCACTCACAGCCGCAAGCTCATGATGAATCGAGCGCAGGTAAAAACGCTGATGTGAGGGAAGAGAGTGACAGCTTCACTGATCAAAAAAGATATTAACCTCAGAACAAGGGATCTAGAAGCCTGGAATATGCTCCCAGCAATCTCTTTATCAATCCCCTCTGCTCCTTGGGGAAAGGCGGGAGGTGGAGTGGGGGGGTTTCCCGTAAGACCTCCTCTCTTGCCCTCTAGTCACCCAACTTAGCAATTTCAATGCTCACCTCCCTGGTGGTGACGCCTGAGTCTGTTTATAGCCTTGACCTGTTTCCTGAGCTCCAGACCCAGATTTCCAACTGACCTGCCGGGCACAGCCAGATGGACAGCCGACTGATACCTCGACATCAGCAAGGCCAAAATAGATCTAACTCCCCCGGCTCTGCGGAGTCTCTCCCCTTTGTGAACGAGGAGTCACAGCACAGAGGCTCCTCCCAAGGTCACACAGCAGCTTATAAAGGACAAAGTCAGGAGCTGAACTCAGAGCTCTGACCTTCACACGGCAACTCTATCTCATTAATCTCTCCCACCTCCTGGGCATCTCGATGCCGCCAACCCACTCCCCACCCCAATGACACTGACCTCCCACGGCAGTGTGGCAGTAATCTTGGCTGCCTCTCCTTCCGGTCACTCATCTTTCTTCTTCCTCTCCTATCCAGAGATCCTTTCTCATGGATCCTGAGCTCGGATTACATCATTCCACTTCCAGTTAGTATTTACAGCCATACAGTCGGTAAAATCCTGGCCTCTGCCACCACACTTCCTCAATCTGAATCCCAGATCTACCTCTTAGGAGCTGAGCAATGATGGGCGATTGACCTCTGTTTTCCTTAGTGTCCCAGTCTGTGAAATGGGAATAGTTCTAATGATACACTATCCCCTTGTGAGGAACAAACAATTTAATATGGGGGAAGTGGACACACAGTTAGTTCTGTGTACAGGTTCGCTAAGTAAACTGAGTTTGTTTGCTCACTTGGGCCTTTGCAGCCTCTACAAGCTGACCCTCACCCACTTTCAGCCACATCATTTCATACACAAGCCATTCCTATCAGGTTGAATCTTCAACGCTCCACAAACATCTTCATTGTACCTTTCTGTCTTGGTTGTTTTTCCAAAGATTTCCTCCGTTTGGAGCAACTTCCAGGGTCTAGAGAGCAAGTGTGAACGTGTCCATCACAACCAAACCCCTGTGTCCTCTCTTCCATCACCTGCTCTTCCAGTAGTTGTGTGACCAGGGCAAGTCATTTAACCTTCCCAAGCCTCAATGTCTTCTTCAAATATAAAATAGGGACTAAAATAGCATCTTCTTTATAAGGGGCTTGAACATCAAATGAGACACAGGTACAGGACAGTTCCTGACACAGAAACACTCAGTAAGTTCTAGCAGTTGTCTACAGAAAGCTGTCTATTTGCTTTCATATGTCTCACATTTTTAGACTGTGGAACCTGGGAAGGCTATTTTATTCCTTTTACAGTGTCATGTACTACATCTAGTTACACATAGGCACTGTCAAGACCCATAGCTTTGTTGAATGAGTGAATATCAGTCAATCGTCCTATGTTAGTTGCTGGAACATAACAAATATGTGGTCGGGTTCATAAATCTGAATTCTATTTTGTTCTATTGACTACCAATTCTAAAAAATATAGGAGATTTGACAAAATCCAGAGGCAAAAGTCAATATTTTGTTAATAAAATATTTTCCTTCTGATTAATTTTTTTTAATTTTCCATAAAGGACTACAAAAGAAAGTAATTCTATATGGCTTCTAGTTGTGGTTAATTATGCTGCTTCTGGACTTCTTGAATTTTAATTCCAAAAGCCTTTAAAACATTTGAAGAAGGATATTTTTTTAAACATTACTTCGATCAAGGATTATTCACCCACTGTGTTAGGAGATATGAAATAATATAAGACTATGGGGAGGACCTGTAACAATAGTCTACCAGCGAAAGTCAAATGCAGCAGAGTACTAAAATCTCAAGGTTTAGAGGTTGACAGAGCTTAAATCTTGAATCTGTCAGCTGTCAACAGGGTGACTTCATGCCACTGAACTGCCCTGTGCCTCAGTTTCTTTAACTGTAAGTAAAGGTACTAGTGCCTGTCTTGTAAAATAGCAGGAGTACCAGAAAAGTAATAGACACTCAGTAAGTGGTGACACAATGACAGTGATACAATCATAATAATTTGGGAAAACAAAACTGACCTTTTGAATTGGTAATCAAGATACAAAAGTCCCCATGAATTAGAGATAATCACAGTTTGGGTTCTAGCAAAATCACTAATTCAGCCTAAAGAAAAAAGACCAATGGTTCAGCATAGGGTGCTGTTTCAATATGCTTCTCTTCTGCGCATCATTACTTTCTAATCAATCATTTAGATTCACTTCCTAAAACAATGCAATTCTGAGGAATTATTTCATGCCTTGAAGATAATGGGGAATGCTCTGGGAGGCAAATGTTTATGAAGGATAGTCCTAGCCAGAGAATTGAAGGATGAAAGAATCTGAAATACCACGGACTCCAAGCCCAGCTGTCTCACAAATAAACTGACTTGAAAACCAAAATCAAAAATCAAGCCAAAAACCCTACCAAATTAAACTAAGCTGAGGGCTAGAGTCATGAAGTCTGCAATTCTCCTGAGGTAAGAGTTCAGTTAAGAGATGGCAGCCCTCACGCCAGTGTGCTGACAACAGCAAGTGCTGGTCAGCTCAGCTAACATGATTTAAATGCCATTACCTTTTCGGGCACTAACAGGAAGGAAAAGGATTGAAGGAACCTCATTGAATCAAATCATTTAAGGAGAACACAGGTTACACAGATGCATATAACCATATAAAGAACAATTTTCATGAACTGACTTTTTTTGAATGGTCAATCTTCTTCAAGGTTCATTCTACAAAGGCATAAGGGACCTCACAATATTTTCTGACTGGCCAGTTTATATGACTCTTGCCCAGCATTTATGCTGTCATTAGGCTCAAAGGCAGACTTGTGTAAAGACCTGGGAAAAAAGAAGCCCTTGACAGCTTCCGTAGCTTCCGTAATTGAGATAGTTCACAACAGTGTAGTTCATTGCCTCAAATCCATATCCCAAATAAATATCATAAACTGGACACTTAAAACTATCACACACCATACTGTTAGAATATGTGTGCATTCCTTATAAATTCTAACCATATTTTTCTAGTCAGGTACATACAATTTCTCTCTAGCTCCTCAATTAGCAATTCTAAATAGCTCCATATCCTTGGACAATGGCAGTAATGATAATTTTTTATCTTACTTTCGCAATGAAACAGATATTGAGCTAATAAAAAAACATAACAGAAAAGTCTCTTAACGAATACTTGCCTACAAAAATATCATCTTCAATTTTGACATTAATCATAAAGCAAGGAATGTACGCTGTAAGAATTTAATAATAATCCTGGGCTGTTTGTCTTTGAATCGCTCTAATTGCTGCCTTACTGGTCAAAGTGTCTTCGAATTTCCCCACTCGAGTGTGTTCTATGCAACCTAAGCTCTGAAACTCTGCTTTCTGTTTCCTGCCTGCCCTCCCAATACACAGAAGGGGGAGCCATTTCTCAGAGTTTGCTTCACTGGACCCCTGCCAGCACAATGCCCACCCTTACCTCCCACCCGAGACATGCTATGCTCCAGTCACTCCACTGCTCTTCACCGTCAAAGATCTGAGCCCTTAGCTACAATGCTTGCCATCTTGATTCCCCTTTTTCCTGTCTTTGCAGCTGAAGAAAAAGGCCTGATTTTGAAGCTGGACATTTTTCCTAGGCCACCTGTGTGACCTTTCAGGCTCAGCATGGGATTAGTTTGTTCAGCTAAATCCAAAACATGCTTAGTTTTTAAAAGTCTGTAGAGATGTTATGAGGCAAGATCCTTTTGACCTTTCTCCCCAGATCAGCTTTCCCATTTGAGATGTTCCCTGCACAGTGTCTGTGGTGCCTGCAGATGTGGTTCCATCCATGAATTGGCCGTGTGCCAGGTGCCACCCCAGGCTCCTATTTAAAAGATGTGTCTGTCTTGCTCTATTCAGAAAACACCTCCTCATCTTAGGAAGAGTGACCCAAAGAGAAATAACCCTCCCAACATAGACCTACCAGGTCGAGCTTTGGCAATGCCATTGCTAAGTGGACTGTCGGGTCTCCACATAGAGTTATGCCAGTTGCTGGATACAAAGAACTTACAAAGCTCTAATAGTTGTCCAGTTGACAATGGACAGATAAACAGACTGTATACATCATGACAAGTGGCCTCTAAACTGTAAACTTTGCCATGGCAACCTAAGAGGGAGCTTAAGTAAGACACAAAGAAAGCAAGCCTTATTATATCAATCTTCAGACTTGGATATAGTTTCTTAACTGAGATTTAAATAGGCCATTCATCTTGGTCTCCACCATATTTTTCTCCTTCATGACAAAAAAAAATCTTGATGATGAAGAAATTCATTTCCTTTAACTTAACCACTCATAGGGGAACATCATAGACCAAGATCAAAGACTTTGCATCAAGAACCTCAACCTGACAGAGTCACCAGGAACAAATATTAAAGTGAGTCCAAATTCCTTTGAAAAGATGCACTGAATGCCTTTGTGCAAATTAGAGTTACAAGTGAGGTGACTTAAAAAAATATTGCCAAAGATAAATCTGTTGGAAGCTGATTTCTCTAAGAGGATAGCCAAGGTCTTCCTTAAGAGTGAGTATCTCCTTACTTTGGGAAATACCTTCATGGAACTTGAGATTATGCAAAGCTCAAGAGTAAAGGCAAAAGGAGAAGAGGGCAGCAGAGGATGAGATGGTTAGACAGCATCACCAACTCAATGAACACAAATCTGAGCAGACTCGGGAAGATAGTGAAGGACAGGGAAGCCTGGCATGCTGCATGCAGTTCATGGAGTCGCAGACTCGGACGTGAGTTAACAACTGGACAACAACAAGATCAAGGCTTATTCTCTGAAGAAGTTAAGAGAAAAAGAGGCTAAATCTGCTTTGCGTGAGCACATTACAAATTTTGATACAATCATTACTTTCCTGATAGAAACTGAAGTTTGAGTGTCCTGGAATTTGGAGAAGAGAGTTGATGGTAAAAGTATCTCAGTGGGAAGAGAGATGACCCCAGAAAACGAGAGGATGTTAGACTCAAAGTCTTAGGGGAAAGAGGCCCATGATAGACTCTAGTGGTGGGAAACAGGTGATGTATTATTGAAAAAAAGAATATTAGTGGCCATCAACAGCTGAATGGATAAAGATGTGGTATATAGCTACAAAAGTATATTATTCAGCCATAAAAAAGAATGCTATTTTGCCATTTGCAGCAACATGGATGGACTGTGAGGTGAAGTAAGTCAGAGAAAGACAAATACTATGTGATATCATTTCTGTGTAAAATCTAAAAAATACAACTAGTAAATATAACAATAAATAAGCAGTCTCACTGATATAGAGAACAAACTATTGGTTACCAGTGTGAGGAGAGGCAGGGAGGGGCATTATAGGGGTGGAGAAGTGAGAGGTACAAACCATCGGATATAAGACAGGCTACAAGGATGTATTTATTGTACAACATGGAGAATATAGTCAATGTTTACAATAACTGTAAATGGAGTGTGTGACCTATAGCAAATATATAAAAATAAAACAAAGTTTTTAAAAAGAAATTATTGTGAAAATAAGAAAAATCCTTTATAAAAAGTTGAGAAGTTAAGGAGGTTGCACAAACTAATTACAGATCTGTGAATTCAAATGAAGCGCCTACCACACAAAAATGCCAACCAACAATTCCTTGAGCTAAAGTTACAAGTGAAGCAGGCACAGGAGCGTGCCTGACTTTCAAGACAGTATTTAACCTCAATTGTATCATCCTTACAATGGGACAGTAATCTTTAAAGTGTTATTTAGAGGATTAAGTGAGGTAATAATATGTCAAGGGCTCAAAACAATAGCCAGCATTTATATAAACATTCATTTTAACAAGTAAGTACTAGTCATTGGAGGAAGGGTGCTAGAGCCATCGTTGTGTGTCTTTCCTCTGGGCTCCTTGGGAACAGGTGCTGTATCGTCAACCTTATAGCATAGCTCACACATACAGGTGCACAGTAAATGCTTGCTGAACAGAACTGAAAGAATCAGAGCTGTCAGGAAACAACCTCATGGGCCAAAACACCTCTTCTAGCATCCTACCTATATAAAAACTGGCTTGTCTATCAACGTACTGCTGCTGCTAAGCTGCTAAGTGACTTCAGTCATGTCTGACTCTGTGCGACCCCACAGACGGCAGCCCACCAGGCTCCCCCGTCCCTGGGATTCTCCAGGCAAGAACACTGGAGTGGGTTGTCATTTCCTCCTCCAATGCAGGAAAGTGAAAAGTGAAAGGGAAGTCGCTCAGTTGTGTCCGACCCTCAGCAACCCCCTGGACTGCAGCCTTCCAGGCTCCTCCATCCATGGGATTTTCCAGGCAAGAGTACTGGAGTGGGGTGCCATTGCCTTCTCCGCTACCAATGTACAGAGCTCTGTAAATACCATACCTATTGAAACAGAGCAGGAGAAACAGGCTTAATCACTGAGACAATGCAGAAACTTGCTTCATTTCTCAAGAGTGTATGTCATTACAAGAAGCACACATTTAGACATTATGAGGGGACAGGGCATTCAAGTCTTGCCTTTGCACTTGATCTCCAGACCCACTGCTTTGTCAGCACGGGGAACACTGCCCATCCCAGCCACTGAGGCAGATTCTTGATGGGGAGATGACTTCCAGCACCACAGAGATAGTAGTCTGGCCAGACCAGAGAAGAGAGGGGAAGAGGAGAGGAGGGCAGAGAAGAGCCAAGAAGGGCAGGCTGGAGGCAATGCCATTTGCGTACAGATCAAATACCTAGGTTGACACTAGTTAATTCGTACTTCTAAACCAATTTAATGCCTAAGTTGTTCTCTCCCTGAAATAAGAAAATAAGATAAAAGGTAGAGGATAAAGTTTACTGTCAAACTTACTTTCCAGTGGAAGGTAGATACTGATGATCCTTCAGTAACATTTAACGATTTAAAGGGTAAGAAAGGTAAGGATCCTTTCCAAGATCTCCTGAGAAAAGCATATTATTGCACAGGCCAGAAAAGGGATCTTTCAAAGGAAAAAGAATGAAGAAATCTAAATCCAGATTTTGGTTTCACCTTAACACACACTGGAAAAGACAATTCATCATCTAAGGATTCAGGAAAAGTCCTTCATGGACTATAACTAAATTGAAAGAATTTGAAGATAACCACAACAATAAAAAATTACACAATTGAATGTTTCTTCCATTAAGGTACATACATGCCTTCTATGTAAATTATGTGGACTTGTCCAAAAGACTCCCCGGTTTTAATTAAATTTCAACCCCAAACACATTTCGATCAGATTGCTTGTTAAAGCATAGAAAGAAAGGGCCATTATTATAATCTTTGGTCGAAAAAGTTATGTTTACATATTTATTTTGCTTGACTTCACAGACCACACGGGGTTGTGAAAGGTAAATCCAAATTTTGCATGAACTGTAAGGTATACCATACCCATTTGTAGCTGAGGTTTTAATTCTGACAAGTGAAAACACAGCCTAGGTTATAAGGCACCCTTAAAGGAGTAAGGGTTCATTGCACTGACAGTGTTCTTTCTCAGTTCAGTTGCTCAGTCGTGTCCGACTCTTTGTGACCCCATGGACTGCAGCACGCCAGGCTTCCCTGTCCATCACCAACTTCCTGGGCTTGCTCAAACTCATGTCCATTGAGTCGGTGATGCCATCCAACCATCTCATCCTCTGTTGTCCCCTTCTCCTGCCTTCAATCTTTCCTGACATCTGTGAGCCAGTTCTTTGCATCAGGTGGCCAAAGTGTTCTGTCTAAAGCCACCTTCGCTGAGTATCATAATTCCTTTTTCATAAACACAGGTCAATTTCACATACCTTTTATCTTGGCCATATCTCTGTAACTATGAGCCTAAAAAAGAAACACGGCCGAGTGGCTGCCTTCTTACAAAAACACTCTAAATCCAACAAATTCTCAATGTGGTGTAGGTAATGAATCACATGTGCTTGCAAAATTTTAAGCACATAATTGTCTGTCCATAATAATTTTTGAAAATTGGCCCATTTCTAGAGTTTGTACATATGGTCCATAAAATGTGTCACTTTTTCTATGATTCATAGACTTTATTCCAATTTTAAAGCAAACAGATGTTTATCTTTAAATGGGGTAGAAAATATAATGCTTTAAAAACTTTCGTACATTTATTATGGTTAAAAATGGCAAACATCTGTAGTTAGGAAAAATATACTAGACTGCCTTAGTCCTGTGGGAAACCACAAATTAAGGGCTGACAAGTTCCAGGTATTTAAAATGTCTGGCTACGTTGCATTCCATATAAAATAGGGAGCTTAATCGGGATGATATTTACTCTGTCCATATGTTGCTTTCAGACTGCAAGGGCATCTTGCTTCCTGATACGGTATTTTAAGAGCAAGCTCTTCAAGAAGAAAGAAAAAACAATATAGTTGGCTTATTAGTGAATTTTATTTTTACTTCGTAAATATTAAATTATGTCACTAAGCAATTTCAAAATTCTATTTTCAAAGAAAGCCAGGAGGGAAAAGTGACTTTCAGAATTCTCAATTAACTCCCAAACCCAAGATCCTAAGTTTTAATATAAGTTGCAATCCAACTTTGGGTAAAATAAATAATTTATAATTTATCTGTTTCCTAACGGAAAATGAATTCTAATATAAATATTAAAGTGACCTTCAGAACACCATACATTCAATCATATTCCAGCAAATATTCACATTTCATGTATGTATTGTGTGCCCAAGGAGCCCTTGTGATCAGCTCACTTATCTCCTTAAATTTAATGGGGCTAATGTTTCTACATGTTGACTGCTTTGAAAACCGAGAAAATAAAATTTCAGCATGAAGCATTTAAAATTTTTCCCCCAATAAAAGTTTTATATTAAATACCAACCATTAAGGTCTTTTCTTATATATATATCATGAAGCAGTATGACCTTGGACAAAGCACCTCAGCTACCTGGCCTCAGTTTCTTCATATGAAATTAGAGAAGCCATAGGTTGGCCCCATCCATATATAAAGATGGCTTCAGAGGTGAAATTAAGTGTTAGCTAAGAAGGTCACTATGGCAAATCAGGCTTTGCACTCACCCATTTACTTTACTTGGACATACTCATGGGTGCTTAGGACGTGACATCACAAGGAAAGGTCTCCAGCACTCCACTGACAGCTGGTGAAAACCCACTGATCACCAATGCTTCATGGGCCATAATAGGGCCCCAGAACAAGTTGGCCGTAAAAAGATTATTCTCTGTGATACTTGGACTTTCAATACCAACAGTTTCTCAACCCTCTTCTCAGCACCGTTTTCTAAACCTTAAGGTCTCTTCAGTTTGCCTGCTCTAGGAACAAGCTAGCTCACTAGATTACCCTACCAATTATGTACTATCCCTGCAGAATTAAGATTTTTTTTTTATAGCTTTACCATCTATTAGCTGCTAACCTGCATGAACTATGGAATAGCAAAAGTGGTCTCTTACTTGGGTTTGGGGACATCAATTCAATTGAAGGTATTCATGCCATATTCATAGGGTGGGAACAACCTATGACTTCTCCAATTTCATAAGAAACTGAGGCCCAGGTAGCTGGGCCTCACACCACTTGAATTCAGTTCTTGATTCCTGGTTGAAGTGCATTTAATTAATAACAGTAGATGTATTCTTGAGTGTTTAATAACTTCCAGGCACTTCTAGTGACTATTCTGCGTGAATCATGCCATGCAGTCCTCATAGCGGCCCCGTGAAAACGTTTATAATTAACTCCATTTTACAAATACAGAACCTGAGGCTGTGTAGATGGGATCGGTTTACAGTTCCCTGGGAAAAGCTCTATTTTTATCTCCAAGGATGCTGAATATCTGGTTTTTGACTCTTGGCTAAGATAAGGGCAGTGGGATTTGTGATGGGTATTTTTATGTTTAGGATTCTCCTCTCGGATCAGTTTCTTTACTGATGATTTGCAACTGCCCTAACTGCTTTGATAACCTTGGCTGGGTAAGGACTGAGTCTGGCCCAGTGTCTCCAGGGAAAGGGCCCTGGAGAGCTGGCTTGTGGCAACGATTCTCAGACTCCAGTGCTTGCCCACATGTGCTTTCTCTTGCAGCACCATAAAATTTGCCTTTAAACACAAGCGTCATGTGAGTATTTTCTGGGTAGTTCGAAAATATTTTCAGATAGCCAAACCTGGGAAAGCAGTACAGAGGCTTATGGAGACAAGGTACCCTCCTGGAGATCACAAAGCTTCTACATGGCTGTGACATGGTGGAAGGTGGCTGAGAACTCATGGCTACCACTTCCAACTGTGAACACTATAGCCTTGCAAGAGTAAAGTAGACAGAGCAAAAGTGTGCTGTCTGGAAAGGTCTGTGCCACACATGAACTTATCTAGAGAAGAGAAACATAGAGAACAGACTTGTGATTACCAAGGTGGAGGGAATGATGTGGAAGGGATAGAGCAGGAGTTTAGTATTAGCAGATGCAAACTAGCATGTATAAACAACAAGGTCCTATGGTACAGCATGTCTTGTGATAAACCATAATAGAAAAGAACATATGTATATGTATAATTGAATCACTTTGCTGTACAGTAGAAATGAACACAACATTGCAAATCAACTATACTTTAGTAAAAAAAAAGGAAGATCTGTGCCAGAATAAGGGCACCATTATCGCACTCATATACCCAAAGGGGATAACTTTATCCAATTCTAGTTAGCTGTGACAAATCATCTTCAAATAGAATGGCTTAAAACAACAACTTATGTACTATATCTCTTTACTTAGCTCCCAACTCTGCAGGTTGGCAATTGGACTGGGCCCAGCTAGGTAGTTCTTCTGGTATCAGCTGAGTTCACTCAAGGATCTGCAGTCAATATTGGGTTGGCTAGGACTGGTGATGTAAGATGGCCTGAGCTGGGATGGCTCCTGTCTATCACTTGGTGAAGGTGAAGTTGCTCAGTCGTGTCCGACTCTTTGCAACCCCGTGGACTGTAGCCTACCAGGCTCCTCCATCCAGGGGATTCTCCAGGCAAGAATACTGGAGTGGGTTGCCATTTCCTTCTCCAGGGGATCTTCCCGACCCAGGGATCGAACCCAGTTCTCCCGCATTGGAGGCAGACGCTTTAACCTCTGAGCTAGCAGGGAAGCCCTGTCACCTGGGGCCTCTCATTTTCCAGCAGTGTGGCCCTGGCTTGTTCTCAAGAGAGCAGGGCAGTGTTCTAAGACAAAGAGAAGAGAAGTGTCCAGGGCCTCTTAAGCATAGTGGGGTCAGGCAGGTGCATCATCACCTCGCCTGAACTCCACTGGTCAAAGCTAGGCACAAGCTTACCCCAGATTTAAGGGGAGGAGAAATAGGTGTCAACCTATTGATGGGAGGAGCTGAAAAGTCACAGTTCAATCAACATGGACAAAGGCAAAGATGCAGAAATGGAACTGATTTTGCAATCAATCTACAATACTCACATAGGCGAGGAATATATAGTAGGAACATTGGTCTACATGTAATCTTTCTCTCTAGAGAAAATGATGAACTATCCAAATGAAACTGTAAATCAGATCCTCTACTGTACTTTCATCTCATGAGGTAGATTACAGAGTTGACTCTCTGGCTGACCCAGACTTGCTCCCTCTGGCAACCTGTATTACAGCTAATTGAATCAACTGCAAATTCAAATACCACACACAGCACGCAGGAAATAAGCAAATGGAAAACCGTGGCATAATATAAAGTGATTTTTTATAGGAGTAAGTGAATTTGGTTTGATCAAACTGGGAAGATTTCAGAAGGCTACGATTACTCAGAAAACTCAGCAAAGGCCAGCTCTCTTCCTCACAAAGGACAGTCATATTACCAGAGGAATCAACTACAGAAATTAAGCTATCTGGTGAGGACTTTTAAAACTACCAAGGAACATATAATGAAAACTAAGCAATTGCCACATTTTAATTTGAAAGAAGGCTCCTAAACTAGGAAAGCCATTTGTTTCCCAGTCCACAGTATACTACTTTAGAGGACATTATGAAAGACATTTCAGTTCAAAGTGCCACGTGGACAGTATATATTTATCTCTTCTACACTTTAGATTAAAGTGAATAAAAGAAGAGAAGCAGATTAAGAACTGGTTCTAACAGAGAGAACAGGAAATAGGATGGATTGGCAGCCAAGAGAGGGCAAGTTTGGGGAGGATGAAGGGCTGAGGGAGAGGCAGGATCTGGAGAAGCAGGGGAGGGGTGCTGGGGCTTTTACTGTGCTTCCTGAACTTCTCATCTCATGACTCACATGGAAAATAACGTTATTTTGCCTTACTAGATAAAGAGAGAATGCACAAGGCTGGAGGCCAATGTCCCGGGCCTTAGTTGCCCTGAAATCACCAGGCAGCCATTGATTTCTCAGCCTCCCTGTGACTCAGTGGTTCTCAGCCCAGGGCAATTGTGCCCCTCAAAACAGAGTTAGCAATGTCTGGAGACATTTGTGACCATCACACCTACGGCGGGCAGGAAGTGGGGATTATTAGCACTGAAAGAGAAGCCAAGGATGCTGCTCAACACCTTATAATCTGCAGGACAGACAGACACCACGACAAAGAACGATCTGTCCCCAAATGTTAATAGTGCCAAGGCTGAGAAGCTCTGTAATGGTCTATCGGCAGCCCACCACTGAGTCTTGGCACAGAGGCCGCGAAGCTTAGATACAGTCAGAGGCATCTACAATGGAGGGGGGAAATTGATGTGACTGGAAAAAATGGCGAAGTTTGCGACTCACAAATGCCAGGTACAGAACTGGGTGGCACAAGCCCTGGACAGAATGTTGAAGGAATAGTTAAACATCTCTACATGAAATAATTCAGCCTACCCACACCCTCATGCAGAAGTGCCCATAGCCATTATTTCCCAGAACAAGAAACAGGAAGATTTTCCCCTAAAGGAACACAATAAATCATCTGAGAAGATCTAGGGGTTACCAGTGCCCCAGATAAAGATCTCCATATTTGAGCATTTAGACGTCCACAGTGAAACAGCCCCCACCCCTACCCCTGCCCCTACCCCCTCAGCCTCTAGAAGTAAGCCCCACTTCAGAGCCTCCTAGGAGCTGTTTGGTACATCTCTGAAGAGTAGTGTAGGCCAGTGTTTCTTCAACTAGACAGAGCTTAGGAATCTCCTGGGCACCTTGTTAAAATGCAGATTCAGGAGGTCTGAGGTGGGGCCTGAGATTCTGCATCTCTAAGGAGCTCCAGGGAATGCTCCTGTTCCTATTGTGGGGGTCGTTCTTTGAATAATAAGGATTTGAAGAGGTTGGCAAACTGCTAGGCCAAATTCAGCCCAAAGCCAGCTGTGTAACATCTTCTATTAGACAAGGTATCTATGGCTGCTTTTTCGATGTAAGCAGAGGCCACTGGGCCTGCAGGGTAGCCACTGGAAGTTCTGTACTGCCAAACTTTCAACAATAGGACCACTGCCCATGAATCCAATTAAATACCCAAATAACTCTACTAATGTGCCTGGATCATAATTCCTGTAAAAGGCCAGGTAGCCAATAATTTTGGCTTTGTGTGCTCAACCATGGTTGCTGTTAGCATTCCCTTCCAAGGGACAACAACCTAGAAGTGAGATTGAGTTAATCAGTGTAGACAGGTTTCAATAGATCCAAGAATTCACACTACATGTCTTCTGTATTCATTCAACATTTTTAAAAAAGGTACTATACATGAGTCCAATATAAAAAATAGTATATGAAACTGTTACTATTTTATAATAATATTATATTTCTCTAGCATAGAAAAACAGGCTGGGATTAATTTAAAATACTTTCTTCTTCTGGCATATTTTAATTTGTGTTTTGCATATGGGAAACATCACAGAAATAAAATGCAACCCAATGGAGACTACATTAAAGTGCTTATAGCTTTGACAAAGCATCAAACAAAACCGTTTCCTGTCCTCACAGAATTTTGAGTCTGTAGAACTTTCCTTGTCAAGCAAATATTGTAAGATCATAAAACATCAGTTTGTGCGTGGTAAAAAGTCTATTATGAAAAAGCCCACATCCATTATCTTAATTAGAAAATTTAATAGCAGTTGCTTTCAAAAAAAAAATAGCAGTTGCTTTCTATATATATTGACTAAGGAGAAAGTAATTAATTTGCATGCATCAACCTACCTTTTTATGAACACAGACTCTGGTCAGTAAAAAGAGAAGTAAAATAATCTGGGAATTTACTATTTGAGAACATAAAGCACTCAGTGTATTACTGATGAGCCAAAACAACAAGAAAATTGGGAAAATTTCACTGTGACATGTTTATTTTCAAACTGCTTTTAGTTAAGTGGTAATTTCTGTTTCAAAATACATTACAATAGCAATTTTTCTTCATAATGCACTAAAATTATGCTAAAAATCCTAACTGTTATCCTTGAGAACAACTAATAAACACAAGCAAAATGTGTCATTTTTTTCAAGCTCAAGAAATGCTTTTTCCATGTGCTAAGGCCCACATATAAGGGCAGAAGCTATGGTTTGAACAAAGAATTAGGTGAAGAACAAATTATCACATGCTAATTTTCTGGTCCTGGGCAGCCTTCACTGACTTGATTAATTTCAGACATCATCTGACGATTAATAAAGGGCATATTTTGAAGTGTGCGTTAGGAAAGAATATGTTATGACTAAATTCAGTTCCTTGGGAAAAGTTTACACAACTTGAATTACACATTGCTGCTGCTCAGACACTCAGCTGTGACTCTGTATGACCTCCTAGACTGTAGTCTGCCAGGCTCCTCTGTCCATGGGATTCTCCAGGTAAGAATATTGGAGTGGGTTGCCAGTGCCCTCCTCCAGGGGATCTTTCCTACACAGGAATCAAACCTGCCTCTCTTGTCTCTTACATTGGCAGGAGGAATCTTTACCACTTAGCACCACCTAGGAGAACTACACATTATCAGGCTGGAAGGATAAAATTAGTGAAAGCAAGGCTCCTGCCCAGTCTGAAAATTGTAAAATAGATCTTTGTTGTCTCTTCCTGTTTACCTGGGAGAAATGAAGGTAGGGTTTTGCCTGAGAGAACTTGGAGAGGAAGGCAACACAGAGCTTTACTTTGAAGGCAAGACATGCAGATTCTTCCTTCTCTTTGTTGGCTGAACCCACCTGTGGCAATTCATGCACCCATCAGTTATTTCCATCTCTCACCCCATGAGATGATGGAATCTATACTAGGATTCACTGCTGCTGCTGCTGCTGCTGCTGCTAAGTCGCTTCAGTCATGTCCAACTCTATGCGACCCCATAGACGGCAGCCCACCAGGTTCCCCTATCCCTGGGATTCTCCAGGCAAGAACACTGGAGTGGGTTGCCATTTCCTTCTCCAATGCGTGAAAATGAAAAGTGAAAGTGAAGTCGCTCAGTCGTGTCTGACTCTTAGCGACCCCATGGACTGCAGCCCACCAGGCTCCTCCATCCATGCGGTTTTCCAGGCAAGAACACTGGAGTGGGGTGCCATTGCCTTCTCCAACCAGGATTCACTCCTCTTCCTTAAACAACTCATCTCCCGCAGAGGTTCAACCTTGCTCTTAAAGGAAATGAACTCAGTTGTAGACAGATGGGGTTTACATAAATCCAAGCCAACACTGTGGGACTCCAGGTGCCCTTGTGGCTAGAAGGGCCTTGGCCTGGCTTCCAGAGGCCCAGTTCCCAAACTGTAGGCTCCTAAAACAGAGTTAGGTGGGATCTCTCCCTGAGCATATGATTACTATTCCCCGAAAGTAACCCCTCTGAAGAGGCTTGGGCCTCGTTCTTACTACAACAGACCATGTCTTGGTAACCATCCTCTGATCCATGAGCCACTAAAGGCTGAGTGTTTACTCCTGTTGCTTTTCCAACCTAGATATGGTACTATGAACAGCCCCAAGTCTTACCAGCTCCAGGCTCCCTCTATCCACTGGGCACCCTGTTACGTTTGGTTCTCAGTGCTGGAGTCTGTCAGCTGGGGTCACACTCATCTGATAGAGGCATTCTGGGTGACAACTATATTTGCTTCCAGAGCCAAGGTTATATCTACCTCCTCTGAGTCACCCCATTCAGAATGGTGGCATCCAATTCTGCTTGCTTTTCGAACTCCAGGCTGCCCTAAACTTGCTACCATTAACTAGCACTCTGGTAGTAAAATATCGACTGTGACCCACAGTTCAAAATAAACATTGCCTAGGAACGCATTTCACATATGCATATCTAAAACATTTATATCACCTTTCATCAAATCTTAGGTGTCATTGATTCTGAGACCCACCTTGATTTGAGATGTCAAAACACAAAAAACGCGCAACTTAACAGTAACAAAGTATGAAAAGTAAAATTTTGTGAAACAATATTCACACCACTACATATAAGGCACTCTGATAGTTTTCTGTCCTAATTCTGCTTGTGACAAGCTATACAGACTGATTTACCAGCTGCATGATCTAAAGTTGTAACTGGAAAACAGAGAAGGTCCCTTACATGCTTACAAACTGGCACAGGCTTCCCATCATACTTCTGATGAACTCCCAACTCAAACCATTGCCTACAGGGCCTGCCTCTGGCATCTCTCAGCCTTGCCCCACCACCTTTGTGCCTGTCCATGAGGTTCCTTGGAGGAGGAAATGGCAACCCACTCCAGTAATCTTGCCAGGAAAATCCCATGGACAGAGGAGCCCAGTGGGCTACAGTCCATGGGGTTGCAAAGAGTCGGTCACAACTTAGCGACTAAACAACATGACACTCCTGCCAGGCTGTTCTTAAAGTCCCCTGACCACACCAAGCACCTTTGCCCACCTCATGTTGTCCCCTCTTGAAATGCCCTTCTTGATTTATCCCTATGACTGGCTCACTTCCTATATTATCTCTGAGGTCAGCTCCCAGTCCCCTGACACCCTTCTGTCTCTTTATATCATGGCACTTCATTTCAATGTCAGGAGATAATTCATGGGTTTCTGCATGTCCTGGGCACTAACAGTTTTATCCCCAGATGCTGGAATAGTAATCACCTTTGGAAGCATCATGAGGAGCACCTCTCTTGGAAGGGATATGGATGAGCAGGTGTGCCAGCAGTTCTGAGTTGGGATTTTCCCAAGATGGGTGTTTGCAAACTGTGATGCAATCCCATTGTGCGCCCAGGATCAATTCGAGGCCCCTGCACATCACCCACTGCAACTTAGGGGCAAAGGAACCACGGGAAACATGCGCCATAAGGAATGACTGCCTGATGCATTCAGGCTCACTGTTCACGTACAGATTAAATTTACGCCAGTGTAGAGGGCCAGCTTGGCAGCTCCATTGCGGCTGAAGGGCTCCTTCTGATTGTTTACAGCATTAACCACATCTGGACTTGTCCTGTCCTCTGCTTATCACCAGACTCTCACAACTAGATCGTAAGCCTCAGGAGGACCGGGATCAGGGGATAACAGAGTCATTATTAATATAAATGTACACTTCTATCTATGAGGTTCATAATTCACAAATTGTACAGTTCACTTCTTTGCCCAGATAGGCCCTGTTATGGAAACTCCTAGCCACCTTATAAGTGGTCTAAAAGGTCTTGTTTTACAAACATGTGTTCTCTAGAACATATGTCGCTTGACATATTTATTAGCTCAAAGTCTTGCTTGAGTTAATAAATGCTAATAGTTGAGATGCTTATAGTTAAAGCATCAAAACAATAAACTCCATTAACTAGAGTTGGTGAATAAATGTGGCTTAGCTGTGGTTTGGGAATTTTTTGATAATTAAAATTTTTTATTTTCCTGCCTTAAAAAGTATATATAGAGAAGTGAATCTTGTTTTATAACTGAGTGTCTCACGTACCCTTAGGGTCTTTGTCATGAATATTAAACATGATTATATTGTATAGAAAGAGGTTCTCTGTTGGTACTTAGTCTGGAAATTAAAATTTTTAATAAACTCCTAATAAGGGTTTTTTTCAATGTTTTTTCTTTCCAGGTACTATTAAATTAGGTACACTTCTATTTTCCTTGTCTTCTAGGTAATCAGGGTTTCAAAGGATGGATTTTAAAAGCCTTCTAAATGAAATACACAGCAGCATCACATGGTGAATCATATCATTTAGAAAACATACTGCTGGTTATCACCTTACAGTATAAAACATTGGTGGAATTAATTCCTAACTGCTGTGTAGATGACACTACCTATCTGGGGTCCTGGTTTAATTTTCAAAAGCGGAGCATCTGTTTCTCAATGGATCTATTTACATTTATGCCATTCCAAGCAAAATATAATAATAAAGTCTGAAGGAGTTTTCCTCAAGGCAGGAACACTGATTTGGTCCTGTGTTTTACTACAAGCACCTGCTGGGGGTGCTTTGAATTCTGGGAGGATGGAGATGTAGGCACATTATCACTGCCTTGAGTTGTGGGAAAGCAGCAGATGATGGGAAAGTTCAGCCTGGGGAGCCAGGAAACTTGAGATACAATTCTCAATTGCTCCTACCTTGCTGCATGGCCTTGAAGAAGTCCCCTATCCTCTTTTTGCCTCATTTCCCTCATTTGGAAAATGCAAACAGTACCTGGCTGTGTGAATTAACTAATCAATCATTTTAAATGGCTAAGATAAAAGTGCTTTAGACTCGCAAGCCATTTTATAGGATGTAACTGCTATCTTCCAAACACTCCATATGTGCAACTCTATTAAACTAAAAAAAAACACCAGCGGTTTCACAGCAAATTATACTAAATGCTTTATAAATTCCAGAGGCAAATGCTGATAAAGGTTCTATAAACAATGTTTACAATGACAGCCATGCACAGAACTGTAAAATAACATTATGTGGCAAGCATTCAGAAATAGGATTATTACTGAAATAATCCTCAGTTCCTAAACCACAGAGGGAAAGAAATCCACCATGGCAAAACTTCTAGAACTTCAGATCATCTTCCATTGACATCTGAATGAAAGATAACTGCCAGGAGAGTGGCCAATAGCTTTTCTTTGTTCAGTGATAAAGATAGGCACCAGCGGGCAAGGAATACACTGAAAACAGAGACAACAGAAGCCTTTAGGTTTTACATTTCGCCCAAGTCTCTCCAAATGATCAATTCTCCAATCAACGCATTTTTATGGCACTGATCTCATTTCTTCTTGCCACAGCCCTAAGGAAATTTCAGGTTTGACTTTTGGCTGCTATTCCCAAGCCTGTCCTCTGCCCACTAAATGTGGGGACAGCTTGCCTCAAGCATTATTTAGCCAGACCCAGAAGGGCTGCTGAAAAGCTACTTGGGGGCAGCTCAGCCTGCAGACAGAAACTCACTTCCCACCAGGAGTGTCCAGCACCAGAAGGCAGTGGTTCTCAAACTTGGCTGCACAAAAGATTAGTGGTAGTCCAGGCCTTATACCATACTATTTACAGCAGAATCCCCAGAGGTGGGTCCAGGCATCAGTATTTTTTTTAAAATCTCAACACTATCACAAATGCACAGCCATATCTGAGAATGGGTGCTGTAAGGTACTCTAAAATGAATAATGAATGAAGATATGGCAGAATACCTCTTTTCCATTGTTGCCTTGTTGCCTATATCAAGGGTCCACAAACTTTGTTTGTAAAAGGCCAGACAGTAAATACTTTTGGCTTTGCAGGGCCTTCTGTTACAACCAGTCAATTTTGCATTTGCCTCACAAAAGCAGCCTTAGATAATATGTAAATAGTTCCAGGGCCAGATTGGGCACTTGGGCCCTACTCTGCTGACCCCTGATCTAGACTGTGCTCAATTATCTGTCTCTTAGTGCTAGTATGTTAAATACATCATAAAACACACAAATGAAAATTTTCAATGGACAGTAAATGTATGGTTAACTGTGTGTTTGATTATTAATAGTACAGAATGCACTCCTGCAGAACCATTCCTGTTAATATTTTTTACAGAGAGCAATTTGTTTTAATATGCTTAATTAATTTTGAAAATCTTGGTGTCACACACTGTGATACAGCAATCTGAAGGTCTGGCTTGAAGTTCATTGCTAAACTGGCATCAGTGGCTCTCAGACTGAAAGAAAAAATTCACAGGGATCAGAGGACCCAAATGTTGACTGGCTGAGTTTTCCAACTCATACATCTCAGTTTGCAGCCCACACACACCAACTAGGCAATCATTTTTGCTGAACCTCTGACAGAAAATGTCCATCTTCCATGGCAACAATCAGTTGTCCCAGAATGTAATGGGAACATGTCAATTTTCACATTTTTAATACATGAGTTCAGAGTCCACTGAAACCTTAACTCTGGAAGCTTTTAAAGTAGGTTAGAAAACTGTTTTCAAGAATTTTAAGCATTCAGCTATGAGTAATGATAGATAAAATTATCATTTTCAGCAACAATATATTCACCTACCAAAGAATATATAACAATGAAAATACAGACAAACATCCATTTGCAAAATGGTCTAGAAGCTTAAAACATGTTTCTCTTGAAAAGCAGTTAACTACTTCTTCAGTGTTTGAATTTTTATTTTGAAATAATAAAGTATGTTTCTGTCTCAAAGTCTATTAGATAGCATACAATTAACACCCTCTTGTCACATTTGAAAATAATTTTTGTAAGATATAAAGAACATTTTTAATCTTGACAACACCTTTAGGAAGTGTTTTGCCATGAGATAAGGAGCAAGCCTTCGTATGTATCAAGATTTTCATGGCCATGTCCCATCTCATCACCAAGGATGGTAAAGTGTCTACTATTTGAAGGTATGTTTTAATTAAACTAGGCATAGTACTGATGTCCTACAGGATGTAACCAACAGCATGCTGCAAAACACTGGGAGCCAAAAAAAAAAAAAAAAAAGAGAGAGAGAGAGAAAGGAGCACGAGTACAGCTGACAACTCCACCATGTTATAAAACTTTCACACTTCCCTCTAAATACATGGTCGCATGTGATATGCGGTCACATGCTATACACCAAAATAAGCATTCCAGCATCAGTCTGTACACTGTATGGTACAAAAGTTTCATCTTGGAGGGACAGAAAGCAACTATCAAGCTTCGCACCTGGATTCATATGTTGCACGCACTGGTACTTTGGAGCCCAGCACGCCAGAAGGCAGAGTGAAGGGGCTTGGTAAGGATGGCCAGCGCACAGAAAGTGCGCCAGCAGCCACTGTTCTCTGCCCGTGCACATCAACCAGAAAGTTTCTCAGCCTCTAGGACTCTAAGGCACCCACTACAGCAGTCAGCCAGGAAAGCCAGTTCTCATTTGGCCTCCATTCTAACAAGGCAGCTTATGCTTTGCAAATGTCAACACCTGGTAACTAACCAGAGTCACTGCATTCTCATCCCAAATAACTCAGACTTTTCCAGAAAAGATGGGCCAAAGAGATCCAGAAAATCATAATTTTTAAGTCATCTGTGATTTCACCTAAACATTCTTGACACTTGCCCCTAGGTTCTTATTAAAACAAAATAGCATAAAGGAAATATGTTTCATATCAGTGACAAGACAATGTATAAGTCTTTGCCATTTATTTTCAATCCAATTTATGCAGTCATCAAAGGCCTTAAAATTCAAATGGGTTCTATATTCAGATCTTAAAATGGCAATAGGAAGTTCATTAAATCAGAACTAAAAATTCTTCATTGAATATAAATTTTAACGATTTTAGTAACATTAAAAAATGCTAAACCATGCATGCCATTTACAATGATGATCCCCGTAACTATAAATGATTTCTACTTCCAAATCAGAGTGTGATCACTGCATTCTAGCAGTTATATTCCTGACTTTAAACTGACTTTGTAATGTAAAAATGAATGCCATAGAACCCTTGAGGATTTTTATGGTACTCATTGTAATGCTGAAAGCAAGCATACCACACAGTGGATTTACCTGGATACCCTTGTGAAGGGGTGCATTTCAGAAGAAGATCTAAAATAATGAGAAGAAAAGGAAAATGTGAAAAACATCAACAAAACTCATTATGCTTGATAAAAAAACAAACACTATAATCAAGTTTTCAATTGAGTTTAATAAAATCTATTATGCTTATATCAACTGGAAACACACAATGATTGAGAATATTTTTACTTTTCTTTCTCTCCAGAATTTAGATCATCCAATTACCACCTAAGATGTTACTCTTTAAGAAATGTGAAGATGAGCACAAATTATAGCAATTCACTCAGTGTAGATGGGCTACAGACATGTAACATTTAGGATGTATTGCGCTCACTCAGGTTCACGAAGCCTGGCCTTGATATTTGATTATTGGGGGGAGTGGACATGATAGGATCTATACCTTCCTAGAAAACTTCCACTACTGTATCAATTAAGAAAGTTTATACAGGAGTCAAATTTCATATATTTGAATGTATATAAAAGCACTACTGCCTACTAACTGTGTTACCTCAGGTGAGATAATTAAATTCTTTCTGCCAAGTTTTCTCCCTTGTAAATAGGAATGATAATGGTGCCTATCTCTTGAAATCATTGAAAGAATTAAAATTTAAAAAGTCACCCAGTTTACTAAACCTGACTGGTCATTTAAGGTCAGGGCTTTCCTTCAATACCACTTTGTCCTGTCAGCCCCTTTAGCTAAGGAGAGCGGTATCTCACACTCAATTTAAATTGATGATTTAAACCAGATAATTGTAGTGGGAGCTGTCCTGTGCAATATAGGATATTTAGAAGCATCCTTGGTCTCTACTCACTACATGCCACTCCCTTCCAATTTTGTGAAAACAGAAACTATACGCAGACACTGCCAAATATTCCCTAAGGGGCAAAAGCACCACCCCACTGAGAACCACTCCACAGGTAGAAACGTTCTTTGGCCAAATCTTGTCTAAGTATCAAGCTTATATGACAACATTTTGTTTATTATGCCTATTTCTCGTCCTCATTTATCCATCATAAATTTCAGCTTAGGCCTTACTCAGTCTTGTAATGTGTCTTGCCTTACTTTACCCTCAGAATCTGTGTATTTTTAATCCAGGCCCTGCCCATCTTATTCTCAGACACCTACAAATCCTCTAATAATCACCAACTGGTTTTCCCAGGCTGCTTACTGTCTCTTGGTCTTTCCTACGGTCCTTCCCACAAATCCACCAAAATATGAGATGACAGTGGTGGGGTTCAGAATGCACTACCCAAAATAGGGCATCTTGGTATACTGGATATTTTAAGCTGAAAGAATTTGAGAAATAGCAGGTGCAAGAAGGACCCTCTGGCTCCTCCACCCTCATAAGACCCTCAAGGGAGACATGCCCTCTCCATATCAGAGGAAAGAAACATCTTTATGTCCGAAGACCAAGGGTGGCCAAAAGGAATCTGAATGAAGAAGGGTGGATAAGTTTTCACTAGTTGACTACTCTCAGCTCCCACTCTTTTGTTCTATCCTACTTCTCCACAACTTTCCACTCCTCAGCAAACGTAGCAAAGCAGACCCCCTTAACCATTAGGGATATGCTCTAAGACCCATAGTCGATGCCTGAAACCTCAGGGAGTACAGATCCTTATATAGACTATGGTTTTCCCTAGACATGTATACTGATTATAAAGTTTAATTTATAAGTTCAGCACAGAAAGAAACTAAATAATAACTAATAATAAAATGGAAAAAATATATACTGTAATGAAAGTAACTTGAATATGCTTTCTCTCTCTCTCAAAATATCTCACTGTACAAACTGAATGCCTTATTCATAGTAACCAAGCACTTACAGACTCCAAGAAAACTTCTGCAATTTGAAGTGCAACAGGAAAACTAGCAAAGATTTCTTTTTCCTTCTTCATAATGTAACAGTGAGAAGATGTGAGCTGATTATCCAATTCTTTTGCATTCTTATTGAGTCGAGAACTTTCTTTCACCTTTTCACTTAAAGAAAGTACTTCACGGCTTCTCCCTGGCATTTCAGAATCATCAGTATCATTCCTCTGGCACTTTGGGGCCAGGATTAAGTAAAATCAGGATCACTTGAACATAGCAGTGCAACAGGGTGATAGCCGATAACCTCAGCCACTAAGTGACTACAGGGTGGGACTCGCTGGACAAATGGACGATTCACACCCGAGGGAATAGAGCTGATGTCACGAGATTTCATTACAGGAGAATTCATTCCACTCCTCAGAATGGCGCACATTCTAAAACTTAATGATTGTTTATTTCTGGAATTTTCCATTTAGTATTTTCGGGCCTCAGCTGACCACAATTAGGTGAAACCATGGAAAGCGAAACCACTGATGGGGGGGACAACTATAAAAATGTGTATGTTTAACTGTTTGAGTCTTCTTTTCCTTAGGAAGGCAATCATCATAAGTAAAACATACTAAATAAATGTACATGCTTTTCTCTTGTTAATCTGTCTTTTGTCAGCTCCATTTTCAGGGTCCCTTTTAGAGAACCTGGGAGCAAAGAAAGAGAAAGATTTTTTCCTCTCCTACAGTATGAGCCTGTCACTGGAATGCTATCATTTAATTCATATTTGCAGACATGCTGGTGCAAGTAAGTCAATGGATAATTCTTACTACATTCTTTTCAAAACAACAAAATGGAAGATTAACCCCTAAAACCCAAAAGACCCCATGTGCTTGCAATGTTAAAATGAAATGGGTTTTGCCAGATTTCTCTTTGTAAGCAAGTGAAATTCATTTTCAACAGTCTTTAGCCAAATTTCCTGGCAAGCAAAGTCAAAACTTAATCACACAAAAACATTAAATAGTGTATTAGTCACTCGACGTAAGGTTAATTTATAACTGTTAAATTGAGAAAGCCATAAACAGAAAAACTACTGAATATCTAAAGTATTTTAAGTTGTAACACCATCTAATAAATATGACAGGCAAAATGTTAGCTATAGAAATGGCTGACCCATGATATTTACTCAAATGCCTGCATATTAAAGATTAAGCTTTTTTTTCTTCTTTTAAGAATGCACTAATTGTGGTGCATTTGTGTTTCTTTACGCAACCCAGCAGCTGTGGTTCCAAACATGAGCCTTTGAGAAATACATTTAAATGAATATTTATAAACTTTTCTGTAACAATTATATTTAGCAACAGTAGCAGATGCCACTGCTTTCTCAGTGTTAGCTGTGTCACTAATTAGAGTCCCTCTCTAATCACGCTGTCCTGTTCCCAGTCACTTGTCTCTTAACTGGACCACCACCACATTCAGGATACAGACACACAGGCCAAGTTTTTTCAAAAGTCTTAAAACATACATAAACCATAAGCACTTAGGACTAACAACCTCAGATCTTCCCAGAGCAACTGTAGGCTCACTTAAAATGGACATTTTTATGTTATGAGCATCCAATGGGATAGTACCTCGAATACCACTGGGTAATTTCTACATATTCTTCATGGCCTGTTTGCTCAGTATATCGTCCACAGACCACCAGGCCACTGCACAGAATCCTCAGTCTCACTCCCAAAACCGATTTGGAAGCTCTAGGAGGAAGAGTCTGGAAGTGCATGTTTTTAGCAAGATCCATCTCTAGGTGACCTAAAGTTTGCAAGCCACAGCTTAAGATAATTTAGGCCCACCTTCTCCAGGAAGCGGTCTTGATAACTCCAAGCTGGTTTTAATGTCTATCTTTTGTATGTCCAAGCCCCCCAGAGTTCTTTTATCACTGCCTTATTACCTCTAGTAGAACTGATTCAGGTATTTACTCTCTCTTCAGAGGAACCAGAGATCAAACTGCCAACATACACTGGATCATGGAAAAAGCAAGCGAGTTCCAGAAAAACATCTATTTCTGCTTTATTGACTATGCCAAAGCCTTTGACTGTGTGGATCACAATAAACTGTGGAAAATTCTGAAAGAGATGGGAATACCAGACCATCTAACCTGCCTCTTGAGAAATCTGTATGCAGGTCAGGAAGCAACAGTTAGAACTGGACATGGAACAACAGACTGGTTCCAAATAGGAAAAGGAGTACGTCAAGGCTGTATATTGTCACCCTGCTTATTTAACTTCTATGCAGAGTACATCATGAGAAA
>NW_024070207.1:121754547-121807049 GCF_014754425.2 Oryx dammah
AAGTTGGCTTAAAGCTCAACATTCAGAAAACGAAGATCATGGCATCCGGTCCCATCACTTCATGGGAAATAGATGGGGAAACGGTGGAAACAGTGTCAGACTTTATTTTTTGGGGGCTCCAGAATCACTGCAGATGGTGATTGCAGCCATGAAATTAAAAGACGCTTACTCCTTGGAAGAAAAGTTATGACCAACCTAGATAGTATATTCAAAAGTAGAGACATTACTTTGCCAACTAAGGTCTGTCTAGTCAAGGCTATGGTTTTTCCTGTGGTCATGTATGCATGTGAGAGTTGGACTGTGAAGAAGGCTGAGCGCCGAAGAATTGATGCTTTTGAATTGTGGTGTTGGAGTAGACTCTTAAGGGTCCCTTGGACTGAAAGGAGTCCATTCTAAAGGAGATCAGTCCTGGGTGTTCTTTGGAAGGACTGATGCTGAAGCTGAAACTCCAGTACTTTGGCCACCTCATGTGAAGAGTTGACTCACTGGAAAAGACTGATGCTGGGAGGGATTGGGGGCAGGAGAAGAGGGGGACGACAGAGGATGAGATGGCTGGATGGCATCATGGACTCGATGGATGTGCGTCTGAGTGAACTCTGGGAGATGGTGATGGACAGGGAAGCCTGGCGTGCTGCAATTCATGGGGTTGCAAAGAGTCGGACACGACTGAGCAACTGAACTGAACTGAACTCACTCTAAACTTCTTAAACAGATTATCTGAGATTTACAGACAGTTCATTTACTGGGAAGGGGCCACTTCTCTGGTTAAAAAAAAAAAAGAGAGCATAGCTACATTCCAAGAAAACTATAAAACTGGCAGTGGACTAGATTTGACCTGCAAGCCCTAGTTTGTCAGCCCTTGCTGTAACCTCCTCAGGGGAGGCTACCTATTTCCTATTCTAGCCTATCTCATGGCTCCATTTCTTAAATTATAAATCCTGTTATCTTACTACCCAACCTCAGACTTCTATTTACTATTTCTGAAATTGTTCTTTCAAAGGTCATCAATGACCACCAAACTGCCTGTTTGTATCACCTAAATTCCAGTCTTCATTTTCTCAAATTTGAAACTTGCATCTCCTTCCCTTGATGTCTAGCTCTACTGTCCTTCTGATTTTTAAATATTAATTCTCAGTCTCCTCTTGGTTCCTCTTTCTCTATCTCACCCCAAAATGTAAGGATTTTCTAGACTTAGTCATTCCCTCTTCTTTAGGGAAGAAGGGAAAGACTAAGCCTGGATGACCTCATCCGTCATTCACCCATCATTCCCCTGGAGAGTCTTCTCTGAAATCCCCTGCCAAGGCTCTGGCCATCCTCTTTTTGTCTTCCTATTGTACCATGGATGCATATTAAATTATTACTGTTGGTTTCTTGATCTGCTATTCCACTGTGTAGTAAAAACAGAGATGGTATCAGTTTGCAGAGAAAGCCCACCATAAGAAAATATTCAATCTCTTAAAAGAGGTAATGTATAATTGCAGGGTATCTGTGATTAGGATGATAAAAACCAAGAATTTCATGATGCTGTTTTCCAAAAAGGGGAAACGAAGGCCATCTAGTTTCTAGTAATGAAAAGTTTATTTATATAAGCCCTCTGTATGAAAAAAACTGAAAAAGTACAAACAACAGCATCATCTTAAATCTACAAGGAACCAGAAACTGTAAAAAGCAATGGAGCAAATTTGGAAAAGAAACAAATAGAAATTTTATAAATAGTAATGGAAAAACTCAATGAACAGGTTTAAAAGAAGACCAGACAGAGTTGACAAAAGAATTAGTGAACTGGAAGATAGATTTGAAGAAATTATCCAGAATGTAGCACAGAGGAACAACATGTTGGCAAACACAAAAGAAAGAGGGGGAAAAAAAGAAAAAGGGTAAAATACAGAGGACCTAACCTTTGTTTGCTACAGAGTACTGAGCAGAAACCATACACAAAGAATTATCAGAGAATATGTTACTCTGATAAAATGTAATAGTCCACAGTTTTAAGACATCCCCCAAAATTAACAAAGAGGATAAAATAAATGCACATCTACAAATGGATATTTTCTAAAAAGGAAACAACAAAAGAGACTGTCTTCAAAAGAATTATATTTAGACTTAGAGTTGACTTCTCAACAACAATGGAAGTTCCAAGACAGTAGAATAATACCTCTAGTGAATTGAGAGAAAATAATGCCAACTTGGAATAATAAAACCAACAAAAATATTTTTTAAGCATAAAAACAATATAAATACACTTTCAGAAAATTAAAATAGATTAGCATCAACAGAACCACACTAAATGAAACTCTATAGTGTGTACTTCAATCAGGTAAAAACAGAGAAAATATGCCAGAGAAAATTTCTAAGATACAGGGAAGAAAGAAAAGCATATAAAGTAGCAAATATTTGGGTTTAAGTAAACAAACACTAACTATATCAAGTAAAATTCATCTGATGGGATAAATTAAAATGCAGAACAACAACAACCACATATATGTTTATAACTGAGGGAGCAAGCAAATAGATTTTCAATATCTTTTTGTTTTGTGGGAAGAGAATTAAAGAATTAGTTAACTTTAGACTTTGATAGCTAACAAGTCATGTTTTATTTTCTACAGTAATCACTAAAAGGATAGAAACCTGCCAAACCAACTGGTCCTGAAAATGAATGCCACCAGAGTGTCACATCCATACCCAGCCATCATGACAGTGGATATACAGAAAGATAGGAAGAAAAAGAAAATCATTATGGGCCCTTCCTTGGTAGGCTCAGATCCTTCCACATTCAAAATATATATATATATGTAAGGCAAGAAAAAATGGACAAGGAACATGGAATCATTGAGACAAATGCAAAGCATAGAATAAGATGGTAAATTTAAATCTATGCATATAAATATCTTCTTTATGTAAATATTTTAATATAAACATTTACATTAAATATAAATGAAAGCAATACTCACATTAAAATAAAATAAGATTAAATATTTTTAAATTTCAACCTTATGATGCTTGTAAGAAAAATAAAATTTAAGATAATAGAAAAAAGTTATAAAATTTAAGATAATAGAAAAAAGTTATAAAATTTAACATAATAGAAAAAAGTTAAAGGATAAATAAAGCATAGGGAAATCAACAGAGGAACATCTACCCATCAGCAGAAATAGAGTGGAAAATCTCAACTATTGATCTCTTTTCCTGTTGGGCAGATAAAGATTTCTGGTAATATTATGGTATGCTACTAGTGAAGTTGAAAATAGTTATCCATTACAACCAACTTCTTAAATTACATCAACCTAGCTGCATTAGCTTGGAGATAATATTGCTTCTATAAGGAGTCCCTCCTTTGCTCCACATGAATGCTATTTTATGCTGAATATACTTCAAGAAAAACTATTGATTTCATTTAATGACAATGATATTTATTCACTGAAGGCAAAGGAGGAAACTGGGCTGGTGATGGTTTCTGAATTTTAACATTCTTCCTTCATTTTTACTGAGGGGATTACCTAGGACTAAGACCAGTAGGACTTGTGCTGACATTGTTTAGCTCATTAGGCTGAGAAGGCATTGCTCTGAACACAAATGAGCAGAATCCAATCTGTGGAGACCAGTTAGGTTTGCTTCTACTCAAGCACAGATGTCCTTTGTGATCCAATCAGCAACTCTTACACCAAGGGGATCAGCAAGACTGTCAACAGAGCAGAGAAAATCTGGAACAGCAGACACAATACAAGGATGTCCTGCCTGAAGGCTGCCCCAAGGCATCATATAAGGACAGCATGTTTTGTGCACTGGAATAGTACTATAAGTGATTTGCTTCTAAAATAAATATGCTCAGATATCAGACTTTTGTATCTGCATGCCCCATTCCTTAATTCATTCAATAAATATTGATTGTCCACCTATGACTAGGAGCTAGGTATACAGTGGTTAGCTAGAAGGTGGTCTCTACCATCATGGTGTACATAAGCTTAGCAAGTGATCAAATCAGCCTATTATATATGAATTTCTCACCTCAAAAACTAATTTGGTGGTGTTGATTTAACTAAGTTGTGTCCAACTCTTGCAACCCCATGGACTGTAGCCCACCCAGGCTCCTCTGTTCATGGGATTTCTCAGGCAAGAATACTGGAGTGGGTTGCCATTTCCTTCTCCAGATCTTCCCAACCCAGGAATCGAACCCAGGTCTCCTGCATTGCAGGAAGATTCTTTACCAACTGAGCTATGAGGAAAGCCCTTTAAAAAAAAACTAATTTAATTACTACTAAGTAGTGACAAAGTTTCAAAAGTTTTAAAGTAAATTTGGTGCCACTCTTCTAAGTAAACATTAGTCCTCAAGAACTTCCAGGCCTTATTTCTTGATCATTTTCCATCAATGGTTTAAACTTTAATTGCTAAGCAGGGAGAGTGACTTTCTAGGTGTCTCTTAGAGATAACTTCATATAAATGAAGTTTCCAGAATCCACTGGCAGCACATAGAGGCAAAACAACACAGAAGCTCTAACAGAACTTAGCTCTGAGCATGATAGGTCCCCTAGAGGAGAGGCTGGTGAACTACAACACATAGGGGAAATCTCACAGCACCTGGATTTTGTAAATAAAAGTTTGATTTGAACACAGCCATGCTCATTTGTATATTGTATATAGCAGCTGCCATGCTATGATGGCAGAGTTGATCAGTTGCAACAGTGATCCCATTTCCTGCAAAAGAAAACATGTTTACTATGTGATCCTTTACAGCAAAAGCTTGCTGTACAGGGAATCCAGAAAGGGACTTTCTCAGCCATATAGAAAATGGTTTTGGCCTCCATGCACAGACAACTGTTGAACAGCCAGAGAGAAAGACCATTTCAGCAGCTGGTGCATGCCAAGATGGCTCCCTGGAATTAGCTACACAGTTTTGTGATAAAGACTTTTATTAAAACAAAGCATCTATCATCATATAATTAAACCATCTGAACACTCGCCCTTATCAAATGCTAAAATGGCTGCTGGGCCGCCTTCACTGCTTTGGTGAACCAGGATCAGGGTCCCGCTCAGAAAAGTGCATGTTGTTCCCAATCCTTTCCTAGAGAGCATGCTGCCTTCCGCCAGCTTGGTCATCCACCCTCTACAGTGTCTATCATGGTACTCTCTGCTGGTTCATCATGAAGCCCGAAGCTACTGCCAGGACAGTCACTCTGTCAAGAATTCACTGTGCAATTCAAATGCACACACCCCAAACACAGCTAATGGGCCACATGTGGCGCCCAAACCTATTTCTCCAAGACCCAGCTGGACACAGAGAAATGAAAAAACAGAAACAGAGAGCACATATTCATGACCTCTTTCTGTGGTCATAGTAATAAGATCCAAATATCCTGTGAACATTAGCTACCAAGCATCAACATTTGTAGGTCATAATGACCCCAAAAAGACAAAGCTTCCTACAACTGCACACTGCAGAATCTTCTGGATACAGAGTTAAGCTCTGCATTGATCTTGGTGAGACAGTTTTTATTTAACTTTCTCAGAGTGAAGAGTGGATCTGTTGGATGGAATCCAAGGTGTATGTTAATGAGATACAGAGGATCTTGGAATGCGAAGTACCACTTGGGAGTCCCTATATTTCTATAAATGTGAACAAAGGAAGCAGAGGCATGCCAGAATAAGCTAGGACCTCAGTGCCCAGGTATATTCTGCCAAGGCCCCTTATGCCACTGAAAATCAAATGGTTATCTTAACTATTTACATGTGACCCAACACACTGTGACCAATCCCCACTTTAGTTACTACAGCAACATGCACAGAGCCTTACATTTACCTGCTCTGGAAAACTTCAGAGACCTCTCTAACTCCTCTCCTTTCTCTGAGTCCTCATCCAGTCATTTTCCAAGCCCTGGGCTCCATCAACCTCCTAAGCGCTGTCATGCTTAGCTCTCTCTAATTCAGGACTCTAGTTCAGCCCTCTTCCCTCCCATTAAACTATTACAGTGACTTTTTGTTTGTTTCTTTTCTTTTTTTTTTTTAACTCCTAGTTTACTGGGTTTAGTTTCTTGGTGTTTTATTTTGGTACAATATACATGCAGCAAGGTGCACAGATCTAAGTCTGAAGTTTGATAAATTTTCACATATGGTTACACTCACGTATGCCGATCACTTCCGATACCTTAGAGGACTTCCCCCACCTTGTCCCCTTCTCATCCATGCTCCTCACAAACACAGACACCATTCTGATGGCTAACACTGAAGACTAGTTTTACCTGTTTTTTAGAACTTCACATGAATGGAATGACTCCTGTTGGACTTCTGCTCAGCACTGGCCTGTGAGATTGGTCCAACTGTTGCACGCACCACTGTTGCATGCAGTGATGATGCGTTCTTTTTCATTGTGGTACATACATTCATACCGTGGACTACTATATGACAATGTATTTATCTACTTTACTGTAATGGACATTTAAGTTGCTCACAATTTCAGACTACAATGGATAAAGCCTACAGTGGCCTATTCTTGGTCGCTGATGTCCAGTCTCTGCCCCATCACAGCTTCTTGCACAAGCCCACAAATGAACATTGAGACGACATCAACATGCCCCTTCTATGACTCCACAGCACATGTATGGGTGCCAATGGCGTCTCACTGGCTTTCTAGACAAAATTAGACTCCTTGTTCTACCATTCATGGGTCTGTGCTACTGCATTTGATGCATCATCTAGGATAGTTCATCCACCTTTCTCCCCTATGTTTATGTTCATTCAGTCAAATTCCTTCTGTCCCCACAGCTCAAACATGCCCGCACACACCTTCCTTCTTGAGGGCCTTTGTTTCTGCAATGGCTTGGGCGCTGGATGCCCAGTCTCTACAACATTCATTTATGCCTGTGGAAAACACCCACAACGTTTTAGGCTCATATAAAAACTCCAGCTCCCCCAATAAGTCTTGAAAGCACATCCTATTTCCCATTTTGGAAGTCCATGACATTTGAAGATTCTTCAACTATTCCTGGTAGCACAGTCATGCTGATTACCATGACCTCTTCAAAAGAATTTCCAGGAGAACTGGATGGAATGCAGGGCCGGTTGCTTTCCTCAATCAGACTGCTGATGCTACTTGTGCCATGGTCCTAAGGACATCCCTTTTTGGATTTCTGGAATTTGGTTCAGCAAGTAAACACTCACCTAAATTAATCTTTTTAATTGCTTAAGAAGTGGGAGAGTTTGGCAAAATAAGAAATAAATTAGTTAGATGATGTTCAGTTTGGGGTTAATTTTAATTACCCCCAAAAATTAAATTTTAATTTAAAAGATATTAATTTTTTGTGGACACAATAAGAGAAAGAAGAGAATTAACAGGAAAGGTCACTAGTTATAGCCAGCCTGTGTTGTCACAACAAATATTCATTCCTTGCTGCCTGCCTAAATACTGATCACTGTGAGGCCCTGTGCTGGGAGCTGTGTGGAGTGTAGAGAGCAGAGACTATAAACTTTACTCTCAAGGATCTCACAGTCCATTGTAAAAAATAAATGAGAATAAAATAATCCATGGAAAACTGATTTGAGAAAATATTGGAGTAAAAAGAAAGCACATGAGGAAAGCTTTTTGAGACAAACAAGAAATAAGATCAGTATTTCTGGCTGTGCAGAATATTTCTGTAAAAAGAGATGTTTTCCATTTAGAACCCACATGTAATAGTTCACTTCTATTGGGTCAGGCTTTGGGGGATTTTTTTAAAGCACACATTAAGTTTGTAAAACCTGTGACCGAGATCACTTGCCCGACTATAAAGTGGAGATTCAGCAGAGATGGCCATCAGGCTCTTAAGCTTGCATCTTGTCACCCTTGGAGTCTCTTACAATTGCCCCTAAGATAGTCTTCTAGAGAAGGAAATGGCAACCTACTTGCCTGAAAAACCCCACAGACAGAGGAGCCTGGTATTGGACAAGACTTAGCGACTAAACCACCACCATCCTGCTTTGCATAGTAACCCTGTGCAGAAATGTGCATATCTTAATCTAAAAAGAACTACGGAGAGATTTCAACCATAAAATCACTTAAGTAGTTTGCTGCTTCGGCCAGTCAGCACATTTATGAAGATCCCACAGGGGACTTTAGGCTGTCAACACCACTGCCTTCTGGGGATAGTCTTCAGATTGCCTCTAATTCTTCCTTGGTCAGTGTGTCTCTGGGGTTACTTCCCTGTAACCTGAGTAGGTAATTCACTTTTCTGTCAATGATGGAGGAAACTGGAATGTCATTCAAATATTCTTTCCAGAGGCTTTCCTAATGTGCAGCCTCCCCCACTGCCTGTGGGCACAGGCTAATTGGTAGAAAACTGGGTGGCAGGATTAGGGACAGTGTGAATCCTCATCTATTCTACCTTCCTCTACCTGCCTGACCTCTCAATAAATAGAGCTGCATCTGAGGAAGTTAACTGTGCGTATGATGCTACTTCTGTGCAAAAACTCAGAGGAAAATCTTTATAAAATCCCTTTTCCTATGAGGAGTTGTATTCAAGTCAGGGGATGCAAAGAATTTTTCCCATCAGTCATGATTCTTCATTTCTAGTTTCTAATCATCTTTACCCACAATTATGCAGTGGTCTGTAACTAATTGGTAAAATGGCGAAGAGCTGAATTACACTGTTCATATCTTGCTGATAGTCACCCAATTAATAAGGTTCTCTCTATGGCATATTGTTCTACAGTGGATGGTACCAGGTCTTCATCATGCATAATTCATTTCATATGACACGCATCAAGTCAAAATTCAAGCTCATGCAACAGGCATCTATATTTTATATGTGGTTGTAAAATACAATTTTTCCCAGGGTAGCGTCTGCCTCAAATGAGTGAATGAGTGATGAGTGGGGTTGTCTTAAAATGGCTCCACTGGGTGGAAGCAAACAATAGGGATACTCTGTGTCCACAATAATGAACAGTGACAGGAAATTCACACCTCCATGGCTCCATCACTGACTTATACAGAGTTCTTGGGAGCAAAAGAAACTAGAGGCTATATTATTGCAGGCTTACTATAACACAATGGTTCTTATCCACTAGAGGGTTCTGCTCCCCAAGAGACACAAAGCAATGTCTAGAGGTATTTTTCCTTGTCACACCTTGGGGTGGGTAGGGGTGGGTACTGGAAACCTCTGAGCCACCAGGGAAGCCCCACCAAAGCAATTATTTCTGTCCAAAACATTTTACGTTATTAAAGAAATATATATAAATATATTATTTTATAAATATACAATTCTCCAAACCAGGCAAGTTCATTCGACCTAAAATGCAGAACAAAACTCAAAATGTATGAAGCGAAAAATAAATTCTGACATCAAAAAAATCCATGAGCTAAAAAAACAAACAACAACAAAAAAACAGTCATCAGGCCTCAAATGTCAATAGTGCAAAGGTAGAGAGACCCTATTTTAACCTAATGTTATCATTTTAACTGTGCAAGGCTTTTAGGTGTGTGTTAAATCACTTCAGTCATGTCCCACCTACTCTTTGCAACCTTATGGACCGCAGCTTACCAGGTTCCTCTGTCCATGGGATTCTCCAGGCAAGAATACTTGAGTGGGTTCCCTAGCGCCCTCCTCCAGGGAATCTTCCTGATCCAGGGATTGAAGACGTGTCTCTTAGGCAGGCGGGTTCTTTACCACTAGTGCCACCTGGGAAGCAAGGCTTTTAAAAGGTAGTGGATCCCAAATTCCTTCTTCATTTTCCATGATTAGAATCAGCAACTTAAGACCTAAGACATAATAGATGATATTTGGCACTGACACCTAGGTAAAGTGCATCTTTAATTTTATTGTTCACACAGAAATGAAGTCACATGTCATGTTCTGAGAAAACCTAGCTGTCAAGGTAGACTGCACGCCCCAAGCAGTAGCTTCTAAGCAGCCACCAAGGTAAACCTGATCTTTGGTACCTTGACAGTTCTCAAGTTGGACACATTGCAGAATGCAGTTTCCCTTTAGCCTTTTACACTGCTTGTGCAAGTGAGGTTTTACATAGACTTGAGTTTTTCCTCTTCTAAACTCTGTTTTCCTTCCTGGTGAATACAGCATTTTGGCTGTTGAAAGCTCTAATTTTATGCAGGTTCCCCCCAGAGTGTGACCTTCAGCCTGTCTTCACAATTTACAAATTCCTCTCTCCTTCTGTTTTTAAATTCCTGTTCTTATTTGGGTTATTTCCAATAATCCAACTAATAAAGAGGGAGAAGGTACCAGTTAAAGACCTAAATAAGGTTTCTCTAAAAACTGTAATTTAATACACCTAAAGATAATGGTTAAAATGAGAGTTCAATCACATTTGTATATATATTCACAGTTATCAAATATACTCTCAACTTAAAACCTATCATTTTACTATTTACTCATATTGTCTTCTAATTAAGATGGTTAATGAGACAGAATAAAGCCAACCTATGCTTTTCATTTCCATTTAAATCTCAATGTCATCATTCAGTTCAGGTTCAGTTCAGTTCAGATGCTCAGTCGTGTCTGACTCTTTGCGACCCCATGAATTGCAACACGCCAGGTCTCCCTGTCCATCACCAACTCCCGGAGTTCACTCAGACTCACATCCATCAAGTCAGTGATGCCATCCAGCCATCTCATCCTCTGTCGTCCCCTTCTCCTCCTGCCCCCAATCCCTCCCAGCATCAGGGTCTTTCCCAATGAGTCAATATTACTATAACATTAATTTTGGCTTCCTTCAACTACTTTATTTGTCCAGCCAAAAATCAAACTTTCATTTTACTTTTCTATTTCTCTCTCGTGGGAAGAGATTTTCTTGAATTTTTAAAACAATTGTATACTCAAGATTTTATCCTCTTTAAAGATTCTTCTTGAATGAACATTTTCCTTTTAACATTGAGTATCTTTAGAAAAAGAATCTGTATGTTGGCAGTACCTTCCTTCCTCTTGGGACCAATTAGGTGATTTCAATATATGCCATTGAGGGGGAAAGGTACTCTCCCCTCCTCTGTCCCCACTGGGGCTGCAGAGCCCCTCCCCTTCCCCAACATGCCCCCATTTATTACATTACTGTTTACCACCATCACCAGAATGCATATACACTGCCTACATCATGGTGTGTTCCACGGACCATACTGTACTTGCTTGAACCTTGCACTTGATAAGTGTCTAATGGCTGTATGTAACAATATGAAGTTATATTTTTTGATGGAAAATTTGAGTTTTTATAACTTTGGATATATTGCATGGTTCCAAAGGCCCCACTGAAAATTGATTGCAAATTTTACAAAATTTCTTGAGAATTGGGACATTCCTGAACCCTGTTTTTTAACCAAAATTTTATACTGACTAAGCTTTTGAAATAACTCTCATTCAATGCAGGAGACCTGGGTTCAATCTCTGGGTTGGGAAGATGCCCTGGACAAGGGAATGGCTACCCACTCCAGTATTCTGCCCTGGAGAATTCCATGGACTGTATAGTCCATGGGGTCGCAAAGAGTCAGACATGACTGAGCGACCTTCACTTTCACTAACCCCTGTTTTTTAACTAAGATTTTATACTGACTAAGCTCTTCCAAATAACAGCAACATTCACTAAGCAAGAGTCATCATGATAAGCTCAAAATAAGGTTAGTGACATCTGGATACAGGACTCTTCATCTCAGCTTCCTCTGAGTGACCTAAGGACTTGCCAACTTCACTTAGCATTTCTGGACCTCTAATAGGGTGCTAATAAAAGGGATTCCTCTTAAGATTTTGTGATTATCAAATGAGATATTGGAAGCTATGTGCTTACATATTGCCTGACAAATAGTGGGCAGTCAATAAATGTCAATAATAACAAATTACCTAATGTCTAAAAACTACCTCATAAATCATCTAGTTTGAGAAAAAAAATGAAACAAATACTGGTGAGGAGTAGAATTCATAAGCAAAACAGTAGAGTAAAAGTTTCCAATCTACACCTAAAATCAAAGCTAAAGATGTGGACATATGTAACCAAACCAGCCCAGCGCAGGACTCCCACACAGCAGCCTCCTGTTACTTAACCACAGGCTATGTGCCAGAACCCGAACAAATGGGCAACCTTCTCTTCTAAAGTAGTAATCTTAGGACTGAGATATGGTTAGTCACGGACTGTTTCCTTTCTCCTTCTTTCCAGCTGCTTCAATGTAGGTCTCTCATGTAAAGGCAGGGAGCTTCTCCATAATACAGGAAGTACCTTGCAACACGTGTGGCAGGGCAGGGAGAGTCCAGAGACCCAACTGCAGATGATAAATGTAGATAGGCTTTTCTTTATTTAAACAGTCATGACAAAACCTGACTTATTTATCATATCCTTAAGTATTTACTATTTTACTCCAAGGCCAAAAGGCTCACACTGAGCTTCTATTATTAAGTATCTGTCATGATATCCCATACTTACTAGAGATCTTTCACAAGTTAGGTGAATTTGATCTTAAGTATATATTCATTGAGCATCTGTTGTATAGTCAGCAGCACCTTATCCAGAGGGACAAATATCCTTGACCAGGATAGTGTATGAAACTAGCAAACAGCTACGTACAAGACTATTGTTTTATTTGGAAGAAAGTCATTGCACGTACCATATTGCATTTGGAGTCCATTGGTGAGTCTCTGGAGAAGCTGATGAGCTGGCATGAGAGGCCACCAGGGGAGAAGGAGAAGAAACCAAAGAAATCAAAGAAGAGCCTGTGTGGACACGGAGAACAGAATGTGTGTATATGGTTTGGTGATGGCTAAAACCCAGATGGTGTGGAAGACTTGCAGAGAGCTGGAGGGAAGGTTTGGATCAGATGCTAAGGGCTTTTACAGACTCTGCTAAGGAGTTTGTCCTTCATTTGATGGCGAATGACAGGCTAGTTCAAGTTTACAAGGAATAAGAGAAACACTCAGATGTTCTTGTAGGACCAGCATAGTGCATAGTGTGGGAGAGATCGGTGCCAAGATGCTAGCCATAAGCCAGCTCTAACAAGTCACAGGGGAAGCAGTGGTGCATCAGTGAAGACAGTGGAAGCTGGCGTGGAGAAGCGGGGACAGATGCAAGAGACCTTTCAGGAGGCAGAATCTACAGGGACTCCTGGTCACTGATGACAAGCCTGGGAAAACTGCTGCTAAGTCGCTTCAGTCATGTCCGACTCTGTGCGACCCCATAGACGGCAGCCCACCAGGCTCCCCCGTCCCTGGGATTCTCCAGGCAAGAACACTGGAGTGGGTTGCCATTTTCTTCTCCAATGCATGAAAGTGGAAAGTGAAAAGTGAAAGTGAAGTCACTCAGTCGTGCCCGACTCTTAGCGACTCCATGGACTGCAACCTACCAGGCTCCTCCATCCATGGATTTTCCAGGCAAGAGTACTAGAGTGGGTGCCATTGTCTTCTCCGAAAACTGAGTGAAAGGTAAAGCTGTTACTCTGCTCACGTAATTTAGAAGAATTCAGAGGACTGATGATGAATTTCCAATACTTTTGCCACCTGATGTGAAGAGCCAACTCATTGAAAAAGACCCTGATGCTGGAAAAGATTCAGGGGAGGAGGAGAAGAAGGTGACAGAGGATAAGATGGTTGGATGTCATCACCAACTCAATGGACATGAGTTGGAGCAAACTCCAGGAGATGGTGAAGAACAGGGAAGCCTGGTGTGCTGCAGTCCGGGGGGTTGCAAAGAGTCAGACATGACTGAGCAACTGAACAACAACAAAGTTTCCACGTGGTAATATTCATTAGCACCCCAGGGCCTATGACAGAGAATGCCTATCTCTTTGGCCTCTAAGATCTGCACAGGATAGTCAGTGTACCTACACTATTGCCCCCTCCCCATCCTCCTCTGAGCCATTCTACCAGCTAGTCCTGGCAAGGGGGCTATGTCCTACCTCTGTTCTTTGTGTATGTGTTTACACTATTTCCTTAACTTAAATACTGTGAGCTTTCATTTTTTAATGTTTAGATATCTTTGCTATTGTTCCAGGTCTACCTCAGTTGAAACCTTTCCTTTCTTTTGCTTTTGTTGTAGAGTTTTATAAGTGACTTGTCAAATCCATTTATTTGTGATTCTTGCCTTAGTCTGTGTTCCCACAGTATACTATTCGCATTCCTGCATGCATCTATTGCCAACATGATTTACTTCTGTGTCTCACACAATTGAAACTTCCTGGAGGGCACAGACAATACTTTACTCGTTTTGCATTTCTCATCACCCATGAATATTTGATTTTTGAATAAAACTGAAATGACTAATCCTGGGAATTTCCTAGCAGTCCAGTGGTTAGTCAGATGTACCTCATGTCATGCTTCCCCCGCAGGAGGCATGGGTTCGATCTTTGGTGGGGAAACTGAGATCAGGGAAGCTGTGTGGCACCCCCCAAAAAAAACCCTCAAATGATTAATTTTAATCATAACCTAGAGTACTAAATTTGAGAGTATTGGGGAAGGGAAGTGTCTTGAGGTACATTAATTACCTTATCATTTCAAGCCAGAGAAAAGCAACTCTCCAGATCTACCACCAGGAGGAAGGCCTGATCTGTCAGGGGAAAGGGTGTGGCCAGTAGGCCCACTGGGAGTGGCAGCGGAGCAGCTCTAGTGGGAAAGCATAGGAAGGTATTGGTCAGGACATAGGACCAGCGACAAGGCAAGAACAGAAGGACATGGCCCTACAAGAGGAATGGAGCCCAAAGAGCCAATTTCTTTTCTCTTCCACAGTATCTTATCACTCCCACCATGCTTTCTTTTCCTCTAATGCTCTATTTTCTCCCACAATTCTCATCTCTTTCCCACAACTCCCTGCTGCATCCCAAGATCTTCCATTCTATCCCACAACACTCTATTATCTCCTACTACTTATTCCTTCTCTGCTACAATCCTGTTATTTCTTACAGTTCTCCATCTCTCTCTCAATTCCCCATATCTCCCACAAATCACCCTTCTCTCCCGTAATTTACCATTTCTCCTACTTTCCTGTTGTTTCCAATTCTCTCTTCTCTCCCAGAATTACTCATCTTCCTAATTACTACCTAACCCACCACTCTCCTTCCACTTCTGCAATTACTCCTTTCACAAAATTATCTGTTCTCTCTGCAAATTTCTTATTTTATCCCACAATTCTCTCTCCCACATCTCTCCATCCTCCTAAAATCCTCCACTCTCCCCCACAATCTTCCATGTTTTCCCATAATCCCATCTCCTATAATTTCCTATATTGTTCAACAATCTGTTTGTTTCCCACAATTCCCTGCACTGTCCCACAAGTCCTTGTGTCTCCCACAATCCTCTAATCTCCCACAATTTCCTGTTTTCCACAATCCCCCAGTCTCTTCCACAATTCCTTGCTTTCCCACAATCCTCCATTCTCTCCCACATTCCATATTTTCTCACAGTCCTCCATTCTTTTCCATCTTTCCCTCAATCCTCCATTCTCTTCCACAATTCTGTTTCTCCCAAAATCCTCTATGCTCCCACAATCCTATTCTTTCACACAAGCCTCCATTCTCCCATAATTCCTCCATTTTCCCCCAATCCCTCTTCTCTCCCACAATTCCATTCTAACCCCACTTCTCTTCCACAATTCCTTCTCTTTCCCACAATCTTCATTCTCTCCCACAATTCCATTCTTTCTCACAGTTACCCTTCTCTCCCACAATTCCATTCTTTCCCACAAGCCTCTATTCTCTCACGACTACTCCTTTTTCCTACAATCTGTCCTTTTCTCCCACAATTTCATTCTATTCTCTCCCACTCGACAATTCTTTTTCCCACAATCTGCCTTCTCTCCTCCAATCCTACTCTCCCACAATCACCTCTCTCTTCCACAATTTCATTCTTTCCCACAATCCTCCAGTTTCTGCTGCAATTCCTAGTCACTTTCACAATCCCCTACTCTCCCACAGTTCCTTGCATTTCCCACCATTCCATTCTTTCCCACAATCCTCCATTCTCTCCCACAATTCCTAGTCTCTCTCTCAATCCTCTACTCTCCCACAATTGCTTGTTTTCCCACAATTCTCTTTCATCCACAATTCTCAGTGTTAATCAAAATGCATACCATCAGCAGTGGCCAATTCACACACCATGGTCCAGCTGGGGGTTGCACTTATCTGAGCATTTTCCCAGAATGCAACCCTCACTGCTTACTACTGGACAATTCATTGACTCTCTTATGTCCTGAATGTCCACTTACTGACTATGTCAGGGACTGTCCATTTATGCACTGGGAAATAACTGATAGAGGCCAGTGCCATTTTAGTGCCACCCACCCAACCTGAGATACACTTGTACTAGAATAAGAAACTAGTATATGATTAAACACAGTGTTTAATAGAAATGACATTTTTTCACAGCAAAAATTTCTTGATAAAAGAATAATGTGTTATTTTCCTTTCACTGCCCTTAGGTTAGTGGCAACCACTTAATATTAAGGTAAGTACTCTTCCCTCCCATGTAGTTTTATTGAGACAAATTTAGGGAAGTAATAAAGATATAAACACCACTAATGTACAATCTTTGCTCTAAAGCAATAGTTTTTAACCAGGGATGATCATGATCTCAAGAGGACACGTGGCAATCTCTTGAAATGCTTTTTACTGGTGATACTGTGAAGGAAGCATATTACTGGCTTCTAGGGGTTACAGGTCAGGGATACTGTTCAACATCCTACAATACACAGGGCAGTCCCTACAATAACTATTCAGCCCTTAATTCTATTTAAAATTTTATTAGGGCTTTCTCTAAAGGAATGTGTTTTCAAAAGATACAACTGACTCAGTCTATGTCTATGAAATGTCTCCCATGTACCAGGTACAACATCAGGCATTGAACACAACCAGCTCAACCTACTAAATGACAAAAATTACTGTTGATGCAGATTCCAAAGCAAAGTTCCCCACAATCTTCAAAGACTTGAAAATGAGAAAATTAGACAAGAGAAATGGACACACTCCTTATAGTGATAAAAAAAAAGACTCCTAGACTGAAGAGAGTTAGAAAGATCACCACTTACAGAGAAAGACAATGGTCATCAGAAGAAAAATTAGTAATCCAAATCAGAGATGAAAATAAGATGATGAACAAGGAAAAAAACTGAATCAAGGAGGATACAGAGACAAAATAACAAATTCATATTATTTAAGTATTAAATATTTACAATATACCCAGTAAGTACCTTACACAAGTGATGTCATGGGATTCTCATGAAAATTTTGTGTTACTATTTTAAGAAATAGTTCTTTCTGGAAAGCAGACCAAAGTAGAGTCCATGTATCCACTGGCCAGAAGGGACAGGGTCCCTTCAAACAAAATACCCCTTTCCTGAGGGCATATCCAGAACTATAAAAACATGAGTCAATTCAATTGACATCACTGACAACTTCTAGTCTGATTTCAGTCTCAACAAAGCAGCCTTTTGAAAATTTGGATCTCCTGTAGTTTCTCTGCGAGGGAAGAGTAAGACAAGCTGGCATAAACCTTCAGTTGATTCAAGAGTTTTCATTACACTTTTATAAACTGGAAGCTAATGATAAATTAACTTATCACATAGCTCACTTACAAGAAAAGAAGGTACTGATATGAAAGTGAGTATTCAAGTCTGGTTGAGAAATGTATTTCTTTCTCAAGGTAGAGTCTATACATTGCCATTTCAAAAAATTTTATATTTATGATCTCTGTGTGTTTACATAAATAAAGTATGTAAATTGACAGTTCAACTCTATGAACTTTCTTAATAGGATTCCATCCTTGAGAGGCCAATTTATGCTAGTAGAAGAACATGATTGTATTCTCAGACTAAATATTTGAAGAACAGTTCCTTGACCAGGCCTATCAGTTGACCATCTGAATTCACTTATTCATCAAATAGGTATTTGTCAGTGACTGTACTGACAAGTGAGGATACAGGGATAACGAAGGTGACAGGGTCCCTGCTCTAGTAGAGGCACCCTCTCCAGCTGAGGAGATACCAACCTTACCATTGACCTTTTGGAAAATCAGACATTTCTACAAATATCATACACCATGTAGTAAAATCTTTGTGACATATGCACATCACTTGTGGGGTAACACCTTGGTCAAATATATTTTATTTAACTGCTACATACCAAGCATAAGAACTGTGTGTGTGAGTTTGTGTGTGTGTGTGTGTGTGTGTGTGTGTGTGTGTTTACAGCCATGGGCTGTTGGACATGTTTTTTCTAAAGTGTTTAATTACTTTTTTATTGAAGTATAGATGATTTACAATGCTGTCTTAATTTTAGGTGTACAGCAAAGTGATTCAGTTATACATATATGTTACATTCAGTTATAGGTAGCTATATAGATATTTTATTTCATATTCTTTTCACTTATAGGTTATTACAGGATATTGATTGTGGTTCCCTGTGCTATACAGATCCTTGTTTATCTATTTTATATATAATGTGTAGGGATTGGTTCAAGATGGTGGAGTAGAAGGACGTGTGCTCATCTTCTCCTGTGAAACCACGAAAATTGCAACTAGCTGTTGAATGACCATCAACAGGAGGACACTGGAACCCACCAAAAAAAGATACCTCAGGTTCAGATACAAAGGAGAAGTTGCAACAAGGTGGTAGGAGAGGTGCTATCACAATAAAATAAAATCCTATACCTGCCAGGTGGGTGACCCACAAACTGAAGAAAAATAACACTAAAGAAGTTCTCCCACTGTTGAAGGTTCTAGACCCCACATCAGGCTCCTCAGACTGGGGATCTGGCAAAAGGGTTGAGAGTCCTCTGGGAATCTGACTTTGAAGGCCAGTAAGATTTGATTACAGGACTTCCACAGGACTTGGGGAAACAAAGACTCCACTCTTGGAGGGCACAAGCAAACCTTGTATGCACCAGGACCCAGGGCAAAGGAACCGTGATCCCACAGGAGAGTGAGCCAGACTTACTGTGTTTGAGAGTTTCCTGCAGAGGCATCCATTGGCAGTGGCCTGCCGCAGGGCAGGGGCACTGGCAGCAGCAGTCCTGGGAGATACAGCTTGGCATAAGTTCTCTTAGAGGTCACCATTAGCCTGTAGACTCCAGGTCTGGGTTGCCTCAGGCCAAACAAGTAACAGGGAGAGAGCACAGCCCCACCCCATCATCAGACAACTAGATTAAAGTTTTACTGAGCATGGCTCTGCCCACCAGAGCAAGACCAGTTTTTCTCATAGCCAATCCTTCCCATGAGGAAGCTTGCGGAAGCCTCTCATCCTCATCCACCAGAGGGTAGATGGAAGAAACAAGAACTACAATCACAGAAAGCTGATCAAAATGAAAACAAATAGGATTATGACCCAGATGAAGGAACAAGATAAATTCCCAGAAAAACAACTAAATGAGCTGGAGACAGGCAACCTTCCAGAAAAAGAATTCAGAATAATGATAGTGAAGATGATCCAGGATCTCAGAAAAAGAATGGAAAAGATGCAAGAAATGTTTGCCAAAGAACTAAAGAACAAAGAGAGATGAACAATACATTAGAAGGAATCAATAGCAGAATAACTGAGGCAGAAGAAAAGACATACATAGTGTGCATGTTTTCATCCCTGTCTCCTAATTTATCTCTCTTTCCACCTTTCTTTGGTAACCATAAGTTTGTTTTTAAAGTCTGTAGGCCTGTTTCTGTTTTATAAATAAGTTCTGCTGCTGCTGCTGCTGCTAAGTTGCTTCAGTCGTGTCCGACTCTGTGCGACCCCATAGACGGCAGTCCACCAGGCTCCCCCGTCCCTGGGATTCTCCAGGCAAGAACACTGGAGTGGGTTGCCATTTCCTTCTCCAATAAATAAGTTCATTTGTATGGTATTTTAAATTCCACATATAAGTGATATCATATATTTGTCTTTCTGTCTGATTTCACTTAGTATGATAATCTCTAGGTCCATCCATGTTGCTGTAAATGGCATTATTTTGTTCTTTTTATGGCTGAGTAATATTCCATTGCATATATATACCACATCTTCTTTATTCACTCATCTGTCCATGGACATTTAGGTTGCTTCCATGTCTTGGATACTGATATTCATATAATGTTTCAAATACTTTCTGTAATGAACAAACTTAATTATTTAGATCTCATGGTTCATTGTCTAACTCCTGTTGAGCTTCATATCCATGTGATGCATTGCTGTACAACTTTTGCTGCCATGAAATGCTATTATCTTTTCTAAACAGCATCTTATTTCATCACCTTATTCTAAGGAACATCAGAGTTCTGGGGACCTTTCAGGGCCACCTGGTAAACCAGTGGCTTTCTTCAACTCCACCACACCTATTTGCAACAGAACGGTTTAGTAACACCTTCTTAAAATAACAGATTCTAGGACATGAAGAGAAGAAACAGAAGAAAGGGGTTTACAAAACACTGATACAGGGTGTAAACTTCTAGAGTTCAGAGGACTATGCTATGTTTCATTACCTAATTGCCACCTTAGACTAATGAGTCCCCAACAATTACTCCCTGACTGCTGGATCTACTCTTTCTCCAAGCATACTGCATTGCTCTAGAGGCCTCTCTACTATTCTTAGTCAAAGATGACCTTTAATGAAAATGAAATTTATTGATAAGTATATAAAATTTTTCATCAAGGTATAAAGAAAAAAACTAGGTTTATAAAATGATTCCCACATTAAGTAATACAATAGCATGCAACTGAAGGACCAAAGTAGAAATTAATACTAAAATGTTACATAAGATTTTTAAAAACATTGCCACATGAATCCTAAAACCAAAAACACCTAAAAATCACAACAGTTGACTTGCACTAAATTAAAGCAAAATGACCAAATTTTAATTCCCAAGTCTGTGGCATTGGCTCATGCAATACAAGGCTGTCAATCCTAATTTATTAGTCTTTCTTGTTTTATAACAGTAGCCATTCACTACAACAAGGAAAATTTAGGAAAGGCAATGAACAAATTAAAGGTAGAACGAATCTAGTGTTTCTGTATTAAAATGGACAGTGACAGCACAAGTGAATTAAGGTTTAATAGTTTCTTGCTATTTCAAAGAATGGTACAATTTACATATTTATTCTCTGCTATTGGATTTCAAATTGTTGCCCTTCTTCTAGGCAATAATTTACAGTGCATACCAACTGCAATCAGGCAAATGGACTCATCTGAAATACTAAATTTCTTTGCCAGATCTGATCTACTTCTGCTACATAATTCTTAGTATCCTTTTCTCCAATCCTGCATTCCACATTGCTATATTCTTATTATTGTAAGCTACTAGCATTAGCCTTCTAGCTGCAAACTTGTGGAAGGACATCCTTGAATCAGCCAAAGATAGAGTTGAAATTTTCATAACAACAGACCACAGTCACTAAGTGTGAACAACCTGTTAGGTGACAGAGGGAACAGTCACAGTTACTATCAAACTTTCATTTTAAAAATCTATATTTCATGTTTCATGTAAGAATGTGTACCTGTGTGTATGCTCCCATATACCAAAATGCTTTATACATGGATTGGATTTCTTGAAGAGATTCATCTTTTGGCTCAGTGTTTGCAATTAGAGATAAGAGACTACACAACCTGGGAAGTATGGTTTGAATACAACAATACACATGGAAAAGTTGTCATTTAAACTGGCATCTAGTTTTTGAGAAACACTGAATCAGATATGAGCAGACCCTGGGTCAAATATCATGCATGCATGCTCAGTTGTTTTCCAACTCTTTTGTAACCCCATAGACTGTAGCCCTCCAGTTCCTCAGTCCATGGGCTTCTGCAGGCAAGAATACTACAGTAGGTTGCTATTTCCTTCTCCATGGGATCTTCCTGACTCAGGGTCAAACCCACTTCTCCTGCATTGGCAGGCAGATTCTTTATCACTGTGCCACCTGGGAAGTCCTTGAAGTATCATACCTCAACTTTTTTGAGTGCGATCATTGGCATACCAGCTAATGACTACACACTTGTTTCCTCAATTTCAAACTGAGGATGAAAAGAATTACCTGATATTGTCCTAAAGTTAAGTCAAATAATAACCACACAAGTACTTTACAGCAGAAAGAAATATACAAATACAAAACATTTCTTCTACCACCATTTTATGGGTCAGGCCTTGAATTCATTGTGAAAATATTGCTAAAACAATAATAAAATTGACAACATTGCCCAATGCCACCAACAATAATAATGATAATAGATAATACTTATTTGTTATTTACTTTATTTGTTATTTGTTATGGCCTAGGGAAATGGTCTAAGCATTTTGCACATATTAAGCCTCAAAACAACACTTCTGGGTTGGTACTACCTAATTTACAGATAAACAAACTGAGTAGGTTAAAGGATACATAAGTGGCTCAAAGTTGTACAAAGCTGGCAAGTTATTAATTGGGAAAGGAATAATATGGTGAAGGAAACAAATTTATTACAGTGTAAGAAAGTACCATAATGTAACTATGCTAAGAATAAGACACTTGATTTTGTGTTTTCCCACCAGAAATACAGGAGTGATCATGAGAGTCTGTTTTCAAAAAAAGTCAAAAGCAGAAAAGTAAGAAATGGCATGGCCTGGTTAAGAAACCTATGCGACTTTCAGCATTAGTAGGCTGCAAAGCAGGAAAAATAGTAGAAGCGGGCAAGATTGTGTCAAGGGTAGAAGAAAAGGCTACAGGGACCCGTTGGAACCAGAGGGCAAAAAGTAGCAAGTGAAAAGTAGCTCCAGCATCTAGGAGTGGGTGGATATTCACCACTGGGCCTTGGTATTCTCCCGTTGACCACGGACAGCTTCACAGAACATCAGCATCAGACAAAGCCACTCTGTGACCACAGACACACAGTGTGTTGTGGTTCAAGACAAACACAAGACACTATAAATACGTCTGAACTCAGATGAAACCAGAGTACTGTCCAAATCATAAAAATGGACAAACGTCATCACTCTAGCTTGGCTAATATAAGTGACTGCTGTTTCTTTACTAAGTAATTTTAGCTTTACTTTATTCTTCCTCCTCGTAGATAAGATTCAGAGATCCAATGTGTTAATCCTCTGTGTACTCACAGAATTGCCTCAACTTCTGAAGCATCCCAACCACAGCAAAGTCCTGCATCTTAAACACTCCCCAAATCACCTAACACTAGCTCAAATCCTCTAAGTCCTTCTAATGCTCTTTCACCGAGACACCCATGGTTCCCCATGGTTTACACTCTCCCTCATTGCAATAGGCTGTAACCAACTTGTTTAATTCTAGGTGTGTTCCTGGCAGTCACTGGAAAGCAGCATGCTTTTTGCCATTGTTGTTTGGGAAAGTTCCTCTCATAATAATGTGGCAATGAACTGCACTGGGAAGATGCTGCTGGTGTTAACACTAAGTACGAAGCAACAACCCTTGTAGAGTAGATGGGAATGAGACCAAGGTAGTGACTGCCACAGGAGGAAGGGAGACACAAGTCCAGGGTAGAAGTAAAAAGTGACTCACTGCTGAGGCAGGGAGGGTGGGACTTGGCAATGAGAATGACTGTGATTTCTACTGAGCAAACTGAGCGAACTTTGCTACCACTGAGAGAAGCAGAAGTGTTTAGGGAGAAACGATCAATAATAAAAGTTGGCAATTGTAAAGTTGAAATTGCTATAGGATACCCTATATCTGGAGTAAAGATCTGGAGACTGGGGGGAGAAGCCAGTGCCAAGATTCAAGAGTAATTAGCATATAAATGACATTTGAAGCCAGGAGGATTTAAGATCCTCCTGGGATAGAATGTACTGTGAGGCCCTAAAGGGAGCCAAGAACAATTCTTGGGGAATCATAATGTTTGATAGGAATGGAACAGCCAGCAAAGAATGATAAGAAGAATCAAAGAAATATAAGGAAAATTAAAATAAAGCAAAGAACTAGAAATCAAAGAGAGAAAGATTTGAAAAGTAAAGGGGATAATAAGAAAAGTTACAAAGTAGTTCAAGGAAGATAAAGATCAAAAACTGGCCTCTGGATTTGACAATTAAAACCTCCTAAGGGAACTACTCACAAAAGAATGAAGGGTAGTAGAAGGACAGGGAGTATAAAGGAATTTTTATTTGTTTTTTAACCCAACCGGCAATTTGAGATGCTAAATGACCCTGGTGATATAGCCAGGAGCTAGAAAGTTTGAACACAGGAGAAAAGAAGTTATAATTAAAGTTACAAGGTAGAGAAAGGAACCCAGGGCTTTCTAAGTGATGGCATCCTTAGAATGAAGCTCCCTCTCCTCCTAAAAGAATGGAATAATGCCATTTGCAGTAACATGGATGGAACTAGAGATCATCAAACTAAGTGAAGTAAGTCAGGCAGACAAACACAAATATCATATGATATCAGTTATATGTGGAATCTAAAATATGATACCAGGGACTTTCCTGCTGGTCCAGTGGTTAAGATCTGCCTTCCAATGCAGGGGATGTGGGTTCCATCCCTGGTCAGGGAACTAAGATCCCACATGCCACGGGGCAACTAAGCCCACACACTGCAACATAAAAGATCCCACATGCTGTAACCAAGACCCCAATGCAGCCAAAAGTAAATAAATAAGCAAATATTTTAGAAAATAATAAAAATGAATATGATACCAATGAACTTATCTACTAAACAGAAACAGACACACATATAGGAAAGTGAGAAAGGGGAAAGAGAAGTGAGGTATAAATTAGGAGTTTGGGATTAACAGATACACACTCAGTTCAGTTCAGTCGCTCAGTCATGTCTGACTCTTTGCGACCCCATGAATCTCAGCAGACCAGGCCTCCCTGTCCATCACCAGCTCCGGGAGTTCACTCACACTCACATCCATCAAGTCAGTGATGCCATCCAGCCATCTCATCCCCTGTCATCCCCTTTTCCCCCTTCCCCAATCCCTCCCAACATCAGAGTCTTTCCCAATGATTCAACTCTTCACATGAGGTGGCCAAAGTACTGGAATTTCAGCTTTAGCATCATTCCTTCCAAAGAAATCCCAGGGCTGATCTCCTTCAGAATGGACTGGCTGGGTCTCCTTGCAGTCCAAGGGACTCTCAAGAGTCTTCTCCAACACCACAGTTCAAAAGCATCAGTTCTTCAGCACTCAGCTTTCTTCACAGTCCAACTCTCACATCCATACATGACCACTGGAAAAATCATAGCCTTGACTAGATGGACCTTTGTTGGCCAAGTAATGTCTCTGCTTTTCAATATGCTATCTAGGTTGGTCATAAATTTTCTTCCAAGGAGTAAGCGTCTTTTAATTTCATGGCTGCAGTCACCATCTGCAGTGATGGCGGTAGACCCTCAATAAATAGAAACTGTTACTACTGCTTTTCAATATGCTATCTAGGTTGGTCATAACTTTCATTCCAAGAAGTAAGTGTCTTTCAATTTCATGGCTATTGTCACCCTGCTTATTTAACTTCTATGCAGAGTACATCATGAGAAATGCTGGGTTGGAAGAAGCACAAGCTGGAATCAAGATTGCCGGGAGAAATATCAATAACCTCAGATATGCAGATGACACCACCCTTATGGCAGAAAGTGAAGAGGAACTAAAAAGCCTCTTGATAAGAGTGAAAGAGGAGAGTGAAAAAGTTGGGTTAAAGCTGAACATTTAGAAAATGAAGATCATGGCATCTGGTCCCATCACTTCATGGGAAATAGATGGGGAAACAGTGGAAACAGTATCAGACTTTACTTTTTGGGGCTCTAAAATCACTGCAGATGGTGATTGCAGCCATGAAATTAAAAGATACACACTACTATATATAAAACAGATACACAATAAGGACCTACTATATAGCACAGGGAACCATAGTCAATATCTTCTAATAACCTATAATGGAAAAGATTATATATATATATGGTGGAATCACTTTTCTGTATACCTGAAACTAACACTACTTTGTAAATCAACTATACTTCAATTAAAAAATAAAATAATTTTAAAAGATTCAATTCCAGTGACATATAGGAGAGGAAATGCAAGGCAAATGAGAAAAAGGTCACAAATCAATGAGAAAACACCAAGACTAACATATTTTAAAACCTTTCTGGTAAGGCTGTATTTTGAAAACCAGACTGAAGAGTAAGAAAGAAGTGACGTTAGGAGTAGGTAAACAAATCCAAGGAATAGAAACTCCATGGGTGTGAGGAGTCGAGGAAGGGAAGAAAGATACAGAAAAAAAGAAAAACAATGAGGTGTAAACCACTGACTCTCTCCCTCACAATTCAGTTGTTCAGAAAAGTATGGAAATAAATGGACAACAATATTAAAAATATTCATCATCTTTTTCCACTCATGCTAACACTGTGCTTTATCAGCTTCCTTTCCCAACACACTTGCAAGGAAGGACCTATTATTAGCTCTACTTTATACACAGCCAGAGACACACTGTTCTCTTGACATCAAAGTCAGAAACCAGGCACCATGGTGAACATCCATGTGCCTGTGCCTCACCCCAGATTCACAGCCAAATTCGAATGTCAGAAGAAAAATATTTACTAAACAATAAATTAACAATGCGCTCTTTTTAAAAGAAGGAACAAATAGTGCTTACTAGTAAACCCTGTTAGGGACTAATACTTTTCCAGGCCAAATGATAAAAGTCTAACATACTTTATCTCGAATCATAGCTCATTCATCACCAAGTGAAGGCGGGCCTGGCATGAACTGAAGCTGCTAGTCTTGGCAGAGAAAAACCCTAAAGGCAAGAAAAATCAGCCCCAAATTGAAATGATAGGATGAATTTGGAAAGTAAGAAGTATAATTTTTCCAGGGCAGTAGTGCTTTTTCATTTCTTCCTTTAGGTACCACTGGGAACTTAATTGCACATCTCTACATTATCACTGTCATCTGAGAAATAGGTGCACCCAAATCCCATCATGATGCACTATGAAGGGTGTGGGTAGAGATTCTACTCAGGAACATAGGAAGTGTCCGGGCACAGGAGAAGTAAGGAGAAGGGCAGTCAGGTAATCCACCTAGCATCCACGGTACCTTGCAGAGGGAATCTTTTGTATAAAACAAAAATATCCCACTGAGGGCTCCTACTTCAGAGGGAGCCAATGAACAGAAGGAGGGGCAGTTCATTAGTTCATACTGAGGCTCATATTATATTTCCCCAAACTTTCAAAAAACAACACTAACATACTGTTCAGAGACTTTCAAAATGGGTGATCTGTAACCATATAAATGTGAAATGCTGAATAAGAACATCTTGAATAGATTTAGGTACTCAAGTACTTTATTAGAGTTGTGCAAGTGTTCCCCACATTAATTCTCTATAGGTTTTCTTAATTTTCTCTGAAAACCTGTTAGTATAGCTCCTGGAACCATGGGGTAATTCAAATGCAGTGTGGGGAAAGTTACTTATCAACTGTTTGAAACAGAGTTTTCAAAATTTCTTAAATTTATGTTACGGAAATAGCAACAACAAGAGTCCCTAATATTATACCACAAATACTACATGTGATCTTATGGGCCTGCCTAGGGTGTTATTCTTCCCTTCTTTGTGCCAGTATGGGAAATGAAGGGGAGAGCAAATACCAGCAGAGGGAAAAATGGAAATCACTCACATAGTTACAGAGCAATTCAATATCTCTTATATGTTAATTAGTCACTGAGGCAACTCAAATTCTGAAAAAGCAACTGAAACGAAATGTTTACTAGAGAAAATGATAGTTCTACTAAAACTTCATTAATTAAGAGCTCACCAATTTAGCATGTGTCATCGGCTGACCTTGTCAGAGCTGGAATTTATCTCTGCACCAGGAAGAGTGTGCTCATCAGTTTAATGGCACAAACGAGATTTTTGAAGACATGCTTAATTTGCCCACAAGAACAAACTGATCTCAAGAACTTGAAAAACACTCACTTAAAAATAATGATAGGATTGATTGCAAAATCATTCCCATCTTTTCATTAAAGTAGTCGTGCCCATTTGGTTTGCCACTTGGCCTTCTCCCTCAACACTGGATTCTGAGAGCTTCTTACAGCAACAGACAGAACTTTGCAAGGGCACCACTGTCACAGGCACACTCAAGATTTGAGTCCAAGGGGTCTTCTCTGTGGGGGTCTGTGACTTAGGATTTTGATCCTGGGAAACCACAAAGCCAAAAATTGTAAACAATTTGTGCATACAGCATAGACCAGCACTAGTCAGTGGAACTTTCTACAGCAATGGAAATGTTCTAGATCTGCAGTGTCCAATAGGGAGATCCTGGCCACAGGCTACTAAAATGTGGCCAGCGAGGCTGAGTAACTGAGTTTTTAATTGTAATCAATTTGAATCAGCTTAATTTCAATTTTAATAGCCACCTGTGACTAATGGCTTCATACTGAATAACACCGTTAGAGACACTCACCTATTTGGAGATTTCTGGACACACAAACCTTGAAGCCCCATGCCTTTTCTGGCTCCCAGGAAATAAGTCAACTTTTGCTATGAATTAACACTGTTAATTAAACAGCAGGCCATGCCAAAATCACTGCAGATGGTGATTGCAGCCATGAAATTAAAAGATGCTTGCTCCTTGGAAGAAAAGTTATGACCAACCTAGACAGCATATTCAAAAGCAGACACATTACTTTACCAACAAAGGTCTGTCCAGTCAAAGCTATGGTTTTCCCAGTAGTCATGTATGGATGTGAGAGTTGGGCTATAAAGAAAGCTGAGCGCCGAAGAATTGATGCTTTTGAATTGTGGTGCTGGAAAAGACTCTTGAGAGTCCCCTGGACTGCAAGGAGATCCAACCAGTCCATCCTAAAGGAAATCAGTCCTGAGTATTCATTGGAAGGACTAGTGCTGAAGCTGAAACTCCAATACTTTGGCCACCTGATGCAAAGAACTGACTCATTTGAAAAGACCCTGATGCTGGGAAAGTTTGAAGGCAGGAGGAAAAGGGGATGACAGAGGATGAGATGGTTGGATGGCATCACTGACTCTATGGACATGAGTTTGCATAAACTCCAGGAATTGGCGATGGACAGGGAGGCCTGTCATGCTGCAGTCCATGGGATCGCAAAGAGTCGGACACGACTGAGCGACTGAACTGAACTGAACTGATGAATGTTTACCAGGAGGGGGAGCCCTGGCTGCCCAGAAATGGCACAAGGGTTCCTTCAGGAACCAAACCCCAAACTCCTCCTTCCCTGACTGCTCCTCATGAAATAACCCAGGTCTCCACATCCAAGCCACTTCCAGTTCAACATTTATACTAGAGATGTGTTTCCTTGGACAGCTTTGCCTTTTCCTCTAAAATTCAGTTTTATTGTCTTTTTTTTCTTTTTTTTTTTTTTTTTTGAAAAGAAGTTTTACTAAATATGACACACTAGTAGCAAAAGAGAAGACAAGAAGCCTGACCAATTCGGGCTATTTTGTACTGCAAGGCTCTGTGCTCCTTTGTCTGAGATTCAAGGGTAGATGGATGTGTGTGCTCTGTTCATCTCCTAGACAACCCCAGGAGCTAAGCCATCCCCATTTGATAAATGAGGACATTGGGGCACATAGAGGTCCTGGTCACCTACTGGGAACAGACGGAGAGGGATTTTTGAGTCCAGGCAATCTGGTTCTGGTTCGAGTCTGTGGTCTTGGCCATCCCACTCTTCTGCAGACTCCCCGGCCTACACAGAGAAGCATGCCTCATCTGCATCCAGGAAGCTCTCAGGGCAAAGGGACATAGGAGGGTTGATTCCCAGGGATGTTAAGCTACAGAGCTGTGAAGTCTGTGGGTACGTTGGAGCAGGCTTGGGGACCTCATATGCAAGAGAAAAGGGTTATGCAAAGGAGAACATTTGTCAGGGGAGGTGCAAGGCAAGAGGTCCCATTTCAGCCCTGAGGGAACTTGCCTCAACTGACTTAAAAGGAACTGTCAGGAATGGCTCACATGAGCCCATCCAAGAGAGACAAAGGTCAGTCTCTTTGAAAGCCTAAAAATCAGTGTAATCCCTGAAAGAAGACAGCCTTCTAGGCTTGAGAGAGAACAGTGGAAAGGTGGCAAATGTCGCACTGGCATGAGCCCGGGCGGGAAAAGTGACGGTAGCGGAGAAGGTTGGGTCCACCAAGAGGAAGGCTGGGTCCATCCCTGGGCACTTCTGGGAAGAGAAGGAATTAGCAGAGCCAAAAGACCTGGGACACTGAGTGTTGTTCTGGGGGCAATCAGAGCCTAAGACCACCGTGTTTGCCATAGCACCAGACACAACCGACTTCTGAGCAATGCTGGCAAGGGCAGATGTTTCAGGCTGGCTTCCTCAGAAGCAGACCTCAAAGCAAAGACTTGGGTGAGAACAGTTTATCTGGGAAATAATTCCAGAAAGCTCAGATGGAGAGAGTGGGAAAGAAAGAAATGGAGTGTTCATAAATAAGTGACTACTGTGGGCAGCTGGAGCTCAGTCCTGCTTGTGACCCCTGGGATGGTCGACCTGAGGAGGGAAGGAGCTGGGGTATTCACCCTCCAACTCCTGTCTGTCGTGTCGACCCCCCAGCACTTTTCCTGCCCCCTGGAAGATCAGAACACAGAAAGCAACCACTCAGTGAGCTCCAGGTGTTTGTAACAGGAAGCTTTTGGCAGATCCAGGCACACTGATCGTCCAGGGAGTTCGTGCGGGGCCTTGAAAGAGATGGTTGGACGGCATTATCGACTCAATGGATGTGAGTCTGAGCAAACTCTGGGAGATAGTGAAGGACAGGGAAGCCTGGCATGCTGCAGTCCATGGGGTCACAAAGAGTCAAACATGACTGAGCAACTGAACTACAACTGAAAGCACTTGCTGCACCAAGTTCTATGGGTGATATAAAAATCAAGGCCTCCTAAAGCCCCCCCTCATAGCCTCCACTTCATCTTCAATCAGAGATGAGTATCTTTCCTTCCTCCTCATCTTCCCTTTAGTACTTAAGCAGCAGCCTAGATCCCTTAATGAGCTTTTTTGAGATTTTAGAACTAGAGTTGGAAATTATGCCCATGACTTGGTCTTCCTGCCTGCACGTGGACATAGCTTTTCGTACTGAATGGGCATAATATGTGAGTGATGGCTGGAATCTGCTCTGCCCCTGTATCAAAACAAATGGGTAAGCCAGTTGGGGAAAGAATTTATTCAGGGAACAGGTGGCTGAGAGCATCTGTGCCCAGAAGTAGCAAATGAAATGGGTAAAATGTAAATAGGAGCTAGAAAAAAATCGTTTCCTGGTATTTCCTATCAAAAAACAGGCTTGGTACTTCTTTGGACTTTTTCGTTAATGTCAAACCCTGAATTTTAGGTGGGAAAAATTTTATTAAGGAAAGGAACTCAGCACCTTCCTGGAAGATTAGACTGTTGAGATCAGTAAGTCAAGGAAAAGAGTGGCCTGGGAGTTGAAATCTATGTAGTAACCTCACCCAGATTTCTAATTAGAGAACAAAAAAGTGAGATTTCACACTTCACACGGAGGTCTGACTACAGGGACATTCATTGTTACTTCTTGCAATTTCTAATACTAATTAGATCAGACATGCATGCATGTGTGCCAAGTCGCTTCAGTCGTGTCCAACTCTTTGCTGCAACACTATGGACTATAGCCCACTAGCCTCCAATGTGCATGGAATTCTCCAGACAAGAATACTGGAGTGGGTTGCCACTCACTTCTCCAGGGGATCTTCTCAACCCAGGGATGGAACCAGAGTCTCTTATGTCTCTTGCATTGGCAGGTGGGTTCTTTACCACTAGCACCACCTGCGAAGCTCAGATCACACATAAGTGAGACCAATTAAAATATGAAATACCATGCTAGAAATTCAGAAACTGTCCTCTTTTAAACCTTAGTGTAAAGCTTGATATCTTTGTTCAATAGCCCCAGGTAGCTGTTGAACTCATATAAAAAACGTGGTTAAGAACAAATACAAATGTGTCATAATTGTACAATTACAAAGACTTACTTTAAACAAATGCAAAATGTCTTAATGATTTTTTTTATTGATTGCATGTTGAGATGATCATGCTTTCAATCTACCGGGTAAGTAAAATATGTTACTAAATTAACTGCACCATTTTATAACTTTTTAAAACATGGTTATTAGAAAATTTTTGATTTCTTATTTCTATTGGACAGTGTTACTTTCTATAAAAGGTCTTAAAACAGATTTTTTATTGTCAAAGAAACATCTCATATTTTAGCTAACCATCAAATAGTTTTCTCTTGCCCCTTTCCCACCCCTTTATGTAGGAAAGTACAAGGTTTTTGTGCTCCAAGTAAGAGGACTGGAGATGGATCCTTACTCATAATGTCTTGGTTGCAAAAAGGGAAAATTGTGCATCTGTGGAGACCCAAGTTGGCTACCGAATTCGCACTGAATTCTTAACACACTGCTGCCCCTTCTGGGCCCAAGTTGTAAAGTGGAAGACTGAGCTAAATTGATCTCCAAATCACCCCAATCGTATCAACTGCATGTGTGCATGCTCAGTCACTTCAGTCATGTCCGACTCTTTGCAACCCTATGGACTGTGGCTCACCAGACCCCTCTGTCCATGGGATTCTCCAGGCAAGAATACTGGAGTGGGTTGCTATTCTTTCTCCAGGGGATCTTCCCAACCCAGGGATCGAACCCACACCTCCTGCATTACAGGTGGATTCTTTACTGCTGAGCCCTCAGGGAAGTCCAATCCCATCAATTAATCTTCCTCAAAGGTCCTTTTCACTCCCAACTCAAAATTCTTCATGGTTGCTGGCTGGACATGATGGTGCCTCCTGTCCCCGTTTTCTGTGTTACTGTCACAGGAAGCTGGCCTCATGCCTTTCTGTCTTCTGTGCTTCACAGCAAGTCCTCTGCATGAAATCCCGAATAGTTGTGTCCCCACACCTTCAAATGTCACCCATCAATCAAAATCATGCTGAAATGTTACCTTTCTTGTAAGAGCTGTATTTCCTCAGCTGGCAGTAGCTCTTCTGGGTTTAACACCATGTCTCGCTGCCTTCTAAAAAAAGGAAATGCCTCCTATGTTGGGCAGTGGTTATTGATGTGTGTGTGTCATCTCTGGAACCCGCTCCAGAAATGCAGGGCCCATCTTACTGTACCGAGTAGAACTAGCTCGGTGGCCCATACTGTGGACAGGAGCACCCCATTCTGGCTTCCTTCTTCCACCACCTCTCCAGAAACACATCATGCCCAAAGCATACATGATATAATAGGAGTGCCGCATTCAATGGATCACTTGGTAGCTGACATGAGCTATAAACTCAATCACTTGTTTCTTTGCTTTATCGTTCTATCCATGCTATTTCTTTCTTTTTTAAGAGAACTTAAGAATGAGCATGCATTTATTCAAAGTAAAGTGGCTGGTTTTTGTTTCAAAGCAGACTGACTGAGAGGCTAACGCAGCCTCAGTTTAAGGGCCCTGATTACAAGGCTCCTTCAGGGGCTCTGGGTGAGGTTCTGGCAATTCATGTTCATCATGTTGCAGTATTTTTCCCGAGAGGGAGTCTCATAGAGCAACAGCTTCTGGCTTCACAAAATATGGATCTGTGCCTGATTTTAGTTCTCTCTCAATTTTTAATTGGAACAAGAAGACACCTAAGCCATTTTTTTTTTTTTTGGTCACTCAAAAAAAATTCCAGAAGCCATCTGTCATTGTTCAGTCGCTCAGTCATGTCCATCTCTTTGCGACCCCATGATCTGCAGCACATCAGGCTTCCCTGTCCATCATCATTTTCTGGAGTTTGCTGCTCAAACACATATCCACTGAGTGGGTGATACCATCTAGCCAAACCCATGGGAATGCACTGATTCCACATTCTGTGCTCTTTGTAGGTCTCTCTGGCTCTGTACATGAAAGACTCATAATAGTTTTGGAGCAAATGAGTCAACAAATGAATAAATAAATGAATATATGAGTGAAATCTTGTGATGTCACACAACTCCATAACAGGGAAACAAACTCTTTTGTAAAAATGACAAGGCAGCATGGAAATACCCTCACCTTTGTGGAAGGAAACAAAGTGCAGTGACAACCCAGTAAAGAAACATTCCAGTCAAGGAGGCAAATTAAATCGCAAGCATTTCTGATGCCCAGAAATGCAAATGCAGTACAAAGAGGAAGTCTTCCCAAAGTAATTTCCTGTCCATGGAGCATAAAAGAGGAACTCTATTCTTCTTTTTTCAGGAAATGTGTGATGCACACAGACTTTCATGATCTCAGCAGGATACAGACACACAAAGAGCAAATCATAAAAATACTCTTGAAGTGAAGTCACTCAGTCATGTCCGACTCTTTGTGACCCCATGGACTGTAGCCTACCAGGCTCCTCCGTCCATGGAATTTTCTAGGCAAGAGTACTGTAGTGGGTTGCCATTTCCTTCTCCAGGGGATCTTCCCGACCCAGGGATCGAACCCAGGTCTCCCGCATTGCAGGCAGATGCTTTACCATCTGAGTCACCAGTGCATCTATTAAAAGACTACCCCCATGCATGACACTGGCACCACAAGCAACCAGAAGCTTCCATAAACTAAGAAGGTGTGCATCTTAACACATCATATGATTAAACATTGTATTTACATAAAATATTATTTGTCATTTTCATTTTTTTAAATTCAGGGAACAATTGGTATTTGGAAAATAAATGTACATCAACTTATGTTTGCAGAACTTCTAGTGTCTCTGAATGTGTCTGATTTGAAAGCCAAATTATCGTAAGTGCTAAAAATAATGTCACACTGTACTTTGGCAGAAAATATAAAACACAAGCAAGTTGAGTAAAATGGACAGTGATCTTTTTAACAATTTTAGACATTTACTTTTTAGTACTTTTAAAGTGTATTTCTAAAAGAACAAGACCACAAATGGTAGAGGGCAGGAACTGAATTTCCTTAAAAGACTAAATGGGTATGTCAGTAGCAGTGGCAACTAAAATGACAGTCATTTTCCTTTTATTAAGCTGTGGTTCACATAAGAATTGCATTTTCCTTTGAAAATATCTTGAGTGAAGTCACTCAGTCGTGTCCAACTCTTTGTGACCCCATGGACGGTAGCCTACCAGGCTCCTCTTTCCATAGGATTTTCCAGGCAAGAGTACTGGAGTGGGTTGCCATTTCCTTCTCCAGGAGATCTTCCCAACCCAGGGATCGAACCCAGGTCTCCCACATTGTAGGCAGACGCTTTACCATCTGAGCCACCAGGGAAGAGCCCAGTTTATTCTCCACCTTGATGAATTTCTCCACAAGTTAGCTAATCATTACTAATGTTACAGATTTCAAATAGGTCAAGTTTCAGTCTTTGAACTTTGAGATCAGATGATCTAAAGAGAAGAAAATGCAAACTAGTAGATACAGGATGGATAAACAACAGGGACCTACTGTATAGCACAGGGAATTATATTCAATATCCTGTAATAAAATATAATGGGAAAGAATATGAAAAAGAATATGTATGTATGTATAACTTTGCCATACAGTAGAAATTACACAACATTTTAAACCAACTATACTTCAGTAAGTGAATTCCCTGGTGGTCCAGTGGTTAATGATTTGGCACTTTCACTGTGGTAGCCCAGGTTCCATTTCTAGGTGAGAAAACAAGATCCCACAAGCTGTGCAATGGAGACAAATAAATTAAAATAAAAAATAAAACTATACTTAAATAAGATAATTTTTAAAAGAGAGAGAAGATTAATTAATAAAAAGTCCTACAGGCTTCTTTCCCTTCTATGAGTCATCCTAACCCAACCACCATGGTCGTTTACTTCATCAGGTACTGCTCAGACATCAAGAGCCTGTATTCTTTCACCACTTTAATCATTCTACTCACTCCCTTGTCATTTATTTGATGCCACATTCTGCTGTCACTGCCTTCATGATGCCCACAGAAATCCCAATACCAAGACTTAGCTCTACCCTCAACACTTCTCCCAGAAATATATAACTACCTACCCAGGAGGCCCAGTGGCTGCAAGTTCAAAGTCATGATTGACAGAGAATATTCCCAAATGCCCAACCAGTGAATAATGATGATGACATTTATTGAGTGCTTACTACAAGCCGGGCACCAAAGCGCTTTACATGTATGATGTCATTTAATCCTTAGAAAACTCTACTACAATTTCCCCTACTTGACAGATGTGTAAACAGAGACGGAAAAAGAATAGGAAACTTATTTGAAATTCACAGGTCACTGGCAGGACAAAGATTTGAATCTGGGCAGGGTCCCCCAGTTGTCAACCAACAGAGCACTGCCCCTGGTTATAAGAAAATGTCTGTGTCAGTGTGGTCCCTGTACTCAAGGAGTCAGTCAGGGGGATGGGAGGAGCATGGCAGAAATGCTGAATGCTCTACTCAAAGCATGAGATTCTGCATTTTAAAGTGATCCCCAAGGGAGTCTGATTTCCACAAAGTATAATAAGCACTTGTCTAAGGAACTCATTAATGACAAAAGATTCAGTACAGACTTTTTGATCACCCTGCAAAATCTCCCACTTTCCTTTTATCTTAAAATGACAAGCCAAAGTCACAAATATAAGTTGCAAAAGTAAAGAAAATCTGGGGTACTCAGCCCAACTTTAGTTTAACTCACCAACATTACGCACAGGTAATGTTGGCTTAAAAAACATTCACAACCTAAAAGTTGAGAGTTGTGTTTTATCCAATGGGAATTTTTAGGATTCCAAGCCCAGGAGGCAGCCTCTCAAGTAACCCACAGAGAACTGCTCCAAGGAGGCGAGGGGAGTAGCCACCTTATAAGAAGTTTTGCAGCAAAGGGCAGGTAGTCTGAGTCAATAGATTATTGTGAATTAAAGAAAACCCAGTATCTAAAGTTAGGGAATTTAGCACTTTTCTGTGTCTGGGAAGATGCAAGAGTCTGGGCTCACTGAAATCCTTCCTTTGATAGGCAACTCAGCTAGCTGGGGCCAGTATTCTGTTTTCACATCCTTAGTTTCCTCAGGGCTCACCAGCTCTGGAAGGAGGGCTGCAATAGTTGATGACAATGACGTCCTTCTTTTTACTGATATGGCAGGAAATACTCCATTTCTCAGTAAGCTGCTAAGAGAAGAGCTCCATAGCAGCTCTTCACACCAGTGTGAGAATGGAAACCTGTGTGATGGTGGCTGCTGGCCTATATCTTTCTCCTGGCAGGAAAGGTAAGGCACTGGAAACTTCACTAGGCCAAAATGAGAAACAGGCAAAGCTCATCCATTGTCACCCTTGGCAGGAGTGGGGACTGAAAAAGGTACCCTTGGTGGGGTGATGATGATGGCAGTGGCAGCTCTGGATGTTGCTCATATTTCAGTTCCTGATCCAGTTGCTGGTTACATAAGTATGTTCAGTTGTTGAAAATTTACTAGCTGTAGACTTGGGATTTTTGCAAGCATACTGTATGTTGATAAAAGTTTACATAAAATATGTTAATTTTTTCTATAAAATAGTCTCACTAAATAACAGATAGGCAAAATAATAGTTTTTATAGCAGAGTGGTAGGAAGTACATAGTTTAAATGGGAAAATTACTACATTTTCAACAAAAAAGCAAGGTATATTCTCTTTTTAGAAAAACTATATAAACTTATTTACTCTTGGAAGCAGGAAGACTAGTTTAGATGTTTTGATTTTTTATCATTTATTTTATACTCACAAAAAATTGCAAAAATAATCCAGAGAGTTCCCATGTACCCTTCACCCTGCTTGTCCAAATGCTAATTCTATCTTCTATAAATATATTGTCAAAACCAGAAGACTGACTCAACTCCAGCTTCTTTCTACTAAGAGTTCACCAATAAGAATATTCTGCCTTATCATATTATCCAGCAATCCCACTTCTGGGTATATATTCAGAGAAAACGATAAATCAAAAAGAGAAATGCACCTCAATGTTCATAGCAGCATTATTCACAATAGTCAATACACGGAAACAATCTACATGTCCATCAATAGATGAATGGATAAGGAAGACATGGTACATATCTACAATGGAATATTACTTAGCCATAAAAAAGAATGAAATAAAGCCATTTGCAGGAACATGAGTGGATCTAGAGATTACCATACTAAGTAAACTGGAGAAAAACAAATATCATGATATCACTTATACATGGAATTTTAAAAAATGATACAAATGAACTTATTTACAAAACAGAAACAGACTCAAAAACATTGAAAACAAACTTATAGTTACCAAAGGGGAAAGATGGTGGGGGGAGGAATAAATTAGAAGTTTGGGATTAACATACACACACTACCATATATAAAACAGATAATCAACAAGGACCTACAAGTTCCTTGTGCTATTGTATGGCGCAGGGAACCCTACTCAATATTCTGTAATAACCTATATAGGAAAAGAATCTGAAAAAGAATATATATATATGTGTGTGTGTGTATAATTGAATAATTTTACTGCACACTTGAAACTAGCACAACATTGTAGACCCACTATACTCCAATATAAAATAAAAAATAAATTAAAAAAATATTCTGCCTTGGCTGGCAATGTCATACCTTGTGGCCCACTTCATAGATTTACAAAGGAAACAATGATGCATAAGTGAATACAATAAAATATATGTTGCTTAATTTTTGACTGTCAGATATTCTTTTAATACATATTATATAAATATATATGTGGAAATATACACATATACATATAAATTGTTATGTAGATACATACCTATATATATGTGTGTGTTACATATCTGAAATTGAACAGTAAACAGTCATTAGGTGAACCTGCAAATTAACTTTACCTGTTTATGACACTTATCACATGACTTGATCATAATCATTTAGTCCCACCAGTTGCCTAACTCCAGTATTGGGGTTTCTCTGCATCTTCACCTCTCTTTCAATCCCTTAAGTGAAATTAATGCACTGCTTTCAGATTGCAGGAGGTATGCATCAACCAGATGGTCATACAGTTTTAAGAGAAAAGAAAATTATTTGACACATAGCTCAATTAAGCAGTTCATCCAAGACAAACCAAAGAGGGTATTTTTAAATGCATATTTTGGAAGATGATAATGGCATTTGGCAGGCTAACTAAGATACTTCATCAGAATGACACTATAAAGAAAAGCTCAGGATAAAAACATCAAACTGATGAAACTAAAGTAAAAAAGAAAGTCTACTGGACCATTGCAAGTAAATTATATTAGGCATAGTGAGCACATGGTTATTTTTGCATCTAGGAATTCTTTCTGAAGGGTCCAGGAATGAGTTATTTCACCAGAGAGAACTTTCTACTAGCCCATTAGGACTTTGGGAATTAAATGTTACCAAACCTAAATAAATACATAAGTTTTAGAGCCATCTTCTCATTAGTCTCCAAATTTTCTACTCACTTCATCTACTTAACCCAAACTCTAGGTTACATGTGGTTCAAATACTGACTGAAAGTACATCCCCCTTGCCTGAATGGTACAATGCTGGATAGTTGGAGTCTCCACATTCTATCTTGAATTCAGAGTTTCTCAGCCTCAGAAGTACTGACATTTGATCAGTAGTCTTTGCTAGGGGGTGGTGGTGGTGGTGGCTGTGCTGTGCATTCTAGAAGGTTGAGCAGCTTCTAGGACCTCTACCCATCAGGTGCAAAGAGCACACCCTCCTCAGTTGTGACAACCAAAAATGTTTCAGACATTGTATATGCCCACTGAGTAGGAGGGGGTAAAATCACCGCTGCTCTGAGAGCGTCACTTAGATGGACTTTCAGACAAAAACTCAGTCCTTTTAACAACAAACTATAAATAATGTGAAGGGCCTAGAAATAGTATGTATCAATGATGTGAGTGGATTCCAAAGATGTCATGAGTTTTTCATTCCAGCTTCAAAAAATTTTCCCAATCTTTCCAGTCAATCAACATATAGAAGAAAGCTAGAGCTAGAAGGTTTAAAAGAGCTTTGAAGAGACTATTTTTATCTCATTAATGAAGGAACTTAGGTCCTCTGAAGAGGTAAGCATTTCTCCACGATCACCCAACAAGCCAAGCTGTCTAGTTTCTAGCCCAGTTACCTTGGGTAGCCCGCTTGGCTTCTCTCAAATTCTTATTCATATAATTTAAAAGGTTACATTTATTGACCAGCTGTAGATCACCTGGTTATGTGACATAAAGCCACAATCCCACTCTCCCACACTGGCAAGCAATTGCAGGGAAAAAAAAAAGATGGAAATGGCAATATAACCAAAAAGAACAGTCAAATTTCACCCTTTGGAATGTTATGGCCAAGTTGCCACTGGAGGGAAAGAACTGCAGATATATCTTACAGAAAAGGGAGGAATCATTAAGGCTACTCTCAGTGAGATGGTAAAACTCAAAGTGACATTGATTTCAAAACTCCTTCAGTATTATAGTTACAGCCCCCAAATCAGAAACATAACTTTCTGCAGAAGGCTGTGTACCCTAAGGAACTAATGATGTGTTAGCCTTGTCAGTGAAATGGAAAACTTCTGTGTGACAGAGTCATAAAAAAAGGCAATTATAGGCACTGCAAGAGACTGTAAAATACAACAGGAAGATGATATTTGCAAAATTATTCCCAATTACCAGCTCACTTGACCCTCAAAATCATCTTAAGAGGCTGAGACCCTTGTTTTTATAGGTGAAAGAATGAGGGCTGGACCCCTAAACATTCACAAGTGCAGAGTAGAGCCTGGAACCCAGATTCCCTGTGGAGAAGTCCACTGCCTCTGCTCTTCACCTCAGCTGCCCCTAGAGGCAGAGGAGAAGGCTCCTGCTTTGGGTGTTGGTATTCTCTGTACTTCTGAAATGTTCCTGTCCACAACTATGCCAGAGCCTGCGACCATTCATGGGTGTTCCTGTTCTCCCCTGCTTCCTGGGCAAAAAGGAAGGCTAGGTTTTCCAGCGTGCCTTATATCGGTCTGTGTGAGGCTGATGCATTGTGAGAAGTGAATGTGCTATCTCCAAGCCGGGCCAATTGAAAATCTCCAACTTGAGGTCCTCACTCTTTTTTCCAGTCTCTACAGATCTAGGGAAAGATTGATCTGTCAGATGGAAGGAGTCTGGACTCCAGAATGACCCTGTGGAGCTGGGTCATCGTGATCCAAACTGCATGGACCAGGGAAAAGAGTAAGAAATAAGCTTTTATTGTATCAAACCACTGAGATTTGGGGTATAATTAACCACTACTGTTGCTTCTGACAAAAACAACTAGGTTAGCAACACATTTCAGGGGTAACATCCCACAGATTGTCAGGCAATTTCGGGGGGCTACACGTATAGAAAAGAGTTACAGATGTCCCCCACAGAGTCCCAAGGCCAGTTTCTACTTGTCGAGTATGCATTGTCATAAAGCCCTTTCCACCTCTGTTCAAGGATTTCACTCCCCAAAGACTTTCCTGCTAACCTCCTCTTCAGCAGGACTTCTAGTGAGAGCTAGCTTTGACAAAAGGAATGCCAGCTTCTACTCCCATGACTCTGGGAGACCCTGATAATATCCAAGTGAACCCCTGCTCCCAAACATTTTCTATACAGAATCCGTGTAAACCAAGATGATAATCACTCTGCCAAGAGCCAGCAACCCAAAAGTGAACCAGTAATTTGTTACTGAATTTATCAGGACTTATACTAATAAACATACTTCAAGATTTCACTTCCAAGCATCCCATCTGTCTTAGGAAAAAAGGAGCTATTTAGAGCACCACACATTTTTTTTGTATTATAAAGGGAGGAAAATGGGCTGTCATAATAACCAAGCTTGGTAAAATTACCAGTACTTGGTATTATAGAAGAAATTGGGGGAAATTACAAGGTGCTTTTGAAGTCACACTTAAACTATTTTTTCCCTTCTAAATGGATAGATCTACAGTGTGCACAAAGAGGGCAAGTGGTTGATTATACAGACATCTAATTTAGTCTCCCAAATCCGGTCTAGGCCATTCTGAACATACAATGATAGGAGATATATCTCCCACATTATTTCCTGAAGAAAGGACAAAATCATGAAAAGATGCATAAACCATACATATCTTATTTCAAAGTTTTAAATACACTCACAGAAGACTTCTAAGCAATGAGAACCCATACAAGCACAGAAAACTCTGATTATACTTACTGGGCTTCTTCTTCCTTCTTAGAAGTTAATTGATTTACCATAAAAGCTTTACTGTTGAGCTAATGAGCAAATCACAGTATCAGAATCTGTTCTATACCAGAGGTTCTTAAATGTGACTGCACATTAAAATCATCTCGAAAAGACTTACAAAATCCTGATGCCCAGGTCACACTCTGGACCAATGACATCACAATCTTTGGGAGTGGGAACCAGGTACTTTTAAAGCTTCCCAGGTGATTACAAAGTGCAGACAAGGTTGAGAACTTTGTCCTTGATAACTTCTATGGGCTAAAACCAAAACATAGGCAACCCTTGTTTTTCTTTTATTTTTTTTTTCTTGTTTTTCTTTTAATCCAAAGCCAACAAAGGAACTTCTTCTATGGCATTATGTCAGCATGGTAATGAACAGCAGCATGAGAGTTAAAGTGTTAGTCACTCAGTCATGTCTGACTCTTTGTGACCCCATAGACTGTAGCCCGCCAGGTTCCTCTGTCCATGGAGTTCTCCAGGCAAGAAGAATACTGGAGTGAGTGGCCATTCCCTTCTCCAGGGGATTTTCTTGACCCAGGGATCGAACCCAGGTCTCCTGCACTGAAGGCAGATTCTTTACTATCTGAGCCACCAGGGAAGCCAACAGAGGCCTTCATTTTCCTCTACTGAAAACTGGCTTACTTTGAATCTCAGAGCTTTGCACTGGGCCTTCTTATGAAATGAGGGGAGTAGAACAGCTTCTTACACCAGTAGATTTCACAAGAGATACTAGGCTTAGTACTTTCCTTTATCAACAAAGGTCCGTCTAATCAAAGTTATGGTTTTTCCGGTAGTCATATGTGGATGTGAGAGTTGGACCATAAAGAAAGCTGAGTGCTGAAGAACTGATGCCTTTGAACTGTGGTGTTGGAGAAGACTCTTGAGAGTCCTTTGGATTGCAAGTAGATCCAACCAGTCCATCCTAAAGGAAATCAGTCCTGAATATTCATTGGAAGGACTGATGCTGAAGCTGAAGCTCCAAAACTTTGGCCACCTGATGCAAAGAACTGAGTCATTGGAAAAGTCCCTGATGCTGAGAAAGACTGAAGGCAGGAGGAGAAGGGAACAAAAGAGGAAGAGATGGTTGGATGTCATCAGCGACTTGATAGACATGGGTTTGAACAAGCTCTGGGAGATGGTGATGGACAGGGAAGCCTGGCGTGCTGCAGTCCATGGGGTCATAACGAGTCGGATGCTACGGAGTGACTGAACTGAACTAGATGGACTTGCCAGGTGATGCTAGTGGTAAAGAACTCACCTACCAATGCAGGATATGTAAGACATGGGTTGGATCCTTGGGTTGGGAAGATCCCCTGGAGGAGGGCATGGCAACCCACTCCAGAATTCTTGCCTGGAGAATCCCCATGGAAAGAGGAGCCTGGTGGGCCACAGTCCATAGGGTGGCAGAGAGCCAGACACGGCTGAAGCGACTTAACACACACCAGGCTTAATACACCCAAACTTTACATTTCTCTTTCTGAACTTCCCCCATTCAGAATAATTTAAAATAACTGTGTCTCCTGAAAAGTAGTAAAAGAATGCTTTGAAACCAACCAAATAATAGCTTTAGACATTCTTCAAGAACATCCTATGGCACCATCAAATGTTTCTTGATTTTTAAAATTTGTTATGTTAAACAAACTCATTAAAGTTTTGTGGGAAAACAAACAAACAGTTGTCTACACTTAATGTCACTTAATTGTACTCAACACCTGTTGTGGAGAGATGAGTTTATTAATTATCACATTGTATTTTGAGGACATATTAATATAGGGCAGAACCATAATAAAGTGTTTGTGGAAAGCAGCTGCAGTGTGATAACAAGCCCCCTCATCAAAAACTGAGAACGTGGAAGGTGTCTGGAGCCCCCAGGACAACACCCAACCCGCTCCTCTCCTCTGAACCTCGGGTTTCTAAATCCAACTGCTTATGCAACAGTTACAGGTACCTCACACTTTCCTGATCTTCTCATTAAAAAGCTGTTCTCCTCTGTCTCAGCAAATGGCCATTTTCTCCTTTCAGTTACTCAGCACAAATCCTTAGAAGTCCCCCCAAGTCTTCTTTCTTCACTCCACGTCATCTGAGCCTAGGCCACTGTGGGAGCTCCCCAAGCTGATTCCCTGATGCCAACCTTGCTCCTTTCTCTAGTCTTGAAACAGAAGTCAGCATGGGCCATGCTGTGACATCAAGCCATGTTACTCTGATTTTAACCCTCCACTGTCTCTGCATTTCATTCAAAGTCAAAACTGGTCTTTAGAAGCCCTACACAGGTGATGGCCCACCTCACCTTGACTTCATTTTCTGTTACCTCCTCCCACACACACTCCACTCTAGGCACACCTGTCTGTTTGCCAATTCTTTTGCATGCGAGGCATGCTATTGCCACTCTTAAGGTCACCAACCATCATTTTCTTTAACCAGGGACTGAGGTGTTTCTGAAGACGCAGGACCTTCAGTGCATGTGGGACAAACCAAGATGAGTAGGTCACCCTACCTTTCCCACTCCCAGATGTCTTCCTTGGTGAAACCTTCACATTGGGTCTTAGCTCTGTGTGTGTGTGTTCAGTAGCTAAGTTGTGTCCGACTCTTTGCAATCCCATGGACTGTAGCCCACCAGGCTCCTCTATGGGATTCTCCAGGCAAGAATACTGGAGTGGGTTGCCATTTCCTACTCCAGGGGATCTTCCCAACCCGGGAATGGAACCCATGTCTCCTGTGTCTCCTGCATGTAGATTCTGAACTACTGAGCCACCTGGGAAGCCACTACCTATAGCTAAAACTGACTCTTTTCCCTCCCACCCATCCTTATCCCATCTCATAAATTCCTGTTTCTCAGAGCCTTTATCATCATTTAACATGCTCTATAGTTATTTACATGGTTTCATTTTCTACTCCCTCCACTAATAGGTAAGCCCACGAGGGCTGTTTTATTCACCACTGTATTCCCCAGAATCTGGAAGAGTGACTAGCACACAGGAGATGATCAGTAAATATTTGCTGAATGAAATAATTACTTATACTGTATAATAAACGTTCTACATATGTATGATTCAAGGTGACAAAATTGTTTCAAGATGAAAATAGCAGATCAATATTATTTCTTGGTGAACTTAAGAACTATAATCAATGGCAATTAGAAAAATCCATGGCACAAATAAAATTTAGTGACTGTGGGAGAAAATAAACTTGCAATCTGAGCCAAAGTCTACCTAGGGAAGATGGACTGAAAGTGGGCAGTTAGTGTGACATAAAGTGCCTTTTGGTATTGTTCTTGCATTCATATGCATTAAAATCCATTATACTTGTGAAAGCACATTGAGATTTTTTTCCCCAAGCATTATATAAATTAATTATTATAATATATCCACCACCAACATCCTAATGACATAAACAACTCATCCAAGAGGGAGAGAAGATACTTAATACCTTTTATTGTCATTAAAGACTGGTAGCATAGCAGGTGCAATGCACATCAGAAACCACAGTCACCTCATTTTACCCACAACCATCTTCATAAATAAATTTGTATTATTGCAAGGATATGCTGGGGGAGTTTTTGTTTTCCTTCCAAATAAATATCTCATTTTAAGAGGCAAATGTTTGCTTCATGAAGATAAATGGTAAAATTCCCAACAGTTTTCTTTCCCTCCCCACTCTTATGAATACTGGCTTTGATTTCATTTTCTGGATATATTTTGCCATCCAGAGTTTGAGGCTTATAAAATTCACGGCATATGCTGCTCACCAACCAGTACACCAAATTCCAGTGTGAAAAATCACCTTCCTTCCACATCAGCATGTGAGTCATTGCTAACCAAGCCACATGTTCAGGGGGAGGTGGGGAGGGATACTTCGGGGCACACCATAACCTGATTCACTATTTATATATAACAAAAGAAAGATTGCCAACACACCCCCAATTCTACTTGAAGTGAAGGTTCAATCAAAGCCTGGCCCTATTCATCCCAGCCCTGTCTGAGGCCACCCAAATGGACAAGCCCTGCTGGGAGGTGGAGAGGGAGTCTTGCTAAGCATTAACCATTAAATCAGCAAATGCTTTGAAGATGATGCTTGTTCCAAATCCCCTCAAAACCTTCCATGGATGGCCAATAACATGCAGTTTTGGGGTACAAGTGGCCAACCCCTTCAGCAGTTCAAATTTTAAAGGAAATGTATAACCTGAATTTCCAGGTTGATAAATTAGTCTCATGACCTGAAATCCACTCAACAGAGAGAGAAACTCACCCTTCCGGAAATAACAAAGTAAGATTCCTAGACCTTCAAAGCTGAGACGTAGACTTGGGACTGTAGCAACTGAACTAAGATTTAGAGAGTTAACCCATGAAGTTTCTTGGGCACTTATTACCCTGATCTTTACAAGATCCACATGCCACAGTTTCCACCCCAAAGAAGAATACCACAGGAACTCACAGAATAGCATGGACCTTTGCCATGACCCACAACCTTGTCTTCTTGAGTTCTTATAGCAGTCTCACAGGGAGAGGACTGTAACTGCCCTTTTACACTTACAGAAACAGGCTCAGCCACAATAACTTACTTCTTCAAAACTTAAAGTGCCATATATACTGGATACTGGATATACATGAATACTGGGGTCGGTAGCCATTCCCTTCCCCAGGGGATCTTTCCAACCCAGGGACTGAACCCAGGTCTCCAACATTGCAGGCAGATTCTTCACCCTCTGAGCCATCAGAGAAGCCCAAGAATACTGGAGTGGGTAGCCTATCCCTCCTCCAGGGGATCTTCCTGACCCAGGAACTGAACCAGGGTCTCCTGCATTGCGGGCAGATTCTTTATCAGCTGAGCTAATAGGGAAGCCCTAAAGTGCCAAAGCAGCAATTTGAAGACTGATGTGTTTTAATTTAAATTTATTTATTTTAATTGGAGGCTAATTACTTTACAATATTGTATTGGTTCTGCCGATGGTTTTTATGCGACTCCAATACAACCACTCCCATCAGTTTGTTGAGGATTAAACAAACTCAAGGGCTTCCCAGGTGGCGTTAGTAGTAAAGAACCTGCTTGCCAATGCAGGGGACATAAGAGACGCAGGTTTGATCTCTGGGTTGGGAAGATTTCTGGAGAAGGTCATGACAACCCACTCCAGTATTCTCGCCTAGAGAATGAACAGGGGAGCCAGGCAGGCTACAGTCCATAGGGTCACAAAGAATTAGACATCACTGAAGTGACTCAGCATGCATGCAAACTCAAGGTTAAGTGATGCATCTAAGGCCACACAGATGGTAAGAGGAAGCTCATGCTCTAGCTGCTGCTGCTGCTGCTGCTAAGTCGTTTCAGTCGTGTCCGACTCTGTGCGACCCTGTAGATGGCAGCCCACCAGGCTCCCCCATCCCTGGGATTCTCCAGGCAAGAACACTGGAGTGGGTTGCCATTTCCTCTTCCAATGCATGAAAGTAAACAGTGAAAGTGAAGTCGCTCAGTCATGTCTGACTCTTAGCGACCCCATGGACTGCAGCCCACCAGGCTCCTCCATCCATGGGATCTTCCAGGCAAGAGTACTGGAGTGGGGTGCCATTGCCTTCTCCTTGCTCTAGATGAGAGACTGGCAAACTTCATCCAAAAAGAGCCAGACAGAAAATGGTTTAGGCTTGTGGACCTCTCGGTCTGCAGCAGATACTCAACTGTGCCACTGCAGCCCAAGAGCAGTCGTGGACATGACACAGATGAATGGGCATGGCTGTCTTCCAATGAAACTTTATTTTCAAAAACAGGCAGAGGTTGGATTTGGCCTGTGAGTCGGAGTATGCTGGCTCCTGCTCTAAACCCACTAAACTAAAGTACTTCTAGAAACAATTTAGAAGTGCAAATAAGGTCATTCATATAAGCAATTGATTGATTATATTTGTGAGTCTTTTTGCCACATTTTATTAGGTAAACTAGAGCAAAAAAATAAGTTATACTGTGATAATTTAAAGCAATACCAACTCAGTATTTCACATTTGTTATTAATTTCATGATGGAAAAAATTTTAACATAGGTATATTGGTCTCATGCTTTTGAATATGTAAAAAGCCTCAATTTTACCACAAAAGAAAAAAAGCAACTCAAAACAGGGATGGTCTGGGTACAGGGATGATCAAGAAATGGCAGAATGTTGATAATTGTTGAAGCTGGATGACATGAGGTGCTGTTTTACTACTTGGTTTACTTTTTGTCTGCTGAAATTTTCATAACAGTTAAAAACATGAAAGCCTTACTTATGGTTGAATACAATGTGCATGGCACCTTGAATTCCTTCAGGGGGTTAACTCTGTTTTCTTCCTGACCTCTTGCTGGGCTAAGCTGTTTGTAGTTTTTTATCACCAAAATTATGTCTGCCAGTCCTCCAGCTTCCAACAGCCTCTTCCCTAAAGGTCAAGTCCTGGTGGTGTGCATGTGGCAGGAAAGATGCACTGATGGCATTTTAAGAGGATAAATGCAAATCACCAGCGTTTGAAGTCAGAGGTTCTAGGAAGCATCAAAACATTGCTGCTTTTTTTCCCCCCTCAAATCAATAAACCCCAGAGAATCAGAGAGAATTTAGAGCTTCATATATTTTGCATTCTATTCATGTCAGCTTTAATGATTCTGAAATGCAATTTTCACAGATTTTTACTAAGTAAGGCATCTTTTTTTCTCCTTTGGGAGATGACAAGCAATCATCTGTGGTCAAGATCTCTGTCCGGGTGAGCATGTTCTCTGCAAGAAGCTTGGCTCTGCTCAGCAAATGTTAATTCAGCAATTACTATGCTCCAGAAACTACTATGCTGGGTACCAAGACATGCTACTCTGTCCTCAGGGCAGCTACTCTTGGGAGGGGACCAGAAATACGAATATTTGTGTACCATTTTAAGAGCAAAGAAGAGAAAAACCATAGGGTGTGAGGAGAACCCAGAGGAGGACCATTTGAGCCAACCTAAAGGCATCTTGGGCTTCCCTGGTGGCTCAGTGGTAAAGAATCTACCTGAAATGCAGGAGACACAGGTTTGATCCCTAGGTCAGGAAGATCCCTGGAGAAGAAAATGGCAATCCACTAAGAGATACTTGAGTCACCTGAAGGATAAGAGGAGGTAGCTATACACAGAAAAGACAACAGGGCATCTAGGGAGAGGCACCAGCTTCAGCAAAGGCATAGAGGAGTGGAACAGCATGGCATACTGGGAGAATGACAACAGTTTGTTACTACTAGAAGGTATAGTTCAGTGCAGAGGGTAGAATGAGAAAGAGAAAGAGATGTTTCACTCACAGTCTCATATGCCAGGCTAAGGAGCTTGGAATGGTACGTTAATTGAGAGTCATGGATGGGTGAACAAGAAACAGCTGTGTACAGTAAGCATTTCAGAGAACATTCTGGTGCCAGAATGGTGCTGGGGATAATGGATTTGAAGGTAAGGTTAATAAGTGAGATCATCAAGAACTGGTGAAATAAAATCCAGTGAAAAATAATGACCCAGAACCTGGCAATGGATGGTGAGAAGTTGAGGAAGTGAGTTCAAAATTATAAACGGGAGGTAACATTGGTAAAGAGCCAGAATTGATGGTTATCACTAGCTTTCTGCTTTGGGTGACTGAGTAAGTCACTTACTGTGACAATATAAAAGGAAAATAAATCTTAGGATGAAATTGGAGAAGTATTTTCACAAGAGGTTGCATTTTAGGTATCTGGGACATACACAGCTGGACTCATCATTCTAAAGCTCAGGTAAGAGAAATTGAGACTGATTTTGGAGTCAACATACAGGTGCGGGTAAAACCACAAAAGGATGAGGTCACCAAATGAATGCATGTTGATCAAGAAGGACAAAAGGCCAAGGTCACAACCATGGACACTGAAGTCCAAGATGCTAATATAAGAAGAACCTGAAGAGTAACAAAGAAAACACTCAAAGTCAAGGAAACTGAGTGGAAAATACTTGCTTCTCTAGTGTGTTCTCCTTAACTCTCACACTAACACCACATGCAGGACATTTCAGAGTGCAGGGGGTTTTGCCCCCAACCAAGCAATTCTCCTGCAACACCAGCTGGGTGTGCTACTATCTATCTGGAGACAGAGTCATTCCCACAGGTTAAGGGCTCAATTCCATAGAATTCCTCCCACTTCAAAAGCCAATCCTAAACCCAAACTTCTGACCAACCGGCTACAAATTGAAAGTTCCCATGACCCCCACCTTGGGTTCAATTAATTTGTTACAGTGGCTCATAGAACTGAGGAAAACATTTCACTTACTAGGTCACCAATTTATTATAAGAGGATATAACTCAGGAATGGCCAGATAGAAGAGATGCCTAGGGAAAGATTTAGTTAAAGGATGCAGACTTTCCATACCCTCTCTGAGGTTTCCGCTCTCCCAGCACCTCCACATGTTCACCAACTTGAAAGCTCCCTGAACCTCTTACTTTGGGAATTTCTATGAGGGCTTCATCATGGTAAGTCTGACTGATCATTAACCAAATTTCTAGCCACTCTCTGGAGAATGGAGGGTGGGACTGAAAGTTCCAAGCTTCTAAAAATGGCTGTCTTTCTGGTGACCAGGTGCTATCCAAGAACTCACCAAGAGTCACCTCACTAGAACAAAAGACATTCCTGTTACTCAGGAAATCCCAAGGGATTTAGAAGCTTGGTACCAGAAACCCAGGGCTGAGGGATATATATATATATACACACACACACACACACATTTATATTGTTCCACAGAAACTCAAGAGAATTTGGTAGAATCATAGAGAAAAAACAAAGTATGCTACAAGGAGAGTGTCCTCTGGGAAAAGAGGTAATAATCTGTACTTTGCAGAGTTGTTGTGAGAGTTTGAGATAATAGACATCAGCATCTTGCCTAGTGCCTGGCATGTTAGCAGGCACTCAGCACCTGGTAGCCACCATCCTCCACTTGCTCATCAAAAAGACCCTGAAGAAGGTGAGAGGGACTGGGATCAGGAATACAGGTACAGAGGTCATTTCAATAAATGAAGGAACATCTTATCCTCTGAAACTGAAGGAAAGCACAGATGAAGGTTTGTCTAAGTAGGAAATGTCACAAGAGTATAAGCAGCAATTATTGACATCTACTTATGTCCCTGGCACAGGGCAAGATAATTATAAATGTTTTTCCATGGACTCCTTAAAAGAATTGTTCAAGGTACATAAAGTAGGCATTAGGTTTATCTTTTTTTCAGGTGAAGAAATGACTCAGAGCATTAAATTATCCTCCAAGATCATACAGTTAATAAACAGCAGAGTTAAGACAGGAATCCAGGTTTGTTTAAGCAAAAAAATATTCCCATGTTCTTTCCAATTCACTTGGCAGATGAGAGAGGTCATTCATGCAGTCCTGTTTACCATCTCATAGTCCAGTGGGCACAATATGAAGAGGGGGAAAAAATCAAAGTAAATGAAAGATTTATACTGACTTCCATGAAGCTGGAAATGGCAAGATAATAAAATAAGAAAAGTCTTTGGCCTCAAGCATCATTAGATGGAAAATGAGTCAAGAATCAAAGCATGATCTTTTCCTGTTATTTTTGTTGTTGGGGTTTTTTTTTATTATTTTTGGTGTTAGAAGATGGAGGAATGAGTAATCACATCTAAAATTTATAGGATTGTGAGAAAGAAAAAAAAAGAAGGAAAGGAAAAGAAATTACAAGTGTGATAAAGCCTAAGACAACATTTTCATTTTCAATTAAGAAATTGTCCTTATCTAGGCATATGTGCTTTGAGAATTTGCAAGGAAAAGTCATAAAGCCAAATACTGGTGAAACAAAATGACTTGTAAGCTTCAAACATTTATAGCATAAAGAAAACGAAAATGTTGGCAAGAGACACTACATCAGTAAAACCAAGTAAGAAACATCAACTCTGAAGTATCACCTCAACTAATATGACAATCAAAATTTAAATAAGCTGGATGTTATTTCTAATGCTTGGCAGTAAATATCTGCTGGAAAATATGTTTACAAAGTCACTATACCCTCAGTTCAGTTCAGTTCAGTTCAGTTCAGTCGTTCAGTCATGTCCAACCCTTTGCGACCCCATGAATAGCAGCACACCAGGCCTCCCTGTCCATCACCAACTCCCGGAGTTCACTCAAACTCATGTCCATCCAGCCATCTCATCCTCTGTCATCCCCTTCTCTTCCTGCCCCCAATCCCTCCCAGCATCAGAGTCTTTTCCAATGAGTCAACTCTTCGCATGAGGTGGCCAAAGTACTGAAGCTTCAGTTTTAGCATCATTCCTTCCAAAAGAATACATTTGAATCAGTTCTGATGAGATGGATGAAACTAGAGCCGATTATACAGAGTGAAGTAAGCCAGAAAGAAAAACACCAATACAGTATACTAACACATATATATGGAATTTAGAAAGATGGCAATGATGACCCTGTATGCAGGACAGCAAAAAAGACACAGATGTGTATAGTGGACTTTTGGACTCAGAGGGAGAGGGAGAGGGTGTGATGATTTGGGAGAATGGTATTGAAACATGTATAATATCATGTAAGAATCGAATTGCCAGTCTATG